>NW_026585685.1:2803719-2806247 GCF_907164565.1 Psammomys obesus
TGTGTGTGTGTGTGTGTGTGTGTGTGTGTGTGTGTGTGTGTGTGTGTGTCTGGGCATGTATGGAGGTCGGAGGATAACTTTTGGGAGCCTGTTTTCTCCATCTACAATGTGGGTCATGGGGACTGAACTTGGCTTATTAGGCTCTGTAGAAAGTGCTTTCACCTGCTAAGCCATCTTGCTAGCCCCATTTTGTTTCTTTAAAGGCAAGCAAGCAAGCATGCACGCAAGCATGCAAGCAAGCAAGCAAGCAAGCAAGCAAGCGTAATTCCGTCATCACAGTCTCATTTTTTGTAGAATTCCACCTGAATGAGTTAATAGTTTGTGGACTCCCATGCTTCACTTGAAGCAAGCATGTGTGGCACCATCTACGGTACTCTGAACTTCATTGCTGGCAGCATTCCCTATGAGCGAGTTTTCTATTTTTGGCCGCTCTGCTGTGTGTGTGTTTGTGTCTCAGCACAGAGTCATCATTTTCCTGATGTCTGCTGGGTTTCAATATCTCTTTCTGTATTCACTTGCCATTCTGACAACTTTGTGGAGAATTATCCTCTTACATATTTTATTTTGTTTAATATTTTAAATTGTTAAATATTTTAAGTTGTTTAAACTGAGTTTTAAGATTCCCTTCTCTATTTTGGATTCAATATTCAGTCATGCATTATTTTATAAACATTTCCTCTTGGCCAGTACACTACGTTCTATCTTTTTAAAGATGCTTTTGCTTTGTTTGAAGAGGCCCTTGTCTCCCTAAGCTGCCTTAGTTGGCCCAGAACTCCTAACAGGCACACACCTTACCCCCTGGCAATGGAGATTTTTTTGCTATTGGTTCATTTTGTTTGTTTGTGACATTTTATGTACTCCAGGGCTAACCTTTAATTCACCCAGTAGTTGAGGATGCCCTGAATTTGTGTCCCTCCTGCCTCCACCTCCTTAGTGCTGGGATTACAGGTATGAGCCACCACATTTATTTTTATGTGGTTCGGGGATTAAACCCAGGGTTTTAGGCGAGTGCTCTATCAGCTGAGCTATACCCCTAGCCCAATAATCTTTTCCTTTTTTTTGTTTTGAGAGGGAATCTCAAGATTATGGAGCCCTAGAACTCACTCTGTAGACAAGGCTGGCCTCATATTCAGAGCTGCCTGCCTCTGCTTCTTGAGTGCTGGGATTAAAGGCACGCAACATTATCACTGGTCGGAATCTTTTATAAAGAAATACTCTGTGTTTTGATCAAGTCTAGATCATGTTTCTTTTTTCTTCTAGTGCTTCTTATGCACTAGTTAATCAATCTTTGCCTGGCTGGAGAAGTGGCTCAGTGGTTAAGAGCACTGGTTGCTGTTCCAGATGGGCCCAAGTTCTATTCCCAGCACTACATTTTAGCTTACAACAGTCTGTAATTCTCCAAAACCCACTCCTTGTCTCCTTGGGCACTCGGCCTAAACATGCTGCACAGACATACATGCAGGCAAAACAGCCATACACGTATGTAAGTAAATCCATTCACTTTTTTTAAAAGACTAAAACAAAACAAAATAAAAAAAACCCCAAAAAACAAAAACAACAACAACAACAAAAAAAAAAACAAAAACAAAAAAAAAAGAGCTGGGTGTAGTGCACACACCTGTAATCCCAGCACTTGGGAGGCACAGGCTGGTGGATATCTATGAGTTCAAGGCCAGCCTAGCCTCCAAAGCGAATGAAGGACAGCCAGGCCTACACAGAGAAGCCCCATCTCAAAAAGCCAAAACAAACGAACGAACGAACAAACAAACAAACAATAATAAAAATTTTAAAAAGAAATGTTTGACTAACCCAGTCACTACTCTGCTGTCTTGTCTGTTTACTCTTCTAGAAGCTGCACAGTTTCAGCATTGAGGCCTGGCAAACATTTCAAGTTTATTACTGCATTTGCTATGACTTCTGTTGTTCACACATGTGGTTCTTTTTAATATTCAATTCTTTCCCCTGATCTGTCCTATCAAATACCACGCTGTCTTGATTACTATAACCGCAGAATAGGTTAAACATAGATAAATTCTACAACTTTGTTTTTCTTGATAAAAATTATGTTAGCTAGTCTAGAATCCCTTTGAAAGTCATAATATTTTGTTTGTTTGCTGTACAAATTAGTCCTATCAATAAAAGAATCCTCATGGACATTTGATATTGTACTAAAGATAAATCAGTTTGGTAAGCAGTGATGGCTTAAATAAGTTCTTTCTTTGAACATAGTCATCTCCTTATTTATGATTATTACTATTGCCAGTTCAGTTATTTAGCCCTCTTTGGTTCCTCCGATCAACCTATTATGGTTTTTATGTTATATATGCTACAGAAAAATTTTTAAAATTTCTAAAATTTAAAAATTGTTTATTACCAGTGCCACTGTTTAATTACATAGTAGACTATTTTGCTAAAAATATATAGAAATAAAACTGTGAATCACATGGTTCTGACAAGCTAATTTATTAACTATTTTAAAATGTGTGTGTGTGTGTGTGTGTGTGTGTGTGTGTGTGTGTGTGTGTGTG
>NW_026585685.1:2806257-2814302 GCF_907164565.1 Psammomys obesus
GTGTGTGTGTGTGTGTGTGTGTGTGTGTGTGTGTGTGTGTGTGTGTGGCATGGCATATGTGTGGTAGTCAGAGGATATCTCTGTGGGTTTGATTCTCTCCTTTCACCATGTGGGTTCCAGGGATTGAACTCAAGTCGCCAGGCTTGACAGCAAGCGCTTTTACCTGCTGAGTCATCTTGCCAGCCCTCATCTATTAATTCTAGCATATATTTTATTGTTCAGAATTCTCTGTTGTTTCACTCTGGCTCAGCTTGGATCCCTTTCCCTTCTGTCATATTGCATTTACTGGTATGTTTGACAATATTCCATAGAGAATGAGGAACCTGATGACAGCGAGTATTATTCACTCTTTCAGTGGTAAATGCAGTGTTTGCTAGAGATTTTCCCTCCCTTGTAGTTGTCCAGTTAAGGAAATTCCCTTCTTCTTCCAGCTGCTAATATTTCTTATGGTGAATATGTGCTGAACACCGAAACATGCCTTTTCTACGTGTCCTGAATTATCATGTAACTTTCTTTTTTCTTTCTGGATTTTAAATATGGTGAATGACACTGGCGGGTGCTTGTATTTGAGGGGTAAAGTTTGCTTCTGTTTGACTGGGTCCTCAAGGTAACTGCTGGAAAATCAAGTGAATTGGAAATGTCTTCCTATTTACGTGTTTAATAGAACCTAGGAGCAAAGCCTTGCAATTCTGTGTGGGAATATTTCTAACTACACATTCAATTTCTCCAGCAAAGGGCTACAAAGGTCATCTACTTGCTTTCACATAAGTTTTTTAAGTTTGTTTTTCTAAAGACTGTACCTAAATTGGATTTACTAGTATAAGAATATTCACGTTTTCTCATTAATGCCTAAAGTTTCTTTAGCGATGGTCCCATTTTCATTTCTGATATTTGTGATCTGTGTCTCATTTTTTTTTAATTAGGCTTATTAATTTTAGTTGGTCTTAAACAACAGGATTTTAGGTTCCTTGCTTTTCTCTGTCATTTTTCTGTTTTCATTCCTTGATATTTTTTTCCCCTCTTATTTTAATTCTTCTGCTTGCCTTCTGTTTAGCTTGGCTTTCCTTTTTAAAGTTTATCTTTCAGAGACAGAAGTTGAGATTACTAATCTGTTTTCTTAATTATTGATAATTATATAAATGTTCATACCTAAGCCTTACTTTTTTTACACATCATGAGTTTTGATATTATATATTTGATTTATGGTTTAACTAAAATACCTTCCAACTTCCATTGTTATTTTACTTGATCTGTGTGTTTTTAAAAGAGTATTGTTAAGTATTCAAATGTTTGAGGCTTTTCCAGATATCTTTTTGCTATTGGTTTCTAGTTTAATTTCCTTCTGGTCAAGTAATACTTTTATAAGTCTTCAATCATTTTAATTCTTTTTGTTTATACTTTGTGGCCCCACTTATGACATCTCTCCAGATGTTCTGTGGTTCTTCAAATGAAAGCCATGTTCCCCTGTACTTGGTAAGGTGTGTACAAATCAGCTGGCTTATGCTGATTGTGTCTTGCTTTTCTACTTTTTCAATCGATCTCTGAATCAGCTATTGAAGGCTCAAGTTTAAGTTTGCACAGTTCCGTTTGGGGAGCCTGAATGTTTTAAGAGGCACACACATTTAGGATCCTTACATGGCCATTAACTGGCTACTTTTTAATCATGCATTTGAATTTTTATCTATTAATGAAGCCTTTGGTCATCATTTCTGCAAATAATGTTTTTCCCTGAGACCAAAGTTACATGTCAGGCCATTTTATATTTTCCCACAACTCATTGGTGCTCTGTTAGATTTTACTCAATTTTTAAAATATTTTTTGCTATGACTATAATTCATGGATCTCTTCTGCTGTGGTGTCCAGTTAGACCCATCGCTGTGCTGCTTTTGCACACTGTATTTTTCCTTTCTAGATATTCAGTGCACGTCTTCTTTATGGCCTCATTTTCTGCTTATTCCAAGTTTGCTTTTGTCTACTTCAGCACATGAAACATCATTATAACAGCTTCTTGGGTTTGTGTGCTTAAACACACAGAATATAGTCACAGTAGCTGCTTGGACATTCTTAGGCACAAGGGACACAGTTACAGCCACGGCTTGTATGTTCTGGCCTCCTCACTCGACCACCTGTACACCTCTGGGTTGTTACTGCTGATTTCTCCCCTTGTGTGGAGTTTTTCTCCTGCTTATACACACCTGACTGACTGAAAGCCATGTGAGACTGTTCCGTTCCCTGGTTAGATTGTTGGGCGCTGTTAGCGTCTTTTAAATGCTGCTTTGACTTTGCTCTGTGAAGCATCTCAGTTACTTAGAATAAGTAATCCTTATTCTACTTAGAGAATAAGGACAGTTGATCCTGCAGTGTTTGTGTTGAATACTTTCAGGACCAACAGCCTTTCACTTAGGCCTTTCACTTTTGGTCCAGGCTGTCTCCTCTAATGGGTAATGTCTAGCTAAAGCATGCACAAAGCAGTCATGGCCCCGGGTTCCAGTGACGGCTCTGCCTGCTACTGTTTGATGATCGTCGCCACTCCTATCTCTCTCTCTCTCCATTCCAAGCTCATAGCCCTCCCCGCTCTCGTCTACTGGTCTTCCCCAGGTCATGATCTTCCCCACTCATGTCTGGGGATTCGTCCTCCCCACCCAGGCCTGGCAGTCCTCCCCACTGCTGTCTGGCAGTCTTCCCCATTTGTGTCTCTCCTTCCCCCTCTTGTCGAGTTTCCTCCTCTGCTTGCACAGAGCACGGAGGATTTTTCCGAAGATCTCTGGAGGTCTTCCTCTGTGTGTTTTACTCCTCTCGATACCTTTGCCCATCAACATCTAGCCACCTTAATATCTATTTCTTCTAGGCACCTTAATATCTATTTCTCAGTATTTTTGCCTAGCAACTTCTAGCCATGCTTAGCGTCTATTTTGTTGATTCAGTAAGTTGCCAAGTTTTGCTGACCTTCCCTCTCTGCCCTGTGGCCTGGAGACTCTCTTGGAGCCCACCTTTGCTAGACTCCTTCTCTCTGATATCATTGCTATATGCAGCCTGTTGTCCAATGGCTGAATATGAACATTTTAATGTATACTTTATAGCTTTTTTTTTTTTTAAGGTTTTATAGCTTAAAGCAGGAAGGTAGATGCTCTCTTACTATCATGGCTGAAAGTTCAAGTACTTATCAGTTCTCCTGTGGCACTGTTATTCATTCCTTTTGGATCATTACATTCCTTCATTAAATTTCAAGCTGTCTGAGGCCAGGAAGTGGGCTTTGGTCACAGAGAGGACCTTGCGTGCATAGATGTTGGAGAAGCTGGGACAGAGATGGGAGAGCAGGCCAAGGAAGGGGATGAGACATGCTGGCCACTGTGGGGAGTTGAAGCACAGACTCCCCATGGTGCTGATCTGGCATGGGCTCACACCTTCCAGAAGCTGCAGCGGCATGAGCCGTTCCCACAGGTGCTCAGTGCTATCCTAACATCATCTTTTAAGCCCTGGCTAATCCCACCAGGCCTGCCACTGGAGAGTTAAAAACTGGCCCTAATCACACAGTGCCAGCGCTCAGACACCGCAGCGTCACCGTTTGTAATTACGATGGTCAACGCAACTCAGTGAGAACGCTCGCTGCTCTGTGAGTCAGGGACGCCTGGAATTCCAACCCCTCATTAGAAAGCTGGGCACACTTACCTGACCAGTCTGAACTTTAGTTTCCTTATGTGGTAAGTGACACATAATGACCTTCTGAGTATGTAGAGAATCCAGCGCTTTGTCAACACGCCAAATGGCAGTCGATACTGTAACATTAATTAGGACCCTCCTCTAAGTAAGAATGCAAACCAAGTAAAATGCCTGCTGACGGATGTGTGTAAAAAGTGAGTAAGTGGCCCTGACACCATTCCTAGAAGAGAACACTCACCCGGAGGCTGACTAGGAAGGAACCACATGGCTATGAAGGTGCTCTTTAACATTGGCTGAGGAGCCTTTTTCTCAAGTGCTTGAGAAAGATGTGTTTCTGATCTGGGGAGATTTGGGAGTGTTGGCGCATACACACTGAGATGTCTTGGGGATAACCCAGGCCTCAGCAGGAGATTTATTTGTGCTTTGTACACACTGCATAGCCAGGAGGCGATGCCAAACAAAACTTTCTGGGCATTTGTGCTGTGACTCATCCCACGAGGTCAAGTGTGGCATCCTCTACATGGGACATCAGGTTTGTTAGCGCTCAGGGTTTTCAGTGCAGAAAGTTTTGGTATTTTGGAACATTTTAGGTTTCAGCTTTCTGGAATAGGGGTATTCACCTTATAATTATAAATCAGAGGCTGCAAGATACTCAACATCTGGTTTTTAGCTTATTTTCTGTGTCTCCTAGAGAAATCGTGTCACAGTATCCACAAACGCCCCAGAAACGAAAAACCACAATCATACGCAGATGCTAAAAAGAAGCCAGTGGGTAAAGGGCACCTGAGTTGGCAGAAAGGGGAGAGCGCAGGTGTGGAATGCTTAGTGGAAAAACTTAGGGAAATGAGCAGGAACACGGTGGAGAAATGAGTGGTCTTCGAGCTAATGTGATGCAGATACAAACTGCTAGGTCTCTTTCTTAATATATACTTTCCAGAACGTTTATAACCTATAGTTTAAAACTTTGGGGAAAAAAAAAAACAGATTTAAAAGAAACCAAACAAAACATTTTAAGGGGTAAATGTGACTAGTTTAAAGAATTTTTTAAAGCTCAGAGAGGATTCTAGAAAGAATAGCAAAGGTTGTGCGCAAAAAAAGTTGGCCATCTGTTCTCTCTCTTTAGTGATGAGTCAAATGAAGGGAAATGAGCTCAGCCATTGTGGGTGAGAAGCATTCTAGCAGTCACTAATCATTTACTAAGGGATATTACAGAATTTCTCTCCTAGGAAATCTTTAGACAGGCTGTCCACTTTTTCTAAGCACAACAGCCGTGTTATTTTCGCCGATCCCATGAAAAATATTGCTTCACTGTGTCTCAAGCTGTGTCCATCAAGGGGCAAAATCTGCAGAGAGTTCCAGCAGTTCTCAGGACAGATGAGGATGAAGAGGGATGGCTGGTTGGATAGGAGATTGCCCCTGGGTGTTCACCTTGGATTTTTGTTTTGCTATTCAGAATAGAGTTATTGTTACAGAAGGGTCACGTGTAGAGTCCTAGAGGTGGGCTACCTGAATGTGCATAGGAGCAGGAGGGAAAAAGAGACATCCTTTGGCTTGCCTTCCAGGGGTGCAATGAGGCCAGAAAATGCTTATGGTAATAGGCCAAAGGTTTGCTCTCTGAGGTGAGGCTTAAATATCACTGCTGTGGTAGAGAGCTACATTCCCAAGTTGCCTACATGAGACAAGCTCTGCTGAGCATGAAGCCACCAAAATTAGAAGTCCATTATTTCCTGCCTTAGACAAACAAAATGAGGATACTGACACCGGCAGAGGAGAAAAGATGGGCAAACATCCTGAATTCTCTCTTTTCTGTGAGTTGATAAAAATCCCTAACCAGCTGTGGAACAATCCCAGCCTGAATCACTACTAAAGCCGAGGAACAGTCTGTGTTCTGGTTCATAGTACAGAACTTCAGGTTGTGGCTGACAGTGGAGCAGGTACGCAGCAGGGTCAGGAAATAAGAACCTGGAAGGTTCTGCATAAGAACCTAGAACAACTGAACCTCGAGGAGAAGCAGAGGGACACTTAACATGCAGGCTGCTCTGACAGGTAATGAACACGTTATGCTGCCCAGAAGTTATCAAATTTCAGTCCGACCAAATCCATGAGCACTTCCAGAGCACAAGAGCCATATGACAGAGATCAGAATCCCAAAACTCATCGCAGGCTGTTCTTAGCCCACGTGCCCTAATAGTAAGGCTTTTTGGACCCTCCTCACTGGAAACCACATCACCCTGTGGAGGAATGTTAACTCACAACATGGCTGCTCTGGCAAGAGGTCACATCCAGAGACCTTCTAGGTCTGTGTGATCTGACGGGAATACAAACACACCTTTTATCCAGGAAACAGAGGCGAGAAGACCTGAGTTTAAGGCCAGCCTGGTATAGAGTAAGTTTCAGGTAAAGGAAAGCTTAGGTCCAGGTATGGTGGTACACACCTTTAATCTAGGACAATGAAGGCAAAGTTAGTTTGTAGAAAAAGTACCCATGTTTGAAGGTGATGTTTAATTGAGTAGCAGAAAAAGTGAAGATCTGACAGAATATTATACACTCAGCTCTCATGAGAAGAGAGAGGAAAGGGAAGCTACTTAAGGTGCAATGCAGAGAGAGAGGAGGCAGTTTTACCAGAAGTGTTTTACAGAAAGAGGTTGAATGAGAGAGCAAGGTAGACACAGGTGAAGCCAGCGAATGAGAAGGAACCAGAAGACTAGAAAATATTGCTGGAGTAAGTTTGAGGCCAAGCAGAGCATTTCAGGGGCTGAGAGAGAAGCCAAATTGAATAAGTCAGCTGGGAGAGGAGTTTGAGCCAGAATAACTGAGCTGAACCAGCCAGCCCAGAGCTCAGTAAGAACAAGTAAGGATGAGCTTATTCAGCAGTAAGTCTCAGAGTCTGAAAACATTTTAGGCCCACGTTAGATTGTACAGAGGCCAGAAGGTTCCAGGACTAGGCCTGGGTTAGCAGGAGGCAGCAGTAAGCCTCGAAGACAGTTGAGCTAGGCAAATGAAAGTTCCTTTCACATCTCCCTCTGCAGGATCTGTCACACCTCCAATGTGCAAGTGCCAAAAATGGAACACAAAACAAAAAAATCTTGGCAACTGGCAAGTACCTCTGATTCCACAGAATCTCTTCCTTCTTTATTGTCGAGACAGTGTCTTGCTATGTCCAATTTGCTACATAGCCCAGGTTGGCCTCAAACGTGGGATCCTACTGCTTCAGTCTCCTGAGTGCTAGAATTGCAAGCACACACTGCCACATCAGGCTCACAGAATTTTTATGTAGGGTAACAATGTTACACGGGGTGGCAAGGAGACATTTATTTTTAGATAGGGTCTCCTGTATCTTACCTCAAGCCTGTTATGTAGCCAAGAATGACCTTGAACTTCTGATACTCCTGCCTTCATCTCTAGAATGCTGGGTTACAGATTTGCAAACATGACCAGATTTCACATAGTCCTAGGGACTGAACCTAGGATTTCAGGTAATACAAGCACTCTACCAACTGAGCTACATCCCCACTCCAAAGGGATAGCTTAGTAAAGCTGAGTTGTTTAGTAAAGCTGAAGAATTATAAAAACACCAAAGCCTCCTACAAATGTACTTTATTTGCATTTGTTTGTTTTGGTTTTTCGAGACAGGGTTTCTCTGTGTATCCCTGGCCATCCTGGAATTCAATCTATAGACAAGGCTGGCCTTGAACTCAGAGATATGCCTGCCTCTGCCTCCCAAGTGCTGCTGAGATTAAAGGTATGTGCTCACAGCCAAACTTCGGGCAGAGCACAGGGAGTCTTATGGAAGAGGTGGGGGGAGGGGGGAGAGAAGAACCCAGAGGGGACAGGAGCGTCACAAGAAGACCAACAAAGCCAAAAAAATCTCAGCCCCAGGTAGGCCAGATGCACCAACCAAGGACCAGGTATGGAGAGGACCTAGACCCCTGCTCAGATGTAGCCCATAGGCAGCTCAGTCTCCATGTGGGTCCCTTAGAAAGGGGAGCAGGGGCTGTTTCTGATATGGACTCAGTTGCTCGATCTTTGATCACTTCCCCCTGGTGGGGCAACCTTGCCAGGCCACAGAGGAAGAGGATCCAGGCAATCCTGATGAGACTTGATAGGCTAGGATCAGATAGTAGGGGAGGAGGACTTTGCCTTTCAGTGGACTAGGGGAGGGGGATAGGGTGAGCAGGAGAGAGGGTAGGACTGGGAGGAGATGAGGGAGGGGGCTACAATCAGGATCTTGAGTGAATAAATTGTAAAAGATAAAAAAAAATCAAGTAAAAAAAAAGGTGTGTACCACCACCTTTATTTTAAATTTTATTTTTAAAATTATGTTTACCCATTTGTGTGTGTGTGTGTGTGTGTGTGTGTGTGTGTGTGTGTGTGTGTGTGTGTGT
>NW_026585685.1:2814312-2823590 GCF_907164565.1 Psammomys obesus
TGTGTGTGTGTGTGTGTGTGTGTGTGTGTGTGTGTGTGTGTGTGTGTACCACAGCATGTGTGTGGAAGTCAGAGAACAACCTGTGGGAGTTGTTCACCTCCATCCTGCAATTATGATCAAACTCAGGTCATGAGGCTTTGTGCAAAGGCCCTTACCAGCCGAGTCATCTCAGGAGCCCTAAGTTACACCGTAAAATGACCCAGAGCATAAGCATTGTGATGGACAGTGAGTGTTACTCTTACGGTGTTGCTGTTATTGTTATTAACCTTGGGGCACCAGCTAGAGACATCTGGGGGGTCCTAAGCTGCCTTTAAGAACTAGTTTCCAATCTCCAGTCTTGAGATTGGCCAGAGCGTACAGCTTCATTTGCAGCCTGGAAGGAGTTTCTTTCACTGCGGCTTGGCCTCCCCCATCATCAAGTAAACAACCCTGACGTCATGAGTGCTGCATCCCAGACACCCCAGATGGTAGCTTAATAGCCTGAAAGAATTAATAGCACACCTCTGAGCACAGTATTCACCCAGAGAATAGTTCAGGCAATGCAAAGAACCTGGCCCATTATAGCCCGCACAATCACTAAAGAATATGCAATCACAGAAATGAATATGACATATGGTGATCTCTTTACTATATTGAGATTCATTGTAATAAAAGTGCTGCTCAAAATCCTCACGGAAATTTGAAAGGCATACCTTTTTTTTCTGGGAGAAACATCACAATAAGACAGGCTAGTCCTCCAAGGCACAGAAACGCTGCTAGCGTCCGCTTCCGACCAAACCTAAACAATAGGAGGAAATCACATGTCTCTTTAAAAGATCTTATAAAGTCGTCTTCCCTTTCCTGCAACTTTCCTACTTAACCGTCCTCAATTTAATTTTGGTAGGAGTGTGTGGCAAGTGTATCTGGTCAGGAGACAGATCAGGATATAAGCAAGCATGAACACGGGAACCAGCTGGTGGGAGGATCGTGAACACAGGACCTCCCTCAGTCCTCATGACAAACATGCAGGCATGTGCTGTAATCCTCTCCATCTTTTTGAGTCTGAAGCTGATAGAGAGAATGGAGTCCTCTAGTTCGTTTTATTCTCTGGTTACCCTCCTCTTATGGTGTTGACATGTTTAAATACAAGGGATGGTGGCGCTTTTTTATTTATCTTTGTCTCCATCTTTTAGAATATAAACAAGAAAAATTCTTGTTAGTGGTTTCAATACAAGTAAAATGTATTACACAGTTTAATTTCCAAGTAAGAAGTCTACTCTTGGAAAAAAGAAACCCCATTAATCTCCATTCTCCAGGAGCCAGCAATAGGCTGTGAACTTCAGTATTTTTATTATGTATATAATGTTCTTTTTGTGTGTGTGTGTCTTTTTTTTTTTTTTAACATTCTACCATTTTGGTTATTTTATTTAAAAATTTTTTAATTTATAACAATTTATTCATTTTGTATCCTAGTTGTAGTCCCCTCCCTAGACCCCTCCCTATCCTGCCCTCCCTCCCTCCCTCTTCCAATGTTCTGTCTGCATGTACACCTGCACACAGGACACCAGATCTCACTATAGATGGTTGTGAGCCACCATATGGTTGCTGGGAATTGAACTAATGACTTCTGGAAGAGCAGCCAGTGCTCTTAACCTCTGAGCCATCCCTCTAGCACCATGAACTTCAGTGTTTACTTGTAATTCTGATAACTAATTTGTCAGGGTAATTTTAAGATTACCCTGTTGGCTTTAGACTAAGTATAAACGGAAGCTTAGCGTGGGAAGTTACTGAAGTCAGGAAGCTAACACGCAGGTCAGACTAGAAGGAAACCCAGGTCTGCTTGATCCCAAAGCCCCTGTTCTTCTCCCCTTTACATCTTAGTCCCCCCTTAAGGCAGTAGCTTCTGGAAAGCAGGAAAGGTCTGATGTCTTCTTGACAGCTATTTTCCATGTTATTTTTAACAGCTAGCATGGAATGACTTTTGAATGACATTGACCTAGGCAAGCCCTAAGCATAGGCTACCTTCATGAATAGCTTCCTGGTGATGCTAGAAATGGCCATCAGAGGTTTAACTACAAAAGAGGAGGAGGATGCGTCCTTAGAGCGATGCTGCGTGTGATGGCTGGGACCACGGTGAGAGGAAGTGATGGTCACTAGCAGAGGGCTCAGGCAAGGCATCTGCAATACCCTCTAGGAGAAAAACCTTCAACTGAGCCGAGTCCTGCATTTGGGCTGCTGGGCTCTCAGCTGAAGCATGCTGGCAGGTGTGGCAGGTGATTCAGGGCTGGAGCTACAAAGGGCATTAGAGCTCATGGCCCAATGCTTTCCTGGCTTTTTCCTTCAGCTCCCTAGCCCACTCCTATTCTCAGCAATGTTTTACTCTTTGCTTTAAAAATAAAAATCAACAAGAACCTGGAACAGGCTGGTCTGGCATTTACCACTTGTTTCCTGATCATTCTCATCTCTCCTTCAGATGCTGGCCAAAGGCTAAGCATATTTTCCTTGGCACTGGGATGGCACTGTTTCTCTGACCCCCGTGTATAACTTAAAGGTATGGCATTCTCGCCATCTCTCCTCTCTCTGGGTTTCCAGCCTGCCTGCCCCATCCTTTTTTCTTTGAAACTCTAATAAAACTGTCCTCAAGCTTCCTTCCAAGTCTGTTCCTAAATTCTTTTATTAATGAGGCTAATTAACCCCCAAAGGAATCTTGGTTTCCTGAGAAACAGTAGCATGCTATGCAATATTATAGTTTAGGTTGAAATGATAACGTCAACAAGAAATGGAACAACGCAACCGGTCTCTTGCTCACTAAATAACAGAGGGGGAAAAAAAAAACCAGACAGACCAGGATGCTGAGTTCTATAAAATAGCATTTGGAATTTCACTCCTTTGCTCATGAAAGAAAAAGCAGGGCATACTCTGCCCTTCAAAGGAGTCATTAGGAGGCAGGGAGACTTTCTAGCTCTGTCAGGTTTTATCTTCTGCTTAAAAGAACTTCTGAATTCTGAGGTGACGGGAGTCTGTGTACATGGAGCTAACAAGCACATTGCCCAGGCCTATGTATGGGTCTGCATTGACTACTCCACATCCCTCCAGTGGAGTACCTTTTACACTGCGTTACAGCCTGCATAAGAATCCACATACACAGAACTCAAGAACCACTACATAAGAAGTGAGCTTATCTGGGCTGCTTCCAGGTTCCGGCTATTACAAAGAAAGCTGCTACAAACATGCCTAAGCAAATGTCCTTACTGTGCACTTGAACAGGGGTCTTTTCTGAGACTGATACTCCAAACAAGGACCATTGATGGAGATAACCTAGAACCCCTGCACAGATGTAGCCCATGGCAGCTCAGTGTCCAAGTGGATTCCATAGTAGTGGGAACAGGGACTGCCTCTGACATAAACTGATTGGCCTGCTCTTTAATCACCTCCCCCTGAGGGGGGAGCAGCCTTACCAGGCCACAGAGGAGGACAATGCAGCCATTCCTGATGAGACCTGATAGACTAGGATCAGAGGGAAAGGGAGGAGGACCTCCCCTATCAGTGGACTTGGGGAGGGGCATGAGTGGAGAAGAGGGAGGGGGTGGGGCTGGGAGGGGAGTAGGGAGGGGTTTATGGGGGGGATACAAAGTGAATAAACTGTAATTAATAAAAATTAAAATAAATTAAAAAAAATCAACAAAAGTGAGCTTATGTACATTTAGTCTGAGAGAACTCTGATGGGCTGGGCATGCGCTGTCTATGGCCAAAGGGCAAAGCAGTCGGGCATGCACACATGGGGGAATGTGTGTACACTGCAGTCATAGCCTCTGCCGTTTGCTTCCTTGTCACCCATACTCACCATCTTTGGTTAATCAGGTAGATGCAGAGAGGGTAGGATGGAATCTCTATGAGGCCAGATAAAGCCAGGTTGGCATAAATACTCCCCCCTAGGTCACCTGCGCTCAGGGTGAGGCCATAGTACACCAAGCTGCAGACAAACCTGCATTGGGGATTAAAGGGCTGAGAGGTGAGACAGAGTTCATAGGACAGAAACAAGACTTTCAATATAATTGAATGTAACACCAGTTCAATATAATAGCCTCTGCTGTAAGCAATGAGTCTTACTCTCCCACTGAGCTTTCTATCTTAATCTAAACTTTTATCCTATTAAGAAACAAAAGCATAATGGGGCTTTGGGAATGATTTATGTCTATGTATTATAAAAAGCAAATGACTGGACAGTTCCTGCTTGAGGAAAGACATTGTTCCTGCCTCTTCAAGCATTTTTGTACTGAAGTGAAAACAATGGCCCTATTCTTACTTTATTGAGCTTAACAATCTAGGGAACACTGGCTTGTGGCCGTGTGATATTATCAGAAGGATTGGACAGAGCCTCCTATGGAGAAAGCCAACAGGGCATGGCTAGAGAATAGGCTGGATCCTCAGGTGGGTCATCTGCAGGCCACAAATGCCTGGCTCTCTGTCCCCTAGAACCCTAGTCACTTCCCATCCAAGGACTTCAGCAGGCACACATACTATAGAGACCAGGGTAGAAAAGAAAAGGCCATGGTTCACAGCAGAGCAGGGCCTTCTGGGAAGATCAACAGGGAGGGCGGTTCTGAAGAGACGTTAACTCATTTCTGCACACCAGCATTGAAATTCACATTTAGGGAGCACCTCTTCGCCCTGGTATTGTGACAGGCACAAGCCTGCCTCCTGCAGTGCTGAGCCAAGGAGCGCAGCTTAACTGAGTGCCAGCCTGATGCTCCAAATCAGAGTGAAGTGGTCGGAGGAACATCAGTGTCTAGCAAGCTGCTATGTTAAAATCGCAACACGGAACAGCTGGCTCTAAGAATGCCGGGGCTGGCCTTCACTGGCATGTGAGAACCAGTGTTAAACCACAAGTTCCTGCCCAAGTGATAGATTACTTGGGCTTTCCAACTCCACTAGTTCATCCGTTGCAGTTCACCATGGACAAGTTGCAGTTGCTCATCTGCTTCTATTTTGTTTTCCCGGGAAAAAACCTGGTATGCTGTGTTTGCATTGGAGTGCACGGCAAAGGGAACACTTTATTCCTCCCTCTGCCAAAACCACAGCAGTGGGCCAGGTATCCTCGCCTGTGAAGGACCAGCCGTGGAGAGCTGCAATACAGCTCGAAGACAAAGCAGTAGAACATCTGACCTAACTCGTATAATGCCGTAGATTGACTTTTTTATGTCACACACACACACACACACACACACAAGCATCGCAAGTAGGTGCTTCCTCCAAAGCAGCTGATGGGCCACATGATGAGCAAACTCAAAGCTGGGTTGAGCTCTGGGTTCCTGTGCACTTGGCCTCTGCTTCTAACTTGTAGGAACCTTCAATCAGCAGTGTCTGCACTATATTGCAGGTTTGGTTTTTCAGGGGTTCTCTTAACCTCTATGCCTCTAACCCTGGGTCTTTGTTTGACATTCACTATGTATTTATCATTCCCTGGAATATGAGCCCACATAAACTGTCTCCCTGAAACTGCATTCTTCCAAAGGGGCCACCTAGAATCCTGGATGCAGCTTATATTATTAACTCAGAAGCATTCTGAGAGGCAGGCTGGAATATCCTAAGCAAGCGAGTAACAGGTTCAGAGTGTTAACCCTTCATCTACTGACTCAGCATGTGACTTTGTCCAGCCCTTCAACCTCCCAGGGACCCATCAGTGCCAGAGATAACATTTCCAAGAGAGTTAGAGGGGTTCACAAGCAAGCATTGAGGGAAAGGGACCTTGTTTTTGTTTCTGTTTTGTTTTTCTTTAACAGAACAACCTCATGCTGACAAGAGGTCAACCTTTCTCCATCCCTGTGGAAGGAGCAGGTTATCAAGAGACCTTTTAGCATTCAAACTGAAGATTCTGTAACATCTCTCAGAATTACCAGATGAACATCAGGATCAGAGTATGTCCTAGGAGGATCCGGTAACGGAACAGATCCAGGAAGCTCCCAGTTTCCCTGTAGGTCCTGTTGGCCGGATGAGTTAGTGAGAACGTGCACTTGAGCTTGCGGTTCCTCTTGGCAATGAGGTACAGAGCCTCCTCCGCCTCACTCAGTCGACCCTGGGAGTATAACCAACGAGGTGATTCAGGAATGAATCTGAAAGACACGTCATTAAAGGCTGGATATTCATACAGGTGCACGTGCAGAGGAGGGAGGCAAACACCCGCTTTGTAGGTGGCTTCCCTCACCATGGCTCAGTTCCACCCCAAGCCTAAAATACAGCTTCCTGAGTGGCTCATGGGAGCGAACACAGAGGCTGCTCTGAACACCGTGACGGAAAACGGTGGCTCGTTTTATTAGTTGGAACTGAGCACATGATTTTCAAACATTGGTTTCAATAAAAGTAAACAGCTTCCGCTTCCTTTTTAAATCAACTTCAGTAAGTGAATGCCCAGTCTCTAGTACTGAATGGTGCACGCCCTCACAAAGCATAGGTCAGGCACAGCTCTGAGCCCCCACTAGGTGCTGTTGATAGATGATGGAGTAGTGGGCATAACGGAGCTTTATCTTTTCTGAGACGGAGTCTCGCTCTGTAGAACAGGTTGGCCTCATAGCCCAGAATAGCCCTGATCTCAAGACCCTCTAGAGCGCTGGGATTACAGGCATGCACCACCTTGCCTAAACAACTGGATTCTTAAGCTCCGGAAAGTCTTAACATTGAGATAGAAATCTTTATTGAACAAAACATTTTAAAGGTGTTTGTAACATTGACATGTTATTTAGGAGGAAGTGTTACTTTGAGATTACACGGAAGCATGAGACAATGTAACAGATCTTTGTCACTCAGAATGTTCAAACCATTCAATACACCAGCTTTAAAGTGTCTTGATGGCCTGTCCTGTTTCACTGGGGCTGTAAAGAATAAAAGTTGTTGATTAACTTCTAGTTACAGAATAACAGGCATTTCCTGATACAGCCACAAAGTGTTGAACCACTCTGCACTAGGCCACAAGTATCTTCACAGTTTCAAAACTTATACCGTATAGATTTTGCTTCATCATTCTGCCTGTGTTTTCAGAGGGCTTTCCAAAGACAGAATGGCAGAATGGAAGGCTTTTTAAAAATTATAGTGTGTGTGTGTGTGTGTGTGTGTGTGTGTGTGTGTGTGTGTGTGTCCATGTGTGTAGGTTTATATGCTGTGTTCTTAGAGGCCAGAGGAGGGTGTCAGATCTTCTAATCTAGTTATTCTTTGCCTTATGCCTTTGAGCCAGGGTCTCTCACTGAACCTGGAGCTAGGCTGATGGCCAGCAATTCTCTTTTCTCTGTCTTCCACAGTGCCAGGTTACTGGGGCATATGGCCACATTTAGCTTTGTACGTGGATTTCAACTCAATTCTCCACATTTGCAAAGCAGGCACTCTTACCACTGAGCCATCTTTCCAGCCTGGAAGTCTTTATTAAGCACAACATCAAAGTACTGTATTTGTTAGAAGTCCAATCTGACACTTTCTGCCTTAAGTCAAATTCTGATGAATAAAATAGGTATTTCTTTTTTCAGATTCTTTATACTTCTCAATAAGGATGGTGAGAGCAACAAACACTACGGGATCAGGAGATTTAGTAGACAGTCATTCTGTCAAACAACCATTTAGCGAGCATTTCCATTTTATACAGGGCTGTATAATGGGTGCTGAGGGGAGAGATGCTGGAACAAAAAGGAGTTTTTACAGAACTTACCCACTGGGGAAAAAAGACACTCATGTACAACACTGGACTTTCAATCAAAGCCATTTATAATGTCTTGTAAAATTGTTTAGTCACTTCCTTGCTGCCATTTAATTATTGATATTGACTAATAAGTAAATAACCAAGTCCACACTGTTCTGTTGGAAGCTGCATCTGCCAATGATCAGTTGTACCCGCTGGCCCAAGTGCG
This sequence comes from Psammomys obesus, assembly GCF_907164565.1. Taxonomy (NCBI): domain Eukaryota; kingdom Metazoa; phylum Chordata; class Mammalia; order Rodentia; family Muridae; genus Psammomys; species Psammomys obesus. Next base: position 2,822,184 of record NW_026585685.1, read on the forward strand.
TGTAAGAGCTACCATGTACAATGATCTGATTGAGTCTTCATATAAACAAATTTAACTGGAAGACAGCTGACCTGCCTATACAGTGAAAAACATATGAAAATAAAATTTAAAATGGGCAAAGTTGGAAGGAGTGAAAAAGAACCAACAGGAAGCATGTCAAAATCCTGATACAATTATCTGGGGTTAACAGAGCCATGTACTCCCCAGCCTTTTTGTGTTTCATCAGCAAAAAAACTCCTTCTGAGACTTCATCAATCATGTTGAAGATGATATCTGAGAGCGAGGATGCTTTCAGAACCCGTGTGTCCTTTTCCCCTGCTCTCTATTGTTCATGTCCTGAAGTCAGTTCCCAGTGAGGGCATTTCCTCATCTAGCACTAAGCAGTAACTAATTCATACTTAGACAAAAAAAAAAAAAAAAAAAAAAAAAAAAAAAAAAAAAAAAAAAAAGGCACAATGGCTCACATCATTCACTGAATTGAATTTGAATTTGCACTGCTATTGAAGGAGAGATGAATGAGAGCCAGGCTAGGTGCAGGGATATATATAAGCTTTGTTAAATATTTGAAAAGAAAATTCATTTATTCATCAATACTTCAATACTTACCTGAGTCCTTATTAACTCAATGCGCTGTATGAAGCACACCTTCATTACTTTCAAAAAGTGCACAATGTGCAAGCTAATAAAGTACTGATATTTCCCTTTATAATAAAATTCCCTTACCTCGGTTCACATAACTCAATTCTTTAATGCTTTTGTTTCTCTTAATACAAGTTAAATATTCTGCTGCAATCATTTCTGCATTTAACTATTCTTTTATTTTCAAAGACACTATGGAAGCAAGTTTCAGTTCAGATCCCACCAAATCTCAACCAAGAAACTGAATAAAGAGCTATTAAGTTGCAGAGAGACTGAAAGATCTGTCTCACTTTATGTAACAGGAGAAACCTCGGATACCATTGGATGAAACCTTCGTTTACACAAAAGATTTTAGTCTGATGCTTTAGGGAAGAAACAGCTTTCACTGGCCACATTAGAGATTGGTTATTTGGGCTGACATTGGTGGCTTGCCACCATGATATGACACTTGGGTGATTGTTTATGGAGCCCATCCTGGCCTGGGAACTGTTTGTGTACTGCTCTGAGCACTCCTGTAGACAAGGTGTCTCTTGTAGACTCTGCACTTGGAGGCCCTGAAATGAGACTCCTGTGCAAGGTGGACAGCTGTCATCACATGGTCAGCATTTAGACTTGGCTCCACGGTATCAGACTGCAGTCACACATTTAGCCCATGGTGGCAACCAGCTTGAAGATCTTTAAGCCTAAGACATTGGGTTTGAAAAAAGAAGAAAAAGAAAGGAAGGAAGGAAGGAAGGAAGGAAGGAAGGAAGGAAGGAAGGAAGGAAG
>NW_026585685.1:2823600-2848001 GCF_907164565.1 Psammomys obesus
AAGGAAGGAAGGAAGGAAGGAAGGAAGGAAGGAAGGAAGGAAGGAAGAAAGGAAGAAAGGAAGAAAGAAAGAAAGAAAGAAAGAAAGAAAGAAAGAAAGAAAGAAAGAAAGAAAGAAAGAAGGAAAGAGAATTTTCCAATACTCTGAAGGCCAAATGCAGTCTACTGAGAGGTTAAACATGAGATACCTGCATTCTGAACTAAGTAACAGGCATCTCTCTTTTCAAGGAGCTGACGAGAACTGAACGTTTGTGGTTTAGCTCTTCCCAGAATTCACTTCAGGCAAGCTCCTGAAAGAAGTAATGCTGCTCGCTTACTTGCTCACATCTTTCCAAGATATCCCTATTTATGGAGCAAAAATTTCAAGGAGAAAAGACTACTTACAAAGATAAGAGAAAGACTACTGTTCCCTGAAGGTTGACCAGGACAGCTAGGGTCCTCCAGGAGCGGATGAAGTATCCTAGCAGGGCACACTGTGCGATGCCAACGGCAAAGAAGAGACCGCCAATCGATCCTAATGCAGGAAAAAGAGAATTGTCACTGGAGAAGATCACCCACCGTGCCCTTTCCAGCCCTGGTCAGTGTGCACGTCCTTCTTGTGAGACATCAGCCCTGCCCCACTCAGTGTGAAAGGCAGAAGATAGAGAATGACTACATAAGCACCCAAGAGGAGCCAAAAGTCTGTGGAAATGGAGGAAGGGCAGCAAAAACATGTACCATGCGTGGACAAGATGGAAGTCAAATGTTTTCTGTACTGGGTGTTGCACTGCCTTCTGCCTGCACCTGGGCTGGAGATATTTTTTAATTGGGGTGATGTGGCTCTCAGGTCATGCAGTTCCTTCAATGCTGATCTTTTTGAGAGGTTTTATTCTGTTCTATGTGTCTACGTGTGTGTGCTTGCGTGTGCCACAGTGAGCTTCAGGAAGTCAGAAGATGACTTGTGGTAGCTGGTTCCTTCCTTCCACCATGGGAGTTTCACAGATCAGACTCAGATAGGCTTGTCAGAGAGCGCATTAACCCACCAGGCCATCTTGCCAGCCCCCTGGGTATTAATCTTTATCACAGAGATAATTCATGAAAATATTATCTTAGACCACTCCCATCCCCCATCCCACTTCTCCACTTAACTTATCACCATCAGATGTATGGCACTTTGCATTTTCTTGTTTCTCACCTGCATCTCCCAAGTAGAATATAAGCTGTTTGAAGCCTGGATTTTTGTCAAAACACTAACGGAAAAATATCAACCACAGAATTGTAAGGAAGCTATTTTAAAACAAAACACAAAAAAAAGTGTTGAGATGAGGATTAAATGTACCAGCTTGTCTGATGTCCCTGCAAACTCTGTATCTCTGGCACACTTTCTGTAACTGCTATTATCACTATGGGCAGGACATTGAGCTATTTGTTGAGAATAATGTGTTCCATTATTAACCACGCACTGAAGCAATAAAATAGCTTGAGGGTTAGGGGAAGCTGTCTATACCACCACGTGCTGTATCTGGCAAAGCCAGGCCCTGTACAAGGTCCGCCAGCATTCTGGGCCATTTGCATCTTCTTTCTATGGAAAGGCAGTGTGAGGTTTCTTTTGGTTGTTTGTTTTGGTTTTGTTTTTCTAAGAGAAGGTTTTGCTGTGTAGCCCTGGCTGTCCTGGAACTCGCTCTGTAGACCAGGCTGGTCTCGAACTCAGAGACTCGCCTGCCTCCACCTCTGGAGCTGGAGCTGCCTGGCTGGAATGGCAGTTTTTAGATGAGATTTGCTGTTCTCAGTCTTAATTTTTTTCTATGATAATCTTATAAGCAAATAGTTTCTTTGATCACTGTTCATAATGTATCACTGTATGACAAAACATGATGACTTGTATACTGTGTGTGTGTGTTCAGCATCATGAAAGCACAATTCAGCAAGCGAGGGGACAGAGACAATATGGAGTCCCCTGGAAATCTGAGACAATCAATATCTATTTGCAGGTTCATTATAGTGCATCAAATAACACCTGGCTGGGCTCCAAGGGTAAGGCTCCCCTGTCACTCAGTATTCACCTCTGCCAACACAGACAAGCAGTCAGGGGGGGAAATAGGCTGGTTTCAGAGGAGTCAAATTTAAACCCCAGTTCTACCAAATACTACAGCAGTGGCTCGCCAGGGTTGCGTATCAGGTGTCTTGCATATTAGATAATTACATTATCACTCATAACAGCAGGAAATACAGTTACGAAGTAGCAACAAAAATAACTTTATGCTTGGGGTCACTGTATTAAAGGAGCAACTGTATTAAAGGGTCGCAGTGTGAGGAAGGCTGAGAACCACTGAACCACAGTGTGATTATGGGCAAGTCAGTAATTCTTCCTGAACTTCTGTCTTCTCACCATTGAAATCAGAGCAGCACTGGTCTCAAAGGACAGCTCTCATTGTTAGTAGTTTCCAGAACAGAATGCTTGTTATACGCGTGCTATGTTTGTAGGCTCTCTACTTTTCTCCTTGCTGGGATGAAGCATCTGACAGAAAGCAGTTTCAGGGTGGAGGGTTTGTTCTGGCTTACACTCTAGGAGGGCTTCTCTCATGGTGGAGAAGCATGGCAGTGAGAGTGTGGGGCTGCTTGTTCATGTCTGGGCAGTCAGGAAGCAGAGAGGTGAATGCTGGCACGCAGTTATCTTTTGTTCTCCTCTTTGTTCAGTCTGCACCCTCAGCCATAGGATGGTGCCACCTTCTTCAGGGTGGGTCTTTCCTCCTCAGTTAACTGTCTCGGAAATCTCTATCATAGTCATGCCCCAGAGTGTTCTCACTAAAGTATTTCCTGACACAATCAAATTGACACTTGCAGCTAGCTGCCACAGTGTCCTATTACAATCTGGGGTTGGGTTGACTCTCTCTTATCTATTAATCAGGGTGAGGACAGCGAAGCCTCTGGCTGTGAGTACCACTTCAGAATACTTTCTCCCTCATTTTCCTTTCTAATTTCAAGAACCCCTCAACCACAGCGTACTGAAGAACTGATTCTACCTTATCACTCCCATGCCATTCCAGTGGGTACTGCCAATCAGGGTTCCCTTAGCTGTAAGATAACCCTGGCTGGACTAATCAGGATTTGTCATTTCAAACACTGTGCTTAGAGCTGCTGGGTCTCAACTGGCTGAGAATGTTTCCAGAGAGGATGGACAGCACAGATAAGAAGCACCAACTTCCAGGTTTCAGACATCCCCTAGGCTAGCTGCACTGTCAGGAAATGTTGAGCAAATGCTTTCCCTCTCTATTTGTACTGTCTAGAGTTGAGTGTCTGCAACAGGTATTTGGTTCTGACCTTACTATGAAAAAGGTGCCGGTGACTGGCCCAGTTTCCAGACCGAAACCCTGAAGCCTCCCTTAGGCCTCTCTTCCCCATCTCTGCTGATGCCTCTCCAGGTCATGGCCACCCAAATATAACTCCTTTTTCCCTTCTCCTTCTCTGCTGCAGCTCCCACCTTGTCTGAACCATCACTGGGTTCACACAGCCAACCTCACAACTTCTTGAAAATCCCCTTCATTTTTAATTTTCTCTTCTCTGGTATCATATGCCCACAAGAACAATCTTTCTGTGTGAGGTCCCATAACTCCTTTATGTAACATAAGCCCCATGGCCTTCCTCTACATTTTGAATAAAAATCCAGATTGTTCACGCAGCTCACCTTGGGATCGGCACGCCTGGCCCATCCCCTACCCATTCCTCTCGCTATCACCCATTCCTTTGTCTTTTTTCTATTGCACCACAGTCATCTTTCAGCTTTGAAGAAGCTTCCCCCTGCCTCAGGCCTTGGTCCTTGCCATTCCAACTGCTGGAATTTCTTCTCCTGAATTGCATATGCTCAGGCCCTTCCTCCTTATTCAAATCTTAAATCGAACACGTACACTGAGGTTTTCTAGAACCATCCTATTTAACATAGCTACTCTGGAAATAACTATCTGGCCCATTACATTACTTAATTTTTCTCATTGTCCTTAGAATTCTCTGAAACTGCTTACTTTCTCAGTTTCCCCTAATTAAAACAATCTTCATGACTGCAAGCTTCTAAAGCAGGGAAGACAACCAACATTCCTACCCAGCTATGACCCTAATGAACTATATCAACAACCAGCTTGGCGCAATAACCCTAGTTATTCAGTAGTGGCACACATACCTTGGATATAACCAACTTCTAATTAAACTTAAAATGTGCTGAACAAGAAGGAAACCATGCCTGGCACTAGAAACCTATACTAGTGAAGACAGCTATTAGAGGAAACTCCACAACCACTAATTTACTGAGCCAACATAATCCATAACAATAATCTATAAATATTTGCCCTTATATAGACCTATAAGAATAGTCTTCACCCCTCATTAAGGAAACTTCTCTTTGTGGCCGACACAGACAACTACTGAAGAAACACCAACAACCAAAATGCAGAACTGTGAAGCCTAGTCCAGTGGATACATCTACAAAACACTTTCATAACTAAGACTCAGGGGACACTGCAGAAGAGGTGGTGAAGAGATTTTAAGAGCTAGAAGATCAGGGGGTTTTCTGTGAGAGTGTGTCTTCTAAAAATGTTAGAAGTTACAGCCATGAAGCCTCACCAACATTACTGCTGCCTAAAGGTGAGCTGAAAAATGACAATAGCAGTGGACATGCCAAAATGGACAGGGAAGAGCCCACGAGGCCTCAACCTTTCAGAAATAACTACAGGTAACCGAGCAAGGCTGAGATGGAGGAAGGAGGTCTTCTTTAGGGAAGAACATGCCAACTGGTTGTTCAGTACCAAATGGTCAGCCCTGAAAACATACCTATAACAAACATTAAATGGACTGATCAGGTTATATTTAGGGATATATATATATATATAAATATATATATACACATATATATATGCATATGTATAAACATTTACATATATGCACACAATAATAATTAATAAAAAAGAGGGTAATTGAAGAGAGGTGGGGAGAGACATTTGGGATGGTTTGGAGGAAGGGAAGGGAAGGGAGAGATGCTGTAATTATAATATCAAAAAAGTTTTTAAAAATTAGTAAATTAGTTCTAAAGAGTAGAAATGGAATTATCTCATAATATTGACATTTAGATACATTTCTATCAATCATAAGGCCAATTTTGTTCCCATGTTTGTTCAAAAATATTGTTTGTACCAATGACTGACAAGTTAATGAAAAAAGATTATCAGTACAACTCTATAATCTAAAAGGTAGAGGTTTAGACATAGGCACTCTCCTAAGATAATATTTGAAGTCACATTGTGTGTGTGTGTGTGTGTGTGTCCTGCAGGTGCCTGTGCCTGGGCATGTGGAGGCCAGAGGCTGCTATGTGTCTTCCTCTATTACAGTTTAAAACAGGGTCTCTCACTGAACCAGAACCATGTAATTCAGTTAGTCTAGCTGGTCAGTAGGCCCCAGGGCTCTACTTGTTCCCACTTCCCTAGAAAAAGTGACAGAAAGACACCACCGTGCCTGGTTTCCCATATGTGTGCTGGGGAATCTGAAATCAGCAAATATTTTCCTCACTGAGCCATGTCCTTAGCCCCCAGGCATTATGATGGCTAGTTGTACGTCAATATGACACAAGTGAGAGTCATTTTGAAAGAGGGAACCTCAACTAAGAGAATGCTCCCACAAGGCTGGTCCATGGGCTACCCTGTGGTGCGTTTTCTTGATTGATGACTGATGGACAGTGACACCCCTGGGGTGGTGGTCTTGGGTGCCATAAGCAAATTGCTTGAGGAAGCCATAAAGAGCAAGTCAATAAACAGCACTCCTCCATAGTCTCTGCCTCAGTTCCTGAATCCGGGTTCCTGCCTTGAGTTCCCTTTCTTATTTCCCTGGATGATAGACTACAGAAGTAAAGAGAAATAAACCCTTTCCTACCAATGCTGATTTGTGTTTTATCATAGAGACCTCACCTAAGGCAGCCTTTAAAGATAATTCCTGGGATAGTGAGATGTCTCAGTGGGTAAAGGGGCTTGCTGTCAAGCCTGATGATCTGAGTTCAATCCCCAGGTGCTACATGATGGAAGGAGAGAACTGACTCCTGCAAGTTGTTCTCTGACCATGAGCATATGGGCATATGTGCATGTGAACACACACATACACACAAACTAAATAAATGTAAAAAAAATTAAATATTTTTACTGTGTGTGTGGTCTTGTGAGGATGCTGGAATTATTAAAAATAATACAACATATGGCCTCGATTTAGAATTTTAGCATCAGTAAGAAATGCTACAACGGTGCCCTCTATTGATTAGAGAGAACAGCAAAACTGAGGAAAGCCATGAAACAGAATTCAATAGGATGCAGTAAGAGGCCTCAGGTGAAAGAGTTCCTACTTTCCTGTCCTTGTACTATTTCCCAGTGTAAGGGAGAAAGTGATGAATGCTGTTCTGAGCAAATGGGATGCTGGCCACAGCCATATGCAGAGAGGTCATGAGGCGGGTGGCCACCTCACTGTCTGTGAGACAGGCCCAGAGGAGACTTCTTCCAAGGCCTATGAACAGCACGATCTCGGATGCCTTGAAGAGCACACTGGAGAAAGCAAGTCTGATGCAGGTTGAGCATCCCGAATAGGAAAACCCCAAATCCCAAACGTTCCAAAATCTTAAACACTTTGAGAGTTAACACAATTCCTCAAGAGGAAAAATCCATATCTTACCTTAGACACGTTGGTTTGAACCCAAAATAGAGATCCTAAAAATGCTGCATAACATCACCTCCAGGCTATGCACATAAAGCAGCTATGAAATGCAAGTGTGTTTTGTGTTTAGAATTGGGCCACCTCTCCAAGGTATGTCATTATACATAAAATTCTGGAATCTGGAATGCTTCCGGTCCCCAGCATTAGGGTAAGGAATACTCAATCTGCAGAGATAAAATGCCTCACCTCCAAGTGTGTTTTCAGACTGGCTAAGCCACGTACATCCAGAGCTGCACAAAGTGAAGCAGTACCTGCGAGTGCCCAGTAGGCGGTGCCCACGCATTCATTTAGCAAGACAAAGGCCACCAGGGACATCCCTCCATTCATCATGCCCACCAAGAAACGAGTTACTGCAAAGAATTCATATGAGGGGGAAAATCCATTTGCGATAGCAAATAAGATGTCAAGAGCAAAACCTGGGAAGAGAGGAACAATATTCAATGACCCAGAAGCAAAACAGCATTTGAAGAAAATAATAAATTGTATTCATCAGTTTGTGAAATAAACCTTTGTAAACTTAAATGTTCTGAGCTATTTTTTTATTTTATTTTTTAACAATTTGCCTTGAAAACTATGAAGAAAAAACCAAAGCTTGCTTTCTTTGTTTTACAATTTCTGTCGATCCCACACCATTTTCAGTTATTCATAATAGTGCTAGAAATTGAAAATCCTCACTCATACTCGTCCTGTCAAGACAGCTATGCCACGTCTTATAGAGCTCATTTGAAATAAATCAACACAGAAGAATGCAGGGAAATGGATGGGAAGGCTGTGACGATCCTTCACTGCTCTCTTTAGAAGCAGGGCAGAGATTACAATTTGGGGGTTGCAGAAAGCACTGTCAACAAAAATGTTTTAAACAAAAGTATCTGGCCTTGTCCAGGTGAGCTTGTTCCGGAAACCCACCTGGCCAGAGTCATCGCTGGCTGCAGCGTGGCCTCTCGCCAATGTCACAAACAGAAGCTCTCTGTCCACCAGCGGACTCACAGAGAACTTTAGGGAAATAACACCCTTATGATTTCCTTATGAGTCTCAGGGAGGTAAAGCGGCTGATTCTGCGCACCCACGCGGTGACAGTTACCTGTGAGATAAACTTTTTTCCTTCCGAAGCGATCTGAAAGCTGACCAAAGGAGATAACGCCAACAAACACACCACTGAAGAAAAAGGAGCTGGCAGCACTGACTTTGTAAGATCGGTTGGCGATTAGAAACCACTAGGAGAGAAAGCACAAGGGGGACAAATTAGGCCGCAGAGCGCAATCTATGCATTGAACTAAGTAAGTCTAGCGTACAACACAGACTCACGCGGGCACCTCACCGCGTCAAACACCATTAGCCAGAACCTGGTAGAACATTCATCTAAGGCAGCATCCACGGAGACAGTTAACTTCAGAAACACTGGACACCATTGCTGCTATGGCGTTTTTCCAGAGTATTCTTCATATACTTCTAACAGAATTAAATACAGCATGTAAGTGCTAACTACATGTGTGTTTGTTGACAACAGCTTTATCCTGAGTCCTTGGCAGTTTTTGGAGAGTTTCTCTCTTGTTTTATTTCCATTTTTCCGATGCCTACATATCACATGGCACATATGAAGTAATCACCGAATAATGCTTTCATTTAACAGATTAGTATGTTTAAAATTCCTTGAATATGATCCTCAAAAATTTTAACTTGGGGGCTGGAGAGATGGCTCAGCAGTTAAGAGCACTGTCTGCTCTTCCAAAGGACCCGGGTTCAATCCCAGCACCCACATGGCAGCTCACAACTGTCTGTAACTTCTGTTCCAGGTGACCTGACCCCCTCACACATGCAGACAAAACACCAATGTACATTAAAAAAAAAATTAAAATTGGGGGGTGGGGCTGGAGAGATGGCTCAGAGGTTAAGAGCACTTGGCTGTTCTTCCAGAGGGCCCAGGTTTGATTCCCAGCAGCCACGTGGCAGCTGACAACTGTTGGTAGTCCCAGTTTTAGGGATCCAATCTTCTGACATCTGAGAGTACTGCATAGACATACATGTAGGAAAAACACTCAGGCATATAAAATAATACAATAAAAAATAAAATAGGACACCATATGATCCTGCAATTTCTCTTCTGGGTATATATTCAAAAGAATTAGAGCATGAACAGATTCCAAATCCCAAATTCAGGTCCTCCATCAACACCCACGTTAGTACAGCATCATCTCCAACAATCAAAGCAACCTTTGTCAACCAATAAATCAGCAGAGAAGTAAAGTGCCATAGCCATACACAATAATATGGAATATTATTCAACCTTTAAAATTAATGCAGTCTGATTCATGCTACAACCCAGATGAACTTTAAAGTGAAACAAGCAAGGCCTGCAGGAATAAATATTGCATGACTCTAGTCACATGAGGTACTTGCAAGAGTTAGCGTCACAGACACAGAAAGGATAGTGGTTACAGGGAGTAGCAACAGAGGTGTCAGTGTTTAATAGGAACAGAATTTCTATGTAGAATAATGAAAACCTTCTGGAGATGGGGCGTGGTGGATGGTGGCAGAATAATGTGAATATACTTAAGGCCATATATACACTTAAACATTAAAAAGGTGGGCTTTGTGTCATGCATATTTACCACAATGAAGAAGTCCTAGAGTAAGATTATCTACTTTAGGACAATTGTGAACTTAAACAGAGGGCAAGCTCATTCTGATAGGCATCATTATCTGACATCCTATCTAGTGATGGTTAGCAGTAGAGACCAGTCAGTGACGTCACAGAGGTAGTAGCCTCAGGGGACACAGTCTCTCTGCAGGGCCACCAAGAGCCCTTTCCATTGAGCACTCTCCAAGTGGCACTTTCTGGGTTGCCTGTCTCTGTTTCGTTTTGATTTGTTTTTATGTTACCCCTTCCCCATGCTTTGACGACTACTCATTAGGCCCCAAGCACATCTAATTTTTCTCCTTGCTCTGTAAGCTTGGACTCATAAGGTCTTGACAAGACAGTTCTAAGGATTGTGGCAGAAAGGGTATAATAAGTATTAGAATTTCATATAAGAGAGATAAAGAGGGCTCTGGCTTTTGGAGAGGAATTTTGTTCTGTGGAAAGTTAATTTTGGATACACTGGTAGTTGTGTAGAAGAATGTTCGACTCAGAGGAATGACCACAGTGACATATCCTGAAGTAGAAAAATGAGACATTAGATGCCAAGTTGTCTGAGAGAAGACAGCTCAGCATTCATCACAGGGACAAGCCCTGCTCCTGTGATAGACAAAACAGGAACAAATCGAATGGTTCTTAAGTACAATTAACGTCTTAATTCAGACACTTGTTATAGTCATCATGTTCTTAATGTTCGTGTTTACATGCCTTCAAAAGCTGGTTTGCGACTTCAGCCTTCATTTTTCTGTGCTTAGGAACTGCCAGTCTGTTTGCATGGTGAAGATACTTAGTTGGACCCTGAGCTGGGTCTGTCAATCAGGAAGAAATGACTATTGTGTTGACTGTATTTGCCAAATTCCTCATATCCACTAAAAAGGCTGCAGTGCCATCCCTCTGCAACTGAATAGCTGTCAACTTAGACAATGATTTTAGGAAAAAACGGCCCCAGGGATGGTTAACCAGCAAATTCCAAATCCTGATTCTCAGGCTGCCAATTCCAAGTGTCAAGGTAATTTCTGCTAATTTTTCTTCAAGTCAATGCTGGTTAGGCTAATGCACCTCCCCTTCTCCTGGAACACACTCAAGAACAAACAGAAAAACTGAAAAGCAGGTTTTTTTCAAAGTGAACTAGAGAATAACAAACCTAGAGTCTGGGATCTGTCCCTGGCAGAGCTCCATGAATTCAGAGTGGCTGAGGCAGGCCATCAGCTGACAAACAGATTTCCACAACCCTGTTCTGTCTCTGTTTTACATGTTTTGTTTTCAATTTTTCTAAATTATCATTTCTGTTCTTTTTGCTTGGTTTCCATGTGATCAAAGTGTTACTTTGTCCAAACTTAACTAAGATGCAGTAAGACAGGGTCCCTCTATCTTAAAGACAATGTGCAGGTATAACTGTCTAGAGTTGCTTGGAAGACTAGATCAGTTACTAGTTCCTTTTCTCATCCTGTGGCTGCTAGTTATTGCCATGATAAAATCCAAACCAGGAAGTCACCAGGACACAAGAAATTAAACAATAACAAAACAAAATATAATGATGACTCTGATTTTCTCAAGAAACATCTTTGTTTATTTGTTTGTTTGTTATGACAAGGTTTCTTTGTGTAGCCTTGAATGTCCTGGACCTGCTTTGTAGACCAGGCTGGTCTTGAACTCATAGAAATCTGCCTCTGCCTCCCCAAGTGCTGGGATTAGAGGCATGTGACACTGCTCCCAGCTTCTCAAGAAACATCAGAATGAACCATTACATTTTAAAAATCAAAACGTGACAGTCACTCAAGTCCTTGCTGGCTAGAGATTACTAGAGTGGTGACTTTCTCATTTTTTTGTTAATGGCAGGTCAAATTCTAAAGCAATTAGAATGAATTTCTTTTTACACTAATTCATTTCAAATTGAAAAAAATCATTTACAAATCCAAAATGTAAAAAAAAAAAAAACAAAAAACAACTCACTTTCTTTCCATGTGTAATAGGCAAGAAAGACTATAAAGACAAATGCATTTATCCCCTCCTGTTACCCTGACTAAACAACCTACATCTATTTTTATACATATGTTTTCTCTAGTCACTAAAAAGAAACCATGAGTATTTACTGTATTGATTTCAAAACGGACTGCAAATACCTAGTGGCAAAACCACAGATACTCTCATTCAGTTAACTACGGAAAATAGGCCTGAGAGGAAATCGGGCACAATGCAGGGCAGAACCTAGAGCAGGTGCCTCTATCATAAAAGATGAAAGGGATATAAATTCGGCCAGCACAGGTGTGAGCCAGGACCAGGTGCTCAGCAGAGCCTTCCAGCTCTTAAAGAGGAGAAAAGGTAGGCGAGCAGAGGTGATGAGAATGAAGGTGGACTTACTCTTGGCTGGGTATCAGTGACACATTTGGGAGAGGTTTTTGTTCAGTCTTCAGTTTTGCTTGTTTAAAGGCTGAGAATAAATGGTATGTCCCAGTAAGGGACTGAAGTATGGGTGCATGGAGAGCAAATCTATCATGGCTGCAATACAAGTGTGGGGTGGAGATGGCAAGCTGACAGTGGTAAGACCCAAAATGTAAAACTCCCGCATATATTAGCAGGAAAAAAAAACTATAAAGACACATATTTTTAGCCCCAAACATTTAGTGAGCCAGGCTGGCCTGGACAGAATGGGGGCTTCTAGAAAAGAACAGATTCAAGTTAGATATGGAGACCTGGTGTTCAGAGAGCTAGGTATAGCTCTGGGAATAGGAATTACTACCGGAAAGAATTACATGAACCAAACAGAGAAAAGCTTGGAGATGAGTTTTAAGAGACATCGCAAAAATGTATCTTTAGCATGTCTTGAATTCATCAAACCTTAAGCTTTATAGTGGTGTCAGGTCAAATCAATCATTTCTCTGACATGTCAGAAATATGAGCATCTGAAAAAAAAATAATGTAGTTCTGTAAAATGGACTCCATGCTAAGACACAACTCTAAAAGCAAAGTTAGCAGCCAAGTAATGAAAAATGCAAACATCAAAGAGCTGTCAAGCAGTCAGGCTGCACACTTTACAGCTAGATAATTAACCAACCAACTTTTACACATTATTCTCCTCCTGTCCCCACAGCCACCCTTTGCACAGAAATGACAACATACTGGGGAAAGACTTTCTATTTTTAGTCCTCAGCGTGTGTTCCATTCAGGAAACATGCAGGAAAACCAGCAATCAGAAAGAAATTAGGAATAAGTAGATCTTGTAACTTAGAACAATGGTTTTCATTCTTCCTAATGCTGCGACCCTTTAATATGGTTCCTCGTGTTGTGGTGAACCCAGCTATGAACTTACTTTTTGTTGCTACTTCATAACTGTAATTTTGCTACTGTTACGAATCATAATGTAAGTATCTGTGTTTTCTGATGGTCTTAGGTGACCCCTACGAAAGAGTCATTCAACCCCACAGGGGTCATAACCCACAGGTTGAGAATCACTGACTCAGGGGGGAGAGAGAGAGAGAGAGAGAGAGAGAGAGAGAGAAGTGATCTATGGCCTCTGTGCTTAGTAAAAGAAGACTGACGGCAAGAAAAAGAGGACAACGTCTTAAAGACACCTCTCACAGCAGTTTTTAACGTCATTTTTCATATTTGGCTGGTCTTATGTCCCAGGGTGTGTCTCATTCTGTGGTGTGTGTGCATGTGTCTTAAATACAAAGGCCCAATAAAATTTCTGGTTTTAAACTGGATTAGTATCACTGACTCGAGGTCTGCGTGCCATACGCAGGCCCCAACACGACCCCAGCCCCAGGAGCCATTGTTTTCCGTCCACGCTGGCGGCCCACCCCCTACTCCATGACTACCCCAGAGCACACACACTGCTGCATATGCTCCTTGGGCAGCACAACCACTGGAGGAGCAGAAAGGACCTCTCGCTAGCTTTGAGAACTGAAGCGTGTGCGGCCTGGCTCTAAGTGGCTCAGGAACATGACAGGCCTGTCTGCTTCATGTTCCCTTTGTGGCCTAAATGTCCCACTCTTTTGTCCCTACTTTTGCTTAAACTCCTAGTTTATGGTGAATCTCATGGAACAGTAATTGAGAGGTGGGGGCTCAACACAGGCCCCTCTTTTCAAAAGGGGCTGTACCTGATTAAGTAAAGAGCCATGCACATAGGCTTTGATAAGCATTACGTCATTTCCCTCCTCCAGGGAGGCCTGGCCCTCTCTTGCTCTCCTTGTTTCAGCCCAGGCCTGTGATAACTCCATCAACCACACGAGTGATACATGGCCTGCCTTGCAGGAGCCCAGATGAGGGCATGGCCATCCAAAGGGAAGCAAACATTTCCATTTTTGCCAGGAAGCCTGATTCCTCCAGGGAACTGACCTTTCTTTGTACATGGCTAGGCCCCCGCCTCCCTCTCCTCACTCAGCCTCCCATCTACTAAGCTGTTTTTTTTCTCTGTAACACAGTCCGTACCCTAGCCTGGTCTACTCTCCTCAGCAGAGCTGGCCCTCTCTTCTCCCTGCCATATCTCTTCCCACATTTTCTTCTGCATAGTGAGCCATGTGTTCCCCAAATGATGCCCTGAGCTTCCTGAGGGCACATTTGTAACCCACGTGCTAATCTTACAGTGCCTGCCAACACTAATTAAAGACCTGCTGAATTATGTATGTAATGAGTGAAGGCTATAGTCTTACAGGCATCTTCACAAACAGGGATTTCGTTTCTGTTTCTGTTTCTGGCTGACCTTGAACTGGCACTGTTCCTCCTTCCTCTGCCCTCTGACTGCTGGGATTCCAACATGTACTACCAACATGCATCTTGGTGTCATTATTTCAAGCCTTACATTCTGAGGTTACTAGAATGCAGAAACTATGTAACTGGCCATCTTTCCTTCAGAGCCACTGAGTGGCATTCTCATCAAAGGGGATATAAGGGACATTTGGAACTTGCAGGGCTGTTCTTCCTATAGCCAATCTTACATCTAGGATACTTTGTTTTAAGTTTAGCTCATGAAAGTGTGTCCATTAATGCACAAGTATTTCTACTAAGAACAGTACCCATAATCATACAAGGGAGTAGTGTCATGGGCTGTACACAGGACATCAGTGAGTCTGTGAGACAGGCTGTGGCTGCAGCCATGTCTCCCATCACCTGCTGCTGAGTCTCCTACAAAGGTGGGCTTGTACTGGGGCTCAGTGTATCTCACAAGTACTGCCTGAGCCTTCCAAGACGTGGGAGCAGACCACTGGCTGTTCAGTCCACCTGTCAAGATGCCAGCGAAGACAAAGGCGGCTCCCTGGTTGCTCTGGCAGGCCACCTAAACATGGGCTAACAAGACTGGCCCATTCCCACTGACCCAGCTCCCTGCAGCTTGAAGTGACACTTTGGGGAAACCAAGTTATAACAACACTTCCACATCCAGACTCCTAGCCTGTGGGTATTCTAAGACTACAGTGCCAAAACAGCAGTTTCCCAACACCCCAAAGAATGACCTTGAGGGCCCTATAGGATCTTGCGTGGTGACTCATAGCAACTCCACACAAACAGCATCACCAACCCCTTTGCCCTTGTCTTCTCCATAAAAATTACAAATGGCTTTGTGCAGGAAATCCTCACACCGGGAGCAAATCAGGTAATGAGAGCTCCCATGAGTGGGGAGTACTTGGACAGGGCATTTCCAGAGCTGTTTCATGGTGATTAACTAACTTGCTTCATTTCCATGTAGTTGTCACTCTGAATTACCACTTAATGGGTGAAGTGTGCAGGCAATAACAATCAGTAGCACAGGCGTAAGGAAGCAAGACATTAAAAAAAAAATTTACCCCTACAGCAATTAATTGCAGTGAATTTTTCAAATAGTTTTAATACTCTGTCTTTTGACCCCAGGGTCTGGCTTGTGGAAAAATATATTAATCTCAAGATAATAGTCAGTCAACTTTAGCTCTTCAATATCCACAATGATATTAAAGATTCCAACCTTGTGCTTTTTGGTTGCAAACATTAATTAAGCATGATAATTGTGTGTCTCCATGATATTTGGTATTTTCTGTAGGAGTCAGAGCTCAGGGAATAATTTGAATACAGCAGACAGCAATTTGCTACATAAATCCACCCCAATGGCTATTAGCTCATTTGAGGATAGTCAAGACTCCTAGATTAGAGGATTTTTAAAAACTTAAATACCATGTTAATCACATAACCTTTTATTCACCCTTCTCAAACCCTCCATAAAACTGTTCTTCAAGATCAAGTACAGTGAGATGTTGGCAGAAGCTGTGAGCTGTGGATTTTAACACCATATCCTTGACTGCGGAACTCTGCAAACACTATCGTGGTAGCTCTCTACACAGGTTAAAAAAGAAAAATGTCTCATTTTACTTTATTTGGATGTGTGTAACGAGGTGAGAGGCTTGTGTGCCACCGTGCATCTGTCAAAGGCAGAGAGAAATGAGCAGGAGTTGGTTTTCTCGTTCTACCGTGTGGGTCCAGGTGTCAAGCTCAGGTCATCAGCGTAGCAACAAGCACCTTTACTCTCTGAGCTAGCATCATGCTGGCCCAAGAACTTTCCTTCAAACTTCAACGTCTAGACTAAGTCATTTCAGTAAGAACCATGTCTTGGACTACGCATATACCACAGACTGTTTCAATACTGCCAAAGTGAAGACCGTGAGAACAATAAGGGTTCTCACTATAAGAGGGACTGAAATGGGACCAGTGCTAACTAGAGTGGAGGTCCATTTGGGGACGCACTTCGACTGCTATTAATATGAACCTGACTTGGTGCACAGACCAGTGAGCAACTGGCACCCCAGCCATGGCTGCTTCTTGCTCACCAGCCATTAATCTGCTCTGTTGCTAGTCCTCGGCTGAATGGTGGTTTGGGGAACAACAGGGAGGCTGGAAGCCACCTGCACCAACCACTTCAAACCACCCCAAGAGACTGGTAGGTGCCAAGCAGGAGCAGCCTGAGAGCTCACACGTGGCTCACACACTCTGCATGAGGAGACAGTGTGTATAGGGCAGATGCCGACACTGGAATGACCCTTCCAATAAAATAAGACTGAGAAAATCAATAATTCTATGTTTAAAATGTAAGGCAGAGTCCTGTTAAGTCTTCCTGAATCTCGGCAGGAAGAGCGGAGTGGATGATGGCTCTGCCTGCTGAGAACAAAGGACTTGCTCATTTCCCTTCTCTCCCCTTCCTCCCGTTGGCTATCCTCTCCTTCTCTCACACCCACCCCCCTTTTCGTGTGGCAGCATCTCCTCATCTTCAGTCCAGGGCAGATTCAAACTCCTAATTCTCAACTCCTTAAATTCTGGGGTTACAGGCATGTTCTACCTTGCCCAGCTTTTCACTTAAAGTCTCTTTGCTATTTTCTGTAGTATTAGGAAGCATGTTGCTTTGTATGGCTCTACAATAAAGCAGAGCAGAAGCCTGGCCTCTTCACTGTCTTGTGTAGATCTGTGTGTGCTCCCATACCCAGACCCCACACACACACGTGACTAGAACAAATACCCGGAAAGGGCAAGTGTGGGACACCATTCATAGACAGTTGCTTTCTTGCAAGCCTGCTCCATGCCACAATAGGACCACAGAAGTCAGTGAACGGGCCCTCCATTTACTAGCAAGGCTCACCAAGCAAGTTCGTTGCCCACTCGAAGAAGATATTTATCCTGTTTCTCTATTTTTCCAAGAGGCACTCTCAAGCAGAAGAGTGGCAGCTGGGAAGGTATTTCTTTTATTCAGCCTTCTGCCTGACGTAGGTACTACACAGTCTCCTCATAGTCACCTTGTTTGAGTATGCTATCACCAAAGTGTCCAACCATAGTTCAATTCCTCACTTTTTGCCACTTCAGTGAAGTTAATACACAGCTCAGGAGAGTGAATGTCGTGTTTTCCAAACAAGGGCTTCTGGGGCTGGTAGAGGCAGGGCTAGGCTGAGACCTCTCTTTAAGAACAGTAATAGCAAAGTCCCTACTCTTACATAAGATAGGCCCGGATCAATGGCTCAGTCAAGAATGCATACTGCTTTTGTGGGGGATCAGAGTTTGATTCCCAGCATACACACTGGGCAGCCTGGAGCTACTCTAACTCCAGTTTTAGGGGATCCAGTGTCTCTGGCTTCCAAAGGCACCTGCGCTCATGTACACATACACATGCACCTATGTAACGAAATCAAATACCTTAACATGACACACTGCCTGCGACGTGATTTAAAGCTAAGGTTTATGTGGAGAAGTGTTTGGAAGTCACTTTTGTAGTGGAAAGAAAATGGACTGACTGGATGTCAGAAGAGCAGCTTATCTGGCATAAGGTTTAGGGCAAATACCTTGACCCCTGTCTTAGTTTCTTTTCTATTGCTGTGATAAGATATCATAACCAAGGCAGCTTAAAGAAGAAATGTCTATTTAGGGTTCACCGTTTCAGAGGCTGAGTTCATGAGCCCCATGGTGGGGAGCATGGCAGTGGGCAAGCAGAATAGCAGTGGATCAGTAGCTCACATCTTGATCATCAAGTAGGAAGCAGAGAGAGCTAACAGAGAATAGTACTAGCTTTTGAAACCTCAAAGCCCCGCCTCCAGCGACAAGCCTCTCCAATAAGGCCACACCTCCTAGTTCTTTCAAAGCACTTCCATTAACTGGGGAACAAGCATTCAAATGTATGGCCCTAAGGGGGCTCGTTCTCATTCAAGCCACCACAATTTCCACTGTTGACTTACACAGTAGGGCTGTGGGCCTATGGAAGGCCTATGGTAGATAGCCTCTGACCCATGAGTTCTGGAAGGCAGTCACATCATCTGCCCCTCCATCTTCTCTTATACCTGTGAGTCCTTCTGGTGGTTCATCTTCACACCTACAAGCTTGGATCAAAGAATGAAAAGTCTTGCGATAGCTGAGGGGCCTGTGGGAGTAATGGAGTTCAGTCCCAGCAGTCGGCCACCCGCACTACTTTATGAACAGTGCAGACAGACCATGGCCATCCTTGCAAAGCATCATGGACCTACCTAATCTGAAGCAACTGGTTAAGAGTTGAGATGCTTCATAGATAATCATGACTCTAGAAGTCTTGTAGAGGGTCAGCAAATCTACATTACCCAGCTGTGCAGCAGGGCAGCCCTTAACCCCCTCAGATACACTGAGGAATTGCTGGAGGTGCAGGCTCACCATACACAGGGTAATTTATGCACTGCAATACGACTCTGGTAGGAAAGGGGCGGACCTTTATATGCCTTTATGCCTCAGAAAGAAATCACACACCTACAGTCAAGATGAAGACATAGCATATGTACCCAGATATGGGCATCTTAGAAGGTACTGGTGAAAATGGAAAAGAGACAAACAAGTATTACAGGAAAAGAAGGGGACAGAGAGGAAGAGAGGATGAAAGGTGGAAACAGAGAAGCACATGGAGAAAACAGCAAATATGTTCTCATTATGTAACTCTGGCTGGCCTGGAACTCACTATGTAGACCAGGCTAATCTTGAGCTCATAGCCACACACCTGCCTCTAAGGAGTGTGCCATCATGCCCAGCAAGTCAGAGAACTTGTGACATAAAAGCTCTATATGGAAGAGAAATAGGGAGGTAAGTTCAGAGAAGGCAACAGCGGGGAAAGATGGATACAAACAGAAACACACAAAGTCAAAATGACAGAGATGGAAGATGGATAGTACAAAGGGGAAGGCAGGAAGAAGGAGCCAACACTGATGCAGACTGACAGACACGTGGTGAGAGAGACTGGAACTTGCAGACACACTCTGCTGGGACAAGAAGCAGCTGGTAGGACAAAGCCCATCTGAACCCTTCATTCTCAGGGATATCTCAGGGCTGAGCTTGCTGGAGAAGCCTCCTAATTCCACTTCTCCTTCACCAACCACCTCTGTCTCTGAGGAGGTAGCTCTCTGAGATCCCTTCTATCTATTCTCAGCCATGGAGCACTGCTTACTGTGAGCCGCCAGGGTAGGAACACAAGGACATGGGGAGACGGGTGGCCTAGTCCCGCTGGCATGAAGCGTAGAGTCCAGTGACTCTCCCACCTTCTGTGGAGTCCTTTCAATCATGAGGCAACTAGTAGTCGCTCATTGAACACTGGGTAATTGTGGTGGTGTTCCAGTAAGAAGGGCTTCTAATTACTCATTTCATTAGTATGAATTTCACTCAATTCTACTACAGTAGGTTGTATGCCTGCTGCGCTGAAGCACAGTGTTGCTTACCGTAGTCAGCTCAGTGGATAGTCTGCATAAGCACTGGGCCTAGTTTTCACTGGCCTAGAATCCCAACTACCTGGCAAGCTGAGGCAGTGGCCAGCCTGGACTAGAGTAAGTTCAAGAAGGGGCAGGAAAATCTAGTGAGATCTTGTCTCAAAATTAAAAGTAAAAGATATGAAGACAGCACTTGCTTAGCATATGCAATACCCAAGGTTCAATCCCCAGTACCACAAGCAAATCAAGCAAAAAAGGCTACTAATGGCGAACTGAACAGATTTCAGGATACACAGATTAGCTCAGTTGTGTTGGGATGACGCTCCCTACACCTTGTGAGGAACTTCTGAGCTAAGCAGTGTGGTCCATACTCTTCACTTACTGGGGTGGCCCCATTTCAGTCCTGAACTATCTGAACTCTAGAAGTGTCTCTTGCCTGATGCAAGAGGATCCTGAGGGGCAGCCGTGTTCAAGAGACAAAAGAGTCAGGATCCTCAAGCCTGCAGGAAGGTTTACTGTGATTTTCTTTGGTGGTGATAATTAGGTTAAGAAGTGTTTACATCTGTAGTAGACTTTTGTCTGAGACTCACTTCATTATAATGTGATAATGGACTTGTTAAAGAATATAGCTACAGCTCTCACCCACTTCACAATCCTAGGGAAAACTAAATGGAACCAGGGTTTCCTAGAAAGATGACTGATATCACAGCTTGCACATGGGAGCTGATAGGTAACTTGGGATATATTAGGCTAAAGACACAGACACACACCCAGAGACATGCACACATGCCTTCCCCCCCCTCGTGTGTGTGTGTGTGTGTGTGTGTGTGTGTGTGTGTGTGTGTGTGTAGGGGTTTAAACCCAGGCCCTTATGCATGTAATACAAAGTTCTACTATTGGGCCACACATTTCTACCCCTCAACAATGGCCTCTCAAGTACTTTTAAAAACCAAAATGAATAAGAGGATGTCTACTTTGTGAAGGGTAAAGGCACAAGGCAAGCACAAGGTAGACATACTTTTCCTATTCTCCCCCTAAACTCTGCTGAACATTACACATGAAACAAAAACAAGATGACTCTGAAAAGTAGGGGAAAATCCATCTGGGGACTCTAGGACTCAAGAACTGGCACAGTGATGTGCTCTCCAGTTTCTCCAGCCTCATATATAAGACTAGATGTTGGAGAAATCAGCAGGTCAAAAGTGAGACGGACACAGACCCCAAAGCTCCATAAAGGTATTGGCTGAGCGCTAAGTAAGCACGCCAAGTACTGTTAAGAATGCTGGCGTCATGAAAGAGCTCACTGTGAGTACCACGTGGTGCTTGCTTTTCTTCCAAATAAACCCTGGTTAGGGCTGTGCTGTCAGAGCTTCCCTGGAGCCTGAGACTTCCAGCGAAGCAGTCACTTACTGCCACTCAGCCAGACCAGCATCACGGCAACCCTGCTGCTTGGACCACTCCAGGTAGAAAGAGACCCACAAACACAATGAGTGCTGATGTTATGACCCTTCAAGAGGCCTTGTTCAAGTTCTGACAAATCAAAATTACACCTGCTTGCAAAGACTTTGCTTCAGCCATGACCAGCCTCGGTGAACTTTGGGTGGCCCTACCCAAGCTGCAGCTGTTCTCACCCAGGATCTGAGGGAACTAAGCCAACGGCTTGTGATTGGTGAAGCTAGAAACCACTCTGCAAAAAGTTGTACCTGGTAACAACGCCAGTAGACTCAAATACAGGCTAAAGGCAAAACTCCTAATAAAAAATTCCTCAAATATTTTATACAGACAAAGTTATTCTAAAACTTCCGTATAAATGGAAAAGAATCAAAATATGATTTGGAAAAGAATCAAGCAAGAAGAATCAACCTAAACCACCCCAACTTCATTAGTAGCTATAATACTACACTCCTAGGCCAGCCAGTAGAGAATTGAGTTGAGTGAAAAAAAAATCACAAAAGTCTCCAGATTCTGGTTTTTATACTATTCTTCAAGCAACAACATCATAGTTTAGGAGAAAGTATCTGTAGTGAGAAGGAACTAGGAAAGGGTAAGCCATTGGAGGGAAGCAAAACCGCTCTAACAGGCCAGCAAGAGAATCCCCGTGCTGAGAGGCAGCCACGGCAATGTCAGCATCTTAGCTGAGATACCATATGATGGTTTGGGGAGATGATGATGTTGGAGAGACTGGGTAAAGGGTAATATGGATTTTTTTTCCTGTATTATTTCATGTGACTGCATGTAAATTTAGTCATTTTAATTTAAATATAGAAAAGACACCCCACAAGTAAACAGGGGGATAACTTGGGTAGTAAAATAATTAAGGGCTGTAATAATCTATAAATCACTGAAGAGAGGTCTATACAGACTTACTTTTGATAGATATAGAGACCAAATATACAGACACGGGGACAAAGGAAAAGATTCCAGCGTATAGAAGGAAGCAGGCCCCAGGCCTCTTATGTGGAGGGTGTGCTGGATTAAGGAGTATTAACATTATCTTTGGCGGGCCACACAAGAATCGTGGGTGGCCACGAGGCTGCGGTGGAGATCTGGTAAACAGCAGTGACTGTGCTCTGAGAGTCAGCCCCATAGACCTCTGATACCTTAAAAATGAAACAACAGTCACATGCTGTACATGGAGTGGGAGGACTCAGATGATTCCCGGAAAACATGGAGTCACCACCAGTAAGACCCAACAAGACCAATATTCTGGCTTTTTCAAGGGGGGGGGGGAACTACAGATTGTCTAAAAATAATGTCACAAAGAAAAGGAAGGTGAAAGGTCACCAGACACCGAGCAGCTAAGGACAATAATTGTAATAGAGGATCCTGAATCCAATTTGATTTATTTAGAAGAGACAACAATCCTGTCATGAGTGCCGTTAATCAAGCGACACAGCTGGATGTGGATGGAACATGAATTCCAGCTAGGTGTCAATCCGTCAAGTTGGTAACTGAGGGGTAGCTGATAATTCTAGATCTTATACTGATAGTCATAATTTTCCTTTTTGTGAGAGAATGTCTTTTTTTTTTTTCAAAAAATACTGAAGTACTTAGTGTGAAGACACTGGTGTGTACAATTTTAAAATGGCTGAAGAGCACAGACAGCGACAGTGCAGCAGAAGCAGGCGTCAATAGACGAAACAGTAGGCTTTAACGGTTGGGCTTTTTTCTATCCTAACTAAGAATTGAGCCAAGGGCCTCACAGATGATAGGCAAGCATATTACTACTGAGCTAGATTCTTAGCTCTGTTAGCTTGAAGTTATTCACAAATAAGAGCCAGTCAAAAAGAACCTCAGAGATGAGAATCAGAGTCTGGATGCTGACTTTACGTTCTTTCCTGGAATCAGAATGAAGAGCACGGGCTTCCCAGGCAAATCTAGGTTCAAATACCAGCACTGTCTCACTCTCCCCATTTGTCAAATAAGGAGAACAGCCTACCTCCACCCCCACAGAATTACCCCGAATAAATAAGAGAAACAATAGAACATCACAGTGTCTGGCCTATAGCAAACAATCAATGATGCGACTCGTCTCTGCAGTAGGTGAACAGTTACCACTGTCGCTGCTGGGCCGCAGACGTACAAAGATGATCAAAGCATGATTTCTTAATGCTGCCCTCAGCAGACTGCCCTCAGCTGCTTCATCTCTGGCTGGCTCTGCAGCGCCAGAGTCTCTTGGTCAGCAACTGCCCTCCAAAGGAGGGTTTCCCGCATACACTCAGGGCACCATCTGTACTTATCCTGCACAAGCTATCCTGTGTCTGCACTCAGCAGGGGACGGAAACATGGCTCTGGGGGTTACACATTGGCCACTTTGTACTTTTTCACTTTACTCTGATAACGTGGGTTTAATCCATGTTAAAAAGGACTCTGCAGTCAAAATAGCTGCTTTTGGAATTTATACTTATGTCACCTGGCTACTTTGGTGACCTACTTACCTCAGAGGCAATAGAGGTGAAGCTGCTGCTGAAATGCACATGCTTATGGATCTCACTGCCATTGGCAGTCAGAAGCCAGTCCCCAAAGGCCTGGTCTTTGCCATCTGACTGGTTGCTGTGGCTCTGGTTAGGCAGAAGCTCGGCCATGTCCCAGTAGTATGATGGTGTAGCTCCAATGAGTGCAATGAGGATAGCTTCTGTGGCCACATAAAGCTGAAAGGAAATGCACAGAATCAAATGCTGCAGGCACGGGCACATGCACGGAAAACTTGGGGAGCCTGAAAACCTTGAACGATATAGTGGTTGGGCTAGGGATGTGGCTCAGTTGGTAGCACTGTGTAAACCATGCATGGTGCAACACTTCCATAATCCCAGCACTCAGAAGGTAGAGGCAGAAGGGTCCAAAGTCTAAGGTCATCCTGGGTTACACCCGGAGTTCAAGAGAGCTTGAAATATATGATACCCTAACTCAAGAAGACAAAGAAGGAAAGGAAGAAGACGGGGAAAAGGGGCTAGTGGAAAGGGCAGGAGAGATGGCTCAGCAGCCAAGAGCACTGGTTCCTCCTCCAGAGGACCCAGGTTTCATTCCCAGAAACCATATGGCAAGTCATAACCATCCATAATTCCAGTTCCAGGGAGTCCTACACCGTTTTGTGACATCCACAGGCACCAGGCATACATGCAGTACACATACCTACATGCAGGCAAAACATGCACACACCACAAAGTAAAAATAAATTATTGAAGAAGAGGAGAAGGAGAACGAAGACAGGGAGACGGAGAAGAGAAGGAGGAGAGGATGGGGGCTCGTTCTTGCTTTTGTGTTTTGGTTTGTTTTGTTTTAGCTACAAAAATGGACCACATCAGAAGCCAGGAATAGAAAGAAAGAAAGAAAGAAAGAAAGGAAGAAAGAAAGAAAGAAAGAAAGAAAGAAAGAAAGAAAGAAAGAAAG
>NW_026585685.1:2848011-2913401 GCF_907164565.1 Psammomys obesus
AAGAAAGAAAGAAAGAAAGAAAGAAAGAAAGAAAGAAAGAAAGAAAGAAAGAAAGAGAGCGCATCCCACAGTGTGAGAGGGCCATTAGCAGTCCAAGTGCTTCTTTAGACAGTTTTCCTTCCACATCTGGGATGTGGCTCTGTGTGAGACTGTACAACAGTGGCAGCGAAGCCTACATCTCTGTATCTGGTTTTAGAAGACTAATATTCCAGTTATCTCCTCAGCACAGTGTTTTCAGCTCAAATAATCTGTTACCAGGAGCCAGGAGGCCCTTGGCTTTGGACTCATGATCTAAACAAGACACTGTTTTAAAATGTGACACGCAACTCATAGGACATAACTGGCCACTAACAAAGAAAAAGAAAGTACCAATTCATTCAAGAAATACTTATGCCATCTGCTGATTTCTCTAGGTCTGTGGCTTCTCACAGTTTGCAGGATGCGGAGCCCTATCACACTTTATTGATGTGGACATCTGTTTGTGTTAGTTCCCATTGCGGGATGATTATTTCAGATTTAGAGTTCACTAAGAAAATACATAAATCCTCTTCTGGTTAAGAAAATCTTATTCTAAGGAAATAAGATGCTTATTAACTTTGAACTTGACCTTAAGACACAACGAAAGAGAGTTCAATTGTCTAAAAGATACAAAGCATGTGATTTTTATCAATGTGTGGCCATGAGCCCTGAAAGAGCTGTCAGGGCTGACCGAGGCACATGAAGACAGCAAGTCTGTCAGAAGATTCCCCTTCACTCCACCAAGAACTAAAGCTGGGGGCTCTTTCCATACTGCTCTGTAGAGGAATGTTCAGCTAGGTAGACAAAAAGAGCGAACAGCAGTCATTTTCAGTAGTAGACAACGGAATTAGTTATGGAAAGCGAAAAGGAGTCATGACATCTTGTGTATTGTATCAAAAGCTAATCCAAACTTGGGCTGTGATTTCTCTCCTCTTGGCAAGGCTGAGGGAACAGAAGGCAGTCCCAATCTATTTTGAGTCAATGGGCTGTGGACCTTTTGGGAGAAAGGCGAAGCTACCTTGGGTCTGTATGCTGTGAGATTTATTATATGGTACAAAAGAAAGTACATTTCTAGGCTCGCATACTTCCTTGACTGTATTTGCATAATATTGAGTGCATTTTAGAAGAGGAGGCAATCAGCTTATAAAAATAAGAGCCTTAATAATCACAAGAACAAATAGATTACACAGCTAGCAGTAACTATAATTACAAAGTCACTTTCATCCATTTAGTAGCTGCCCCTCTGATTACGATCTGCTGAAATTTAATTGATGGGTATAAAGAAATGAAAAACATGGGCCAAGGGAATGCAGGAGATGACTCAAAGCACAGCCTTTCACCAGGCGAAACAACCAGCCATGCTCCCCCTCTAACTGTGGCCTCTGTGCATCCTGCTCCTTTCCCTGGAGGCATCATCTCCTGTCAGCAATGCTGGAATGCTCTCGTTCTCCAAAAGTCAGCTTCATTTACCTGTTTCCTGCTTCCTCTCCAATGGCCCAGAAGTTCTGCTCATGCGTATTTGTTATGTCTGATTCATCTTTGGGCTTCCAAGGTAAATAACCCAGGGTCCCCACTTTCAAGGGGGTGAATAATGACCAGGAAGAACACTAGTGATAATAGCACATATTTTTATAATGCTAGTCATGTGCTATTCTTAGTCTAGGTTTCTGCTGACTATATGTTAACACATTTTTTTTAAAATCAGGATTGTTCTAGGATAAGCAATATTCCACATAAAAGAAGAGATGCTCAAAAGCGTCCTCTCATCTGAGGTGTACCTCATTATGAAGGACACACTGTTCTTGGTAAATACTACGATTTGGGAAAAACAGTTCAAATTCTATTATAATGCTTTTTTCATAAAGAACGATGGAAAGCAGTTAATCAGCATTTATGTCTTAAGCAGCATGAACTTGCTTCATTCCTAGCCCTCTGTAAACAGAATAAACACTTTCTACCCTTCTCATCTCTGTCCTCTTCCTACCTCTCACAACATCTTCTTGGCCCCCTTTATGGACAAGCATGAAAGTGCATGCACACATACACACATACACATTCAAGGTCCTTAATACATGGGCTCCTCATTTCCCGTTACCCGAAAGACTAAAAATATGCGACTTCTCTATACAGTGCCAGCCCACGGTAGCTTGGTTTTGTTGCTCATCAGGGAGACAGGGGGCAGGTAGCAACCATGCTGTGTAACAGACATTTACAAGTGACCACGAGATTAAGTCACAGATGTGTGGTTCAGAGTCCGAAGTTATATTAATGTCAGTCTCCCATAGCAGAGCCACATCCTGGGGTTACGTGGCCATAGGAAGTCGGAGAGGACAGAACCACCCACACAGAGCACAGGGATGATTTTTCTTGGTTTGCCATTTTCAGCTGTGATGCTTTCTCACAGTTCATATCCTACTCTGTCCCCCAGAAAACAAAGCACTCTCTCATTTTTAACTACCACTCTGGCATTACCATATGTACCTTCATCCACACTTTTGTCTAATGAAATCACACCTATCAGCAAATGGTCTTTAAAGCCACAAAAAGAAACCACTGTCTATTCTCCTTCCGGGGGGCAGGGGGGACTAACAACATCTCAGATAAATCATTATCTCCTCTGGCTCTGGCTCCAGGGAAGAACAAGTGCCACAGATGGCTGGATTTCCCTTACAGCCCCCCTCCCTCCATCACCACCCTAGTGTAATTACAATTACAAAATGACTCAAGGGTATTGAAAATTTAAGTTTCCGAAAGTGAAGGTTTCTAAAGTAATTTTGTAGCAACACCATTATGGGCTTTCATCGTAGGTCTCAGGGAACCATCACAAACCTGCACTGTGAAGTCATGGGTATGCCTGCTGTTTACTTTGTGAGCTGAAACAAGATACAGGGCAATTAAATGGCATTCATGGTTTCCTGTAACAGCAAAGCCAAGATGAGAGCGGGGTCATTTCACTTTACAGACAAATCTTTTTCAGGGGAAACATAAAGAACAAAAATCAAAGTTGATTTCATTGCTGTCATTACTATCAGTCTTTTGTGCACTTAGGACTCAGTTGTTTAACTGGTCAACTAGAAACACAGAGACAGTGTGAATGAGTTCCTAGTCATGAAAGCAAGACCACATGCCCAGTGTCTGAGGCAGAGAGCATTATTAGATATTGACTGAGTGACTTACTGATAAGGATGTATTTGAGGGGGTTAAAATGTGGAACTCACACATTCTAAATAACTGGTGTCTTTCTTCTCCACTCTAATCCAGCTCGGTCTCCTGAAACTCCTCAGCAAACTCTTCCAATCAAAACATATTAACGGATGCAGGATTATATTTCTAACACCCAGTTGCTAACTAGTCCACACACAAACTTTGTGCAGTGTCCTGCTCACCCCCCAGGTATGACTTACCGTGTGCTGGGAGCACATATGGATCTTGAACCCGAGTCTGAAGCTCAGCTACAGCCACACCTCTCTAAACCTCATGTCTTCTTGCAGTACAACTGGATGTAACGGTATGTCTTTGCCTAATGCACGCCCAACTAGCCTCTCCAGAGGGTTCAATGGGATACTTCCCTACTGAACAGCGAATTTGCACAGTACTATGAAAATAGTACTGTGGGCTAATAGTAACGAGGGCTTCCCAAACTTTAATAGGCAGAGACTTCCTGGATCAAGGGTGCAAGACTGAGACTTTTTCTCACCAGTGCCAAAATAGATTCTGTCTCACTTGTTTGCTCATTTGTTTGTTGTAATGTAGTGCATATATGTATGCATCTTTGTGAATGTATGTCACATGGTGTGTGTGTGTGTGTGTGTGTGTGTGTGTGTGTGTGAGTGGAGACCAGAAGAGGGTGTGGGAACCCCCACGCTGGTTATGGGTAGTTGTAAGCTGCCTGATATCAATGCTAGGAACCAAACTCATGTCCAGCATTTTTAGGAACAACACATGCCTGAGTTTGGAAGAACTAGAGTTAGCTCTAGGTTATTTTCATGGAACCCTAAGAACTGTGCTATTAGGTCATGTTTTCTCCTTGTGCTTGAGAAAGGGAGTGTCAATCAACAGGCAAGAGGAGAAGTCCAGGAACAATGAAGTGCCAAGCACTACAGTATTTGGTTCTAAACTGAAAACAAGAATCTGATAAGCAAGCTAAGGTATGGTCATATATAAAAGTCTCATGCTACAATTGCTAAAAAATAAGATTTTAACAGCTGTGACTATTTTAACAGGCCCCTGACCTTAGCACAACTGGTACCATGGTGAAGACACCATTCTGACCTTAGAACCTAGCACATGGAACAAACAGGAACAAAGACCTAATCAATCAAAGACCTAGTCCATAGTTCCAAGATCCAGTGAAGTCCCTAAATGTACTAACCCTTGCTTTTCGGTTTCTGTAGTTTGGCTTCTTGTTAACTGTCCTTGCTAACCAAAGTGTGTCAACTAGGATACATATTTATAAGTTATAAGACAAAGGATAGTGAGGCTTGGGGCTGCATAATTTGGGCAAGTTCCCTGTGCTGCTGATGGCCAGCAATACAGAATTTCTATTGGGCTTTAAGAGTGTCAGTGTGTGTTCTTTGGTGGACTTAATCTCTCCACACTAGCAAGACATCAAAACATTGCCCAGAGATAAAAATCTGGTGAGAACATACATTTCTGGGAAAAAAAAAAAAAGAATCTCTGTGCATATTTTAAAATTCTGGGAAGATTCACATCAAGACATGACCATGTTAGACACTCCAAAGAACTGTTTTATTTTGTTTGTTTTTTTCTACAATCTCTCTTTTTTCCTTTCCCTACAATCATCAAATCAAACTGTGGCATGCGCACAGTTCTCAAGAACTCAGACATTGGTTTGTTTGAGCTTTGGTCAAAAAAACCAGACAGAATGTTACCAATATGTGTGCCTTTTACTTTGATTACCGATTGGTCATAAAAATAGATTTCAACTGTGGTGAGGACATAATTTAATGTTTTAAAAATCTCTATTGTCTATGAATTATGCCTATTATTACTGCTAAGAGCTGAGCAGTTTTAAGAAAACCTTCAAACTGAAATTCAAAAGGATAGTTATAAATGCTTCTTTAATTAATTTGTTCAGTTTAGGATAGACTCATATTCACATGGGTCAGATAAAGTATTGAATGATAAAGACTAAAAACCCCTGTAAATTTGCAAAACAAACTTTCCTGCCCAGCCACCTCCAAAGGCGTGGTGATGACCGAGGAGTCATTTGCGTAAGCTCACACAGCCATTTCTCAGCAGTGATAAGGACCAGAGTTCTTTCTGCTCTATTCACATCATCTGCTTTCATATTTGTAATGACTTCTTTAGTGATTCCTTGGAAGGTGACAGCTGCTCTGTCTGGACACTGTCAAAGAGCTGTGGGGGGCCTTGCCAGGCATGCTGTCGGGATCTAACTGCTGTGGAAATATCAGACTAGATGCTCTCCAAACCACACTCCACTTCTTGAGGTATTACAGACCCAAAGGAGCCCTTTATAGTGCCTGCAGCTTACAGTGCTTGTGTCTTTATAGCCTCCCCAAGAGGAAAGTATCTAAAGGACTTGCAATTTTATCTGTGTTACACACATGGGCAGTTCAAGGTGTTGGGTGATCTTTTTGTGCACTATGTAAAGATTGTCCATGTATTATTCAAATGCTGATTTCTGCTTACAAGTTGGACTTTGGTATTGCTAGTCTTTGGCTGCGTCATAATTTTCTAAACCCTCCCTCCAACATCTTCTGATTGGTTTTAATAAAGAGCTGAACATCCTACAACGAAGGCAAGGGAGGAAAGCAGGACTTGTGGCAGTAATAGGAACTCTGGGAAAGAAAGAGGCAGGAGGATTCACCAGCCAGAGGTGGAGAAAGAAACAGGGTGCCAGGAGTGAGAGACTGGGGAAAGGAAACAAGCCACATGGCAGAACACAGATTAATATAAAGGGGTTAATTTAAAATAAGAGGTAGTTGGGAACAAGTCGAAGCTATGGCCAAGCTTGAATAATAAATATAAAAGTCTCTGTGTCATTACTTGGGAGCTGGAGGTCCAAAGAAAGTCCCATTTTAATTGGTGCCCAACACGGGGCTAGAAATCCAAGCTCAGAGATTGAAACAAGGCCCTTGAAAACACTTCCCTAGCAGCTGCACACCTCAGAGCAGAGCGGCGGAGGTCAGCCATGTAGCTCAGAAGGAGTACTGGCCCTTTAGAAGAAGGATTGGTCCTTTAAGAAGAACGGGAACCAGAGCCCAGAGTGTGACCCCTTTAAACCACCCCCCCAGGTGCAGCAAGGCTGGCTGCCCAAGCACTTGAGTGGCAGTTTGTGAGCAGCGTTATGCAAGGCAGGAAAGGGCTCATGCTGCAGCTCATGGGAACACACACCAGCCTGAGGAACCTGCCACCACACTGAGAGAGCACTTTCCCTGGAGCTTTGGTATGACTGAGAAATTCAAGTCCCCAAGGCCTAGAGCCATAATATGTGCCTACAGCCAACACCCAGAGACAGAGTTTAGAGGACTGAGATACAGAGATAAGTATTGAGTTTGTAAGCAGTAAAAGAAAAACAAACAAAAATGTTTTAAAAT
Organism: Psammomys obesus; assembly: GCF_907164565.1. Taxonomy (NCBI): domain Eukaryota; kingdom Metazoa; phylum Chordata; class Mammalia; order Rodentia; family Muridae; genus Psammomys; species Psammomys obesus. Next base: position 2,854,611 of record NW_026585685.1, read on the forward strand.
GCACTTAGATGTTAAAGACAGTAAAGAAACTGAACATTGACAGCCATAGAAAGAAATACTGAGTTTCAATATAGAAGTAAAGTATACAAAGGAAGGTGAGAAAGAGAAACAATAAAGTCTCCACGGGCGGGGGGGGGATAAGATGCTTTGTAAATGTGTATATATGGTATAATCTTCAAAGGAAGGGGAGAGCTAGAGAGAATAAAAAGAAAAGAATATTTTCTATTTTTAAAAACATGGAAAAGACGACAGAGACCGTTTTAACCCTGTATAATTTTCTTTTGATTATCAGCATATATTTTTGGTAATGATTTCAATTTTAGATAGCCTCTTTAAGAAAGATCAGCTAAAGCAGACTTAGAGAAGGAGAACATTGAGAAATTAAAGGCTAGAGTGTAGGAGGCAAAAAAAAAAGACTGGAAAATCCTTTGAATCAGAATAAAGAATCTTCAGAAGGATTCAATCTGGAACCTACAGCAATAGCAAGAAAGGTTGTTCCAAATGAGAGAAATCCACAAAGGCTTAAGGAAATTGCAAAATGGCAGCCTATAGAGATGCTAGATAAAAAAAAAAAAAAAAGCTTCAGCTGTGAACCAACATAATCAGATTAGATATACTACATTTATATTGTCAAGGATCAACTTACTAGATGAAGGTCCATATGCTGAGTTAAAAATACAGATTCTGTTTAATGATGCCACCTTAGAGAACTGTGTTTTATTTTGTAGAGTTTGAAGTTTTTAAATGTGAACCAGGTGTGGTGCCACATGCCTTTAATCTGAGCACTCAAAGAGGCAGAGACAGGTGGATTGCTGTGGGTTTGAGGCCAGCCTGTTCTACAAAGATGTCTAGGGCAGCCAAGGTTACACAGAGGAACCCTGTCTTGGAAAAAAGAATAAAAGAAAAATTTAAATATGTATATCTGTTAATACATCACACAATTAATACACATTCAAAATTTCAATGGGCTTTTGCCTTGAGTTCTGAAAAGGATGATTCTGAGATTGCACATTTATTAGAGGTGATGGCTAGAGATGTTTTTGCAGACTGAAGTTGATGATGTTCCAGTCTATGTACACAGTAACAGACAACAATTTTTCAGACATTGTAGCATAGAAAATGTTACAGATATATCTTACAGCCCTACAGAACAAACAACTGTGAAGAGATATAACAGGACTCTAAAGAGAATGCTCATAGAACAGAAGGGAGATATGAAATCTCCCAGAGATAGATTAAATATTGCTGTATTGACTTTAAAGTATTTTAATGGCAATGAGGCATGTAGCACAGCTGCTGAAAAATGCTGGAGTTTAAAAAGAACTGCTGAATTAGATCAGACTATAGATGTACTAACTTCAGAATGGATGTCAAGAAATGTATTGCTTTGAAGAAGAGGTTATGTCTGTGTTTCCACAAGAGAAACAAAGCTATGGATTCCATCAAAGTTAATTAAGATTAGATTTGACCAGGAGAGACTTCCTAAAAAAATCTTGGCTACAGCCATGAAGGAAGAGGCCAGAAAGAACAGAATAGGTGACATATATGGGAACAGCTCTGAGACTGGCTGAGACATGTCTGTGCATGGCCAATAAGTTGTGTTTGGCTACAGAGTCCTCATGACTTATTTTTAGATACCATGCTTTCATATGACATGGATAGATATTTATATTTCAGTGTGATTATGCAGTCCAAATGGACTTATAAACTTTGATGCCTTTAACCTTCTCAAACAAAGAATCATCGCTAGCTGATTTGTGCACACTGTACTTTCCACACATGTGTTAATGCAGAAATGTATATTACCTTTAAAAGTTTGTGTGTTTTCAGAGCCAAAACATCAGACACCAATGAAGACAAGTAGCCCAGATTATCCAGCCTCACAGTCAGCCTCAATAGCTATTTTCTCGAAACTCTACATCTAGAACAACTTCAAAACAGCTAGCTAAGGTGGTTCAGCCTCATAGACTTTTCCAGCCAGGACTTCAATTAAGTCCTACACTTTCCCATCACGCAGAGACTGGACAACAAATGATACAGCTAGTTTTCCCAGGACTTGGCCAATATTCCAATTTTCTTAGGGCCTCCAAAAGGTGCTGTTACCTTCAGACAGACCCCATTCCCAAGAGGTGGGGTGGGTGTTTTTTGGTCATTTTGGGGGTGATAGATGTTTGCCATTGTTTAACGGGTATTGGTTGCTAACTTGTAAATGGTCTTGGTCAGGGAGAAAACAAAGTAAAAGAGGTTAGATTCAGAGATTTCTTTTTTTTTTCTTTCCTCTATCCTTCTTTCTCTTCTCTCTAGTGCTGGGAGGAAGGGGGAGAAGGGGTGAAAAGAAAAAAGGGGGAATGTAAGAATGATAGAATAAATGGTAGACTAGAAACCAACAAGCAACTCAAATAGTTTACATTGGTACAAATTATTGTGTATTGATACAAATTTAAGGTTTATTTTGTTACAACATACTATGCATATGTTTCAATTCTTATTTAAGGTCTTGTACTTATGCAACTCATTTAAAAATACAATGTGAGGCTCTAGTCCTTTTGAAAGCTACTATTACAAACTGTTTACTATAATTAAGAAATGCAAGTTAGTAGTCGGTCAATCAAACCTGAAGTCATGTTGGGTACTAGTTTAGCTAATTACAGAAATAAGCTTTAGCCTATTATAGGTATTTTCAAAGTTAAACAGATAGTAAATAGCTGGAAACAAGCAATGTTTGGCTATTCAAATATACTGAGAGATATAGATCGTCTTCAAAACTTGAGAGATATGGCATTTAAAGATGTTTTAATAATAAAAGGCTTTTTGAGAGTGAGACATGTCTGCTCCTACCAGCACCTCAATATTACTTCAAAGAACATCATGTACATTGAAGAATCTCCGTATGGAGTTTGCTTCAAATGTGGCAAAAGCCACTAGGCAAACAAAACAAAACAAAACTGTCCTTGCCTCTACTGCTGACAGCATGCTGTCCAAGCTGTGGACAAGCAGTCCACAAAGAAATTCGACTGCCAAACTTTGTCAAGACAAGGTAGGTAAGTCCTTCATAATTCCTGCTTCACAGAAAAAAAAATCTGTCAGATATTCTGGGCGAGTAGGCTGAAGAGATGGATGCTCTAACATTGCAGAGGTATCTTGGATGTCTGTCCAGGAAGCTATCAGTCTCTGTCATTTCTATAGTTTTGGAAGATGCTTGCTCTGTACTTCCTGTTTACTTGGTTAATATTTGTCTTTCTCAGGTCTCTAGTGGGGTTGAAGACTAGCTAGTTATAGTTTCACAATTAAGCTTAAGTAGTTAGGATTTAAGAAAATGTTTTAATGTCTTAAAAGATTTTTTAGGTTGACAAATGCAAATTATGAAAGCTAGAGATATAAAAGCTTAGAATAGTGATTAAAAAGTGATTTAGGTACAGAACTTTGCATTCATCAAGATAAGATATATGATAGTATTTTCTCCAAGGTTGGCAAATACAAATGGACTGGACTTAACGAATGTAATTCTTACCTAATAGCTCTCATTGTATTTTATTAATGTTAGAGAAAGAGCCTTTTATTGGACTAAGGGGGAGGTGTTGGGCTGATATTTTTGTGCCCTGTGTAAAGATTGTCCCTGTATTATTAAAACGCAAATTCCCATACTTGCAGAGATCAATTACAGGCCAGACTTTGCTATTGTTATCCTTTGGCTGCATCATATTTTCTAAACACTCCTTCCAACTCCTTCTGACTGGTTGTAGAAAAGAACTGAACAGCCTACAGCAAAGGCGAGAGTTGGAAAGGCAGGACTTCCAGCAGAGATAGGAATTCTGGGGAAGAAAGAGGTAGGGGGTTATGGAAGTAAAAGGTATGAGGTTACAGAAACCAGCCAGATATGAAGAAAGAAACAGGGTGCCAGGACTGAGACCAAGGAAAGGTAACAAGCCACGTGGCAGAACGTTGATTAATATAAAGGGGTTAATTTAAGATAAGAGCTAGTGGGGAACACGCCGAAGCTATGGCCAAGCATTAATAATAAATACAAAAAGTCTGTGTGTCATTCCTTGGGAGCTGGTGGTCCAGAGAAAAGCCCTGCTTTAGCAAGGCCACCACTGTTCCTGTGAATATACTGAGGCGAGTACGGCTCAGGGGCCTGCCCAACTTAAGCTGGCATAAACAATAGCCCAAAGCCCCCAGTTTATCATAACCCTCTGGAGGCCTGTGATGACTATCCATCACTGTCAACTTGACTACCTCTGGAATGAACTAAAACCCAAATGGCTGGGTACACAGGTGAAAGATTTTTTTTTTCCTTAATTAAATCATTTGAAGTGGGAAGAGCCTCTTTAAATCCAGATCTTTGAGGTGGGAAGATACATCTTTAATCTGGGCCACACCTTCTATTGGCAGCCTATATAAAGAACATGAAAGAAGGAAGTTTTTTCTTCTTTGCCTGCTTGTTCTCGTTCTTGCTTGGCAAGTCCTTTCCTTCAGCGGCACTAGGGCCTATTTCTTTGAGATTCTGATGACCAACTAAGACATCCAGCCTCATGGACTAAATAACTACTGGATTCTTGGACCTTTTGGTTGGTAGAGAGTCACTGTTGGACTAGGCTGAACCACAGCCTGTAAGTCATAAATCATATATATATTTCTATAAGTTCTGTTTCTCAAGAGAACCCTGACTCAAGGCTCAATCAAGCTCTAAGTTCAGGAGCAGCAGCGTTACACTTAATCCAACTCACAGAGAACCCTGGTGACTAGTCAGTAAGTTTTGGAATCTGAAGTAGTAGGAATCATCAATAGCAAAGCTCTTACTATATACACACAGGTTCTCCCGACAGCTGAACCCCCTACATAGGAAAAGGGTCTCTTCATGGCTGAACCCTGTGTTGCTGTGGGCTGGGCTTAGACTATGATGGAGTGAGGTCTTCAATATGCAGTAAGGTCATCACTTGTTTCTAGCAGATACATATTACATCATAAATCAGTCTTCCTGTGGAACTTCTTTGGAGGAAGGGACATGGTGACAGACACAGCCCACACCTACAAGATAAACAGTCATTTACTGCCAATAGCACTCTATAACCAGGCAAATACTGACTATATGTCAACCAAGGGTTTGTGAGCAGAAAAGATCTGAAGAGGGTATATACTTTGGTTTCCTGGTTAGACAAAATATTACCAAAGAAACCAATATGCATGAAGATCAGACATTGCAGTTACAACTCTATTTCTCTGCATTAACTTATTTTTATTCTGCTAAGAGAAGGATTTCCATGTGTCATCACTGGAACCATTTTTCTGGCTAGTTGTAAAACCAACTGAACTTTTGAAGATTTTAATGGGAAAAGAGAGGAAGTCAACTTTTCCCTCACTGCCTCCCTTCCTTCGGCAGCATCACCGAAATGTTGAAGCAACTTGTGGCTTCTGGTTATATCCGTGTCCAGCCAGTGTTTCCCTTGGAATAATACCATCACACCTTAAACACTGGCTGAGCTGTCAGCCCGCTTCATCACACCCCACTTCATCCCAGGAATGCAACCCTCTGGGCAGGGAGCTAGCTTCACCTTCCGGCCCTGGTGGTAAGGATCAAATCCTGAGCCTTGAACAAGCTAGGGCCTTACCACTGACCTGTGTCCAGAGACTCTCTTAAGGAGCTCAGGCTGGCTTTGAAATTTGCCTGAAAAGAGGGCCGTCTGTCTCCTGCCTCAGTTTCCAATAGTGCCATGATTACTAGAACAAACCTGTAAAGTCCCCTAGAATCCAGAGTTTCGGGTTGAGGCGTGCGAATGGGTTCTGAACTACACACACTGTATAGACGGTATCATTTCCCAATGCCATCAGCCCAACGCTGGCCTCAGAGCTGAACAACCCAGCAGAACTTTAAACGGGAGAGAAATAAACCCCATGCGTGGACAGCTCCCTTCACAGGAAGTCCCCTTGAGCTTAGAGAGGGCTGGAAGGAGGCCTCGCCAGATCCAACCTATGGTGGGCGGGTTATCTGCGACGTCTCTTGCACAGCGAGGTGATGGAGCCACGGGTTGGGGGTAGCGGCTCACTTTCATTTTTTTGCAGCGGATCCCAGGTAATGGTCTTCATCCCTTAACCAGCTCTGGTGCTGAAGCGTCAGTGCCCCGCTCCCCAGGTGACAGCCAGGGTGAGCTCCGCGGCTGGCCCGCCACCGCGCGGCGCCCGACGCTGCCGCTCCACACCTAGGGCCGAGCCGAGCGCGCCCCGCGGGGCGGCGGGGAGCCCGGGGAGACTCACCTGCAGCAGCACGGCCAGCAGGAAGCACAAGTACATCTGGTAGAGGCCCATCTCGCCCACCGCCTGGAACGCCTCCTCCACCTCCATGGCGGGCTCGCGCCCGAGCGCCGGGGACCCGGCGGGGAGGGGGCCGAGCAGCGGGAGACGCGGACCGAGCGCTGGGCGGGGCCCGAAGGCCGGGCGAGGCCGAGGCCCAGGCCCAGGCGGGACCCCGCTGCCCACCGAGTCCCCCCGGGCGCGGCGGGGATGCGCGTCCGCTCGCTCGGGCGCGGCTTCCCCGCTTCCTGTCAGAACTGACAGGGAATTTTTTTTTTTTTTTTTTTTTTTTTTTTGGCGAGCGGTTGGCTGGCGCGCGCGGAAGGAAGGAGGAAGTGGGTGCGGCGCGGGAGGCCACGGAGGCTCGCGGGAGGGGCCGGGAGCTCCACGCCCGGGTCCTTCGGGGTTCGCCCCTTCGCACCAAGCGGTGGGATGCGGAGGACGCTCGGCGCTCCAGAGCCCTCGGAGGACGGGCCCGGAGGCATCCCGGGCCCCCTCCTCGGGTTAGGTACACGGTCAGATGCAAGCTCCGCGCCACGACATACCCGCTTGCAGAAGTGCCCACAAGGCCCACGGACAGGACACGGGGCACGTCTTGGCTGCGGGCTGGAGAGGTGTAGGCACTAGTGTTAATCTCCTCAAGCCCCAGCTCCTGATCCTCTTTTGTTTTGAATAGTTGCTCACTCGTCCAAGTATCTAGTTTAGATACTGGGTCGGGTCCAAAGTGGGTCGGGACTTCTTTTGGGGGGTGAAAGACCCTTTCACACACATCCTGCATATTAGGTATTTACATTACGTCGTAACAGTCGCAAAGTTACAGCTATGAAGTAGCAACAAAAATAACTTTATGGTTGAGGCTCACCCCAACACGAGGGACTATATACTAAAGGGTCCCAGCCTTGGGAAGGTTGAGAACCACTCATCTGAACCATCTCTCAGCTTGCCTTTGTTTTCTGTTGGTGTGATAAAATACCATGACAGAAGCAGTAAGGTGGATGGGGTTGGGGGGGGGGGGGGTATTTGGCTCACATTTCCACTTACAGTCCATCGTTGCTAGGAAGTCAAGGCACCAGGAACTTGGACAGCTAGGACCATGACATTCACAGTCAAGAACAGAGGGGAGAATGTGTGCTCGCCAACGATCAGCTAACTCCTTCCTTTTCTTTCATTCAGTCCGGGGTCCAACCCCTGAAACGACCTTATCTGTATTCAAAGGGCGCTTTCCTAACTCAACCCAGTTAATTTTTTATTTTTTTTTTTCCTTTAGAAACATGTCCAGGGCCAACCTAATCTAGACTGTTCCTCGTTGAGACTCCCTTCCCGGTTGAGGCTAGGTTTTGATAATTAAAACTAACCATCTCCCAAATATAATGCAGAGTATAATGGATGACCAGGAGGTCCCTTTGTCTTGCCAGCATCCTTGATGTGCTTCTACAATTTTCCATTAATTCTGATGTCTACCCTTTGCTGGTCATCTACCTAATTATTTTAGCAAAAGGATTCTTAAGGTAGTTGAGTAGGCGAGGGTTGGAGGTGGTGAGTGCAGTAGCCCACAGAACAGGAATTGAAGTGTTTAAGCCAGTGGTGGCACAGGCCCTTAATCCTAGCACTGGGGAGGCAGAGCTAGCCTAGTCTACAAACTGAGATCCAGGGCAGCCAGGACTACACAGAAAAACCCTGTCTGGAAGAACAAAAAAAAAAAAAAAAAAAGGAAATACTTGGTAAAACTTTCCTTTAACCAGTGTCTAGCTTTCTTAAGGCACTTTTACTATTTTTTTTTTTTCTAAAAATGTTTCAGTTTTAATTTATGATTGTTTGGGGAATAAAGTTGCTCCTTTTGCTCCCTTAAGTCATGATCTGGCTGTATCTATACCTCACTTTTATTATTTTTCTTGTGACTTATTTAGTGTGTGATACATTGTTATTATTTTTTAAATAATTCATTATTTGTTTTGCATTTTCCCACATCGTTCCTACACAGGAAATATACTATAACAATGTAGTTTGTGGACTTTGAATTTTTCTTATATTTAGTTTTGTTACTCTGTAATTCTTTTATGAGCTAGATAGCCTCAGTGTTTGGGGTGTTTGCTTTTAAGTCTCTCCCTACTCATCTTTGTTTTATTTGTAGCCCAGGTTGGCTTTGAACTTGTTATATAGCCAGGGGTAGCCTTAAACTACCGATCCTCCTGCCTCTGTCTTCTGGAAAGCTGAGACAAAAGGCCTACAGTACTACACCCTGCTACAGTTCTCCTTTGTAAAAAAAAAAAAAAAAAAGTAATTATATTAAAGGGTATGCCATTATTTACAAGTTTTCCTAAGCAATATTTTGTTTTAAAATATTTGATAACATTATAATTTGTTCTTCAACCAATCAGTTACACTTTAGAACATTCTTTTTAACTATTCAGTTAAAAATTGTACCATTTTAACATTTTTATTATTTATATGAACATTTCTTGGACAGAGAGAATATTAAATCCTTGAACTGTCTGACCTACCATGTATTCATTATAAAACAAACAAACAAAAGAAACCAAAAAACTGCATCATATGTATTGAAAATAACATATGGTTTCCATTTGTTGGGTTCAAGACATCTGTAAGTTAGTACATCATCCTTGTGCTCTTACTGAAATCATTAGCATTCATACTAAACGTTTCTCAAGGGCTTAGATCAGTTTTTAATAAACATATCAACATCTTCCAGAATTATTATTTTTATCTTTATTTCATTCTCTTTTAAACTCTTTATAAGTTCACAAAAGGACAATCTAGCTGCTCATTTGTCTTTATTAACGCTTCCCTTATAGTCTTATATTCTTACATCATCTTATTTTCATCTTTTGGTTTTCTGTTTTTTTCTTCAGGTTGTTTATGGAAGAAAGACTTCCTTTTCCCATTCATCTTGATAGTCTCTAACTTTCCATTCAACTCCATAGTCTATTGTTTGTTTCTTTGTTTTGTCTGCTTGGTTTGTTTTTGGATGTTGAGTTCTTTTTGAGACACAGTCTCCTTGTTCAGCCCTTGCTGGCCTGAAACTTGCTTGATATGTAGATCAGGCTGGCCTTGAACTTACAGGGGTCCACCTGCCTCTACCTCATGAGTACTGAGATTAAAGATATATACCACTACACCAGGCCTTTTAGTAGAAGAATAAATATCTCTATATTTATCTTGAATTATATAATCAAAATTATTTCCACCATCCTGTTCTGTGTTTCTTCTACTTTCTTGGCCAACTGTTAGATTATTACATTATTTTTAAAGACAAGGTCTCACTATATAACCCTGGCTGGCTTGGAACTCACTTTGTAGACCAAGATGGACTTCAGTTCAGAGATGAACCTTACTCTCTACCTCCCAAGCACTGGGATTAACTGTTTTTGTAATCCATCTTCCTTTTGCTACTCTGGGAACATTACATTATTATTTGTGTTTTGGAAGTTATACCTAACTTTTTTCTTAACATCTATATAACTGTGCACTTTTCTACAGTGTTTATATTTATCAGTTTTATATAGATAGACTCTATGTATGCATCTTCTTTCCAAAGTGATTAAGAACCTACACAAGGCTTCAGGAATACTGTGTCTGAGAAAACTCAGGAGGACATAAAGATGTCACACTCTGGAAATATTTGTAAATGATTGTCAGCTTGACAAGTTTTAAATTATCTAGGAGACAACTTTCTGGATATGTCTGTGACGGTGTTTCTTGGGAGGCTTAACAGAGGTGTGTCCTCACATTTAGAAAGTGTGGGCTGCCATCTCAGGATGAATAAAAAGAAGAGAACAATTAAGTACCAGCCTCCATTTCTCTGCTTCCCGAGTCTCTAACCCAGTGATTCAAGGTTCAAGTGAAGCGTTTTGATTAGAAAAATTCAGTAAAAAAATGTATTGCTAGAAATAATTATCCTTCATATAGAGATAATAAGAAGGCAAAAAGCTGTTTTGTTTTGTTTTGTTTTGTTTTTCATTGTTGTGATGATGTGTTACTTAACAGGCCTAGAGTAAGCTCCTTTAAGCTATGGGTTAGCTTACAGATGTTGTGTGTGTGGAGAGACATATAATTATACCTAACAGGAAAGATAATCTGTGATTGTTTTACCCTGTGGGGTGTTAGTTCGTTTGGCCTAGTCTATCAGTGTCACTCTGACATTCCTGAAAAAAAGATTGTATGCATCCATCCATTCAAATGCTGTCAGTGCTCTAGTTGCATAAAATCTTGACAGGCTTCATTCCATTTTGGACAAAGAAACAGCATTTACTTATTTATTTATTTCTTTTCAAGGTAGGGTTTCTCTGTGTAGCCCTGTCTGTCCTGGAACTCATTCTGTAGACCAGGCTAGCCTCAAACACAAAGATCCACCTGCCTCTGCCTCTGGAGTGTTGGGGTTAAAGGCGTGTGCCACCACCCCCAGCAATGTGCATTTAACTTTAAACCCTTTTCTTTGACATCATAAGGTGTTTAAGTGAATAAAGAATTAAAATTAACATTATATATGACATATAGTTAAATTAAATATATTGTTAAATAGAGGGTCTACTCTTGCATCCACTACCCAAAAACTGAAATATTTTAAGTTGACCAAAACCTGTGCTGTATAGTCAGTCCCTGCTTTTAATCGTATATATTGGGACACACACGGTCTTCTGAAAACAGACAACGCAGCCTGAGGACTGTGTGAAGCAAGGCTTCCCAGGATGCTGGGAGGGCAACAGACGGGAGCTGAGTACTGTCCTACAAGTGAAGGGGATTGCAGTATTTTCTAAAGTAGAGAGATCTGATTTAGAGAATCTAACTTGGCAGCCATGAGGTGGAAAATGCATATAACAATATTGGAAAAAACAAACGCAAGATCCACTAAGAGAGCTTAAAGACGGAGAAAACAAAGTCTTATCTAAAGTAAAATCAGAAATTATTTAAAAATATTAAAAAAAATAAAGTAAAATCAGCCAAAACTGATAGGTTATATTTTGCAAATAGCATTAGGTGAAACCAGGAAGTACCCCCTACATTCAGTCCTGAAAGCCAGACTGAAAGAGTGGAGGCAGGGGCCCCAACTGTGGAGTAGGTTTGGGGTACAAGGTCAATGACAGGAAAGGTGGGGCCAACAGGCACTGCTCTTTTAAATGACTGTTGTCCCTTTAAGATCCTGCCCTCCCCCCTTAACCCAGCTAGGCCCCTGCTGGGTTTCCATGCCCTAATTTACAGAAGCAGAGCTTCTGAGCATGCGGCTCAAGAAAGAGCCAGGCTAATTAAAGCTCTCCTGAGGTTCAAGGTATTGCATCTGTGGCTCTCAGCAATGAGTTCCATTTTGAGCACATATTTTTCCCATCCGTCCTTCCGTCCCACACTCATTTTGTTAACTTTAAACCCTTAAGTCTTTTTCTACCATAATTTTAGAATACCTGTATCTTTTGTTTATAAGTCAAGAACAATATACATTGTCTTTTTAATAATTAAAAAATAGAATAATGTTTGGAATATAGTGTCTACTAAACATCCTTTGGTCCATGACAGAAAAGAAAAAGATCAACTTTGAAGCACATATAATCCATCGTTATCTTCTTCAGTTGTGAACCTGTGCCCCTAAACACTGCCCTGCCTTTTGTTTCATTGGTAATTTGGTGTCCCACGGGGCTACTGAAATTTGGTGTGCGAGATACCAGATTAATGACCAGTAAGTATTCTACACCAGCTACATATACCCAGGGGGACAACTGTCTGTCTGTCTTTCTTTCATCTGAAGAACATTTTCTTCTGCAAAACCTTTCTTCACACTGGGATAACTGTATTTTGAGTATGGCACAGCAACTCACCTTGATAAAGACAGCCATTATACACATATCTGTGTCACCAGGAAATTGACAAAACCAAAATAAAACAAAAACACCATATACCATATGTGATAGAAATGAACACGTCTCAAGGGAGCCAGTAGTATTTCCAGGGTAGATGCTAGGAGGAAAGGGCTGGAAAACAAAGGAAGAAGAAAACAGGATTCCCAGTGAGACGAAGGCCTCTGTTTTCTAGGCTTTTGAAGCAACAGCTTGCACGCAAAAACTATTGTTAAGTTGGTGAAACGCATTAAACAGACCCCCAATTAATGTGGAGAAATTGACCATTTCTGTGTCTCTAGCCTTAACAATAAAGTGTAAACAGAGCTAGGCTGAGATTCAGGAGGTTAAAGGATATGAAATATAAGGGAAATTAGCCATTAATTATGCCTGAATTTAGGTAGTAGAGTGTTTTGCTTGCTAAGAGTCTAATTTTACGCGTTGTCCAAGAGACACATAGCCTAGATAATAGGGCATTCATTTAATTCAACAGATTTATCCCTGAGTGCCCATCTTTAATGAAAACGGCAGTGCTGCTGTTTCTATTATTGCTGCTGCTGCTGCTGTTTCTTGCACCGAAGAGTTCTATAACTAGGAGAAAGAGACTGAAATGATGAATTTGGTATACTCATGGGCTCAATAAATTGAGGTTATGATTCAATTGGATGGATGAAAATTTGCCCTGTATGGAAACAAACACCTCACAGTTTCCCAGTATTCCTGTGTGCAGACTTACTAGAATTGCTCCAAAATAGTGCAGTTGGTGGACTATTTTACAAGGGTGAAAATTACCCACATATCCCTGGGCTGACCTCCAGATCAAGAACAGAAATGTTTATTGCTTTTGGGAAAGAAGGTTCTGTAGATTTTGGAGGATGAAGTTTGATATGCTTGGGCTAATCAGGCTCAGAAATAAGTGTGTCATGATCCTAAAAATCTCCAGCAGTTTTGCACTTCATCGCAGAGTTGCTAGTTGCCCACTCAGTAACGAGCTGGTCTGCTCTGGTGCTAACAGTGTTCAGCCTGGTCAAGTCCTTTCCTTGGTGAGCTCACTTAGAACCTGGGGACAACCTGTCCTTCCTGGCACTACTGAATGGGATGACCTGGTGAAAGCAAGGAGGAGAAAGAGGAAGTTGTAGCTTAAGAGAACTACAGACTTGTTCTGTTATCTGATCATGAAGTCAGCCCCAAATCAAAACAGTGACCCAAGCAGATTGTAGAGGAGGATGGTACCCATTAAATCTTCTTCGCTGTAATGGCTCTTTTCCCTAGGGTTATCTGCCACAGGAAGAATGCAGCAGGATCTTCTCTCCCTGTGGGCGAAAGTCATGCTACAAAGTCACATTAATGCACAAATTCACAAAGAGAATTTACATGATTTTCAGAGCCAAATTAATCCTTAATTTACTGCCATACAGCTACTTGAGCCAAAAGATCATATTGCATTTTAAACAAAATAAACTCATCTTCTTTCTAGTCTTCATTTACATAAGAAGGGTGGCTCACTCTTAGCCAAATGGAGCAAATCAAATCCTCCTGTAACTTCTCTCTTTCAACCAAAGACTTTGAATATTCTCAATGTCATTTTCCAGACCAGATAATCTGCCATGGCCAAGAAGGGAATCTCTCCAGAGCCCCCATGACCTCATGGCAGACAAAGGGTGAGGCCAGTGCTCCCACCCTCTGGCTGGCTTTCCCATGTCCCCACCCTGTGCTTCCTGGTCAAGGCCCATTAAGGGATGGGGCCAGCTTTCCCAAGAGCCAGAGCCAGTGAGGGCCCTGGCCACCTTTGTATAGTGCTAAGGTAGCGACACGGTCCCAGATGGAAGCTCAGATCAGGGATGTCTGTCTGGACCACAGACATCAACATCAACACAGACCCCTGATGCTGCATGGTTGTGGAACCAGACATGGCCCTCAGCCACAGCGTCGGCTGGGACTTCACCATGGTCTCAGGTGACAGGGCAGGCGACTCACAGCAGGCTGTTCCTCTCCACCCAACTGGCTTTGAGTCTCCAGTTCTACCTCATTTCGTAGCACACAAATCGCTGGGCTTCTCTTTGTCTTCCATTTCTCCATACCTATTTGCTCGTTGCTTTCTCTCCCGTCCCTCCACCACCTTCTTACTCCCACCTATTTACTTGGAAGCTATAGTGTTTGTTTTTTCTTTATTTAAAACAAACAAAAATACATATACTGACCCCAGAAAAATGGGAATCAAACAAGCAACATATCAATAAGACAGAAAAGAAAATGTCCAAACAAAGCAAAATGAGATGCAAAGTCTCCCAAAATACCATTGAGTTCATTATGTATTGGCCAGCTACTCCTGGACATTGGGTTTGCCCCGGAGTCTGGTTAATATACCCAGAGAGACTCCATTGGAAAAAAGTGATTTTCCCTTTGCCAGCAGGAATCATCCACTTCCCTCTCGCAGGCCTCGTAGGTGCTGCCACAGCCTCTATGAACTCCTATGTGCATCAGTCTTGTGTTTCCTTGAAGTTAACTATCACCTCTGGTTCTTAAAATCTCTCTGCCTTCTCTTCTTCATCGATTCCTTTCATCAAAGGAGGGCTTTGATGAAAACATCACATCCTTTAGGACTGAGTGCTCCAAAGTCTCTTACTCTCTGCACATCACCTAGTTGTGGGGAAATGTGTTAATTCCCATGTACTGCAAGGAGAAGGTTCTGAGCAAGACACTACTCGATGGACACGACTATGAGCCATTTCATTATTATGTTCCTGTAACAGAGTAATAGTATTAGCCTTCCTCCCTAGGCCCACCACCTACCTAGTCTCAGATTTTTGGCCACTTTATCAGGGTCAGATATGGGTCCCATGTCGTGGGGTGGGCCTTATTCCAATCAGAAAGTGGTTGGTTATTCCCGTAACATTTGTGCCACTATTACACTGGTATATCTTTACAGGCACGTCGCTGTTGTAGGTTAAAGGGTTTGTGGTTGGGGATACTGCTTATTGCCTTTCTCCTCTGATAGTGTACAAAGTACCTTACAGTACCATGAGTGCTAGTCAGTAGGGGCAAAGCTTCTAGTTGGGCAGCAGTCAGACTTAATTCTTCGCATTTGATGACATATGTACTATCTTCTGCAGTAGATGGCTAAGAGTTTTCACCTTTTTCTTAGTGCTTGGGACCTTTTGAAAAATCTATGAAAACAGTAGGCTTTTTCAGAAAAAGTAAGGACACAGGGCAGATTGCTCTCAGACATATCAACATAGATGAATATCATATTTCTAAATTTTCTTGATATTGTTATATTATACATGCACAGCACACGTACAAAGTTTGGCAGATAACTTGTGTGTATCATTTATCGTCCTTCCCCACATGGATTCCTGAGACCAAACTCAGCTGGTCAGGCTTGGAAGCAAAGCACCTTTACCTGCTGAGCCTTGTTGTCCTGAAAGAATACCATATTTTTAAGCAACCACTGAGACTAACTCCACATTACATACACATGTAAGTCTGGGGTCTGGGAGATGGCTTGTTCACTAAAGACCCTGCCCTGCAAGTGTAAAGGACCTGAGTTTGGATCCCCAGAACCCACATAAAAGCCATATAAAACAGTTTGATGCCAGCAGGGAAGAGAGGTACACACGCCCATGAGCTCCCTTACACATATATCACATACACAGGGGTGAGGCTAATCATGGTTAAATATGATGGGTGGTCAGCCTGAAGCTGGGCTGTTAATGATGCAGTCTTAGCTTCTCTGTTCAGTGACATGGCCTAATAAGCTGGTGTTTACCACTGTCCCTGTCCTGGTGACCATCTTTCTCTTCCTCTCTGTTATCCTTCCATAGTGGATATATTGTCTGTGGACAATGAAATGAAAACTAAGTTGGGGAAGAAATAAGGAAAGTGGTATTTTAACACCAAAATGACTGTGGCATAAACCAAATTTGTAACAATGATAATTAGAGATAGTTGAAGTAAGCCATTTGTTTTTATGTTTTATTTCTCTCTTGACTCTTTCTCAGTTGTATTTCTGAGGCAAAAAAAAAAAAAAAAGGACATGGTTGTCTCTTAACAACATATAACGGAAAGATATTGGCTCCATGTTAATTTTGTTTTTAATTTGTTAGATATTAAGATGCAAGCTGATAACTAAACATCACTTAAGCAGAGAGCTTTTTTACATAATGAAGTAGCTTGCACTGGGGAAGGACGGTCTGAGAGAGACAGTCTGTTTGTTGTCAAGTATAGAAGGGCAAGATAAATTTATCCCCAGAGTTCTTTGCTGGGCCTGCCAACAGGTGCCCAGCTGGCACTGGATGTAAGCATGACAGCTTGACGCATTCAACTGAGACCCATGTTTCCATTTTCCTTCAACCAGGGAGTAGCTAAAAACATGACCTCTAATTCTCTCACTGCGTGGAGGACATACAGTAGAGTAAATGAGTTTCCAGTTAAAGGCTCTAAACAGAAGTATCTCAAGAACTTTTGAATTTTAAAGTTTAACTATAGAATAGGTTGAGAGTCCTTTATCTTACTTGGGACTAGAAGTGTTTCAGGATTTCTGATTATTTATTTATCTATTTTTTTTATATACAGAAATATATGTATATATGATGAGATATTTTGGGAGGGGACCCAAACTGAACATGAAGTCTATTTGTATTTCATATACACGTCACACACAACCTGGGGGTTATTTTATTGTCTTTTGACTAGCCAGCCTCATATGGTCAGGTCTAGGATTATATATTGGAGCAGCTGAAGATGGTCAGCCTGTAGAGAAACCTGGTGAACTAAAATGACTTGTAGATTCTGAGTCTTCAACCACATGAACAAATTCATGTGGTTCACAGTCTTGGAGATTTCAATTTTGCAAATTTAATTTTAGGATCAAGGTCAGTGGTTTACATATTTTTAAACGAGGCCTGTGTTCCTCGAAGCAATTTGTACACAGCTGACAGAAATTTCAACCTTTCTCTGTGAACTCTAATTTGTTTGCCTAAACCCAACATTGCTGCCATAGGCTCACAAGTAATAGAAATTAGCCTTTGAACATGAATATTTCCTTTCTAATTGACGTTTCTCTTTTTATTTTAAACATTTCTTATATCCCACTAAAGCTGGATTGTTTAAAACAAGAAACAGCTGGTGAGATAGTTCAGAGGGTAGAGATGCTTCCAGAACAGGCATAGCAGGCTGAGTCTGATCCGAAGAACCCACATAGCAGCGAAAACTTCCCTCTGACCTCCACACATGGGCCATGGCACATGCACACACACACAATAAAAAAGTAAAAATAAAAATTAAGGCTGGCTGTGGTGGTGCACACCTCTAATCCCAGCACTCAGGAGGCGGGGGCAGATCTCGGAGACTTCCAGGCCGGCTAGGGCTACAAAACAAGATCTTGTCCCAAGCGAATAAAAACAACTTAAATCAGGCGAAAAAATAAGACGCCACGTCTTAGTCAGAGAAGAGCCAATTCTTAAGGAAAACATTTCACTGGGGCTGGCTTACAGTTTCAGAGATTTATCCTGTTATCACCATGGGGAGAAGCATGGAGGCGTGCAGGTAGGGATGGTGATGGAGAAGGAGCTGGGAGTTCTATATCCTGATCTACCGGCAGCAGAAGAGGACTGTGTGTCACCCTGGGCATAGTTTGGGCATAGGAGACCCTCAAAACTTGCCCCCACAGTGACACACTTCCTCCAACAAGGCCACACCTACTGCAATAAGGTCACACTTCCTAATAGTTCCACTCCCTATGGGCCAAGCACTCAAACACATGAGTCTATGGGGGCCATACCTACTCAAACCACCACACACTATGATTGGCAGTCAAGAGAACCTGCCCTAGTGCCGGTGGGTCAGGTAAGATGGACCAATTAGGCAAGCGGACCTTAATTACCTTGCTGTTCTGGAGATCACTGGACAGAGGCTTCCAGCAGCCCAACCCAAAGCCCTGGGCTGCAGAGCAAAAGTCTTACAAGCTCTGGGTCACAAGTGGAGCAGAAACTTGTGTGTGTGTGTGTGTGTGTGTGTGTGTGTGTGTGTGTGACCTATATTTATGTTTTTCTTTAAACACATGCTTTGTTCATACTGGTTTGAAGTCCTTCTTTGCTATTGTGCCCCTAGCTCCTGATTCTTCAGGCTGTTCAATAGGGGAAAGGGAACAGAGGTGACTGTCATTGCCCTTTAATCACAAGTCCCTCTGTCCCCTGCGCACCTCTCACTCCATCTCACTCCATCTCACTCCATCTTACTCTATGACCCCCCTTCTCCTGTCATGCTCCACCCAGATGGCCTTTCTGTCCTTGCACACATGCAGTCCACTCTCCAGCTGCCCTGTGTGTGAGAAGCTCCCCCTACCTCACCTTCACAGTGCAAACGCCACTTTAAGAAACTAATGTTTATCCACTGGTTTTACTGTGGCGTTTTCACATGCATCTATTGTGTCTTGTTCATCCCCATCCTCCCTTCTTCCATCTCTCATCTCTCTTGTCCTCTTCCTCTAGCCACCTTTCCATTCCCTAATAGCCTGCTTCTACTTTCAGGGCTTTTGTGGGGTTTTGTTTGATTTTTGTTTGTTTGATTGATTTTTGTTTATTTGTTTGTTTGTTTGGCTGGTTGGCTGATTGGTTGGCTGGTTGGTTGGTTTTTCTGAGACAGGCTCTGACTTTGTAGACCTGGTTATCCTAGAACTCACAGAGATCTGCATAGCTCTGCCTTCCAAGTGCTGGGATTAGACGCAAGTAGCACCAACAGCAGCCATTTTGTTTACTTTCTTTACACTTTTACATACTGGAGAAAACATAGGCCATTTTTCTATATCCAGCTTATATCATGTAACACAACTTCCTTTGGTTCTGTCCACTTCCCTGGAAGGACATGATTGCAATCCTCAGTGTGATAATTAATACAGCATATCTTTACCCACTCATCTATTGATTGGCAGTAGGCTGATTGTGAACAGAGCTTCAGATATGCACATACCTCTTAGTGACTTCCTTTCATAGACTCAGGGATGGAGTGGCTGCGTCATGGGACAGCTTTGTTCTCAGTGTTTTGGAGAACCTCCGCACTGATTCCCATAGTGGCTGGACTAAGTTACATTCCCACCAACAACATATGCGATTTCTCTTTCATCACATCCTCCGAAGGTTGCTTCACAACACTGTCCCATTACCACTAGCTCTGCTAGGCCATGAAAGGAAGTGCCCTACCTCTGGCACAGATAGAAATGGCCACAGAATCGCCTAGAGTTCATCTAGGCTTGGGACATCAAACTGTCTGTCTCAAACTGTTTGAAACAGTCCTTGCTAAGATGGTGCCTTCAGAAGTTGGAGCAATCAGCTGTGAATGTTGTGTAGTTTCCTCAAGGCATTGCTGGAGTGCTCAAAACTAATGGGGCTGGCGGAACAGTCTGGCCGGTTGTTTGGCTCACAATCTTTTTGTTCAAGGCAGCCAGGGCAGCAAGGGAAGAGTCCAACAGCTATGGAGTCAAATGGCTGCATCTCGCAACAACTTTGCTTACTTACAGGAAAATGAACCTCAGAAAGTGTTTACAATAAGGACTTAAGGAAATCATCATCCACACTAACAGTAATTCCAGCAGATGTTAACAATGCTTTGACGATGCCCCAGAGAAGTGTAGTTCCCCCTCACCTGTCTCAATTCACTATGAAGAACAATATGCATGACTAACTGTGGGAAAAGGGATATAAGTACTGAGTTAAACTTTTGTTTTTATAATGTACTTGATGATACTTATAATCACAAATTTATACAATATTTTATTTTGTGGCACTACCCTAGACTGAAATATTTCTATTTGTTTCATAGAACAATATAGTTCTCTCCATTTAACTAAGCTTTTGATGGTGTGTGTGTGTGTGTGTGTGTGTGTGTGTGTGTGTGTGTTTGCTTCTGTGTTCATCTGTGCACATATCTGTGCTGGTATATGTCCACATGTTTTCCTCTGCATGTAGAAGTCATAGCACAGCTTTAGGTGTCTGTCTTTAGGAACCATCCATGTTTCCTTGGTGACATGGTCTCTGGCTTGAAGCTCACCAAGTAAGGGTAAGCTCTCTGTCTTGAAGGCTACTTCCTCCCTCATAGCATTTCCTGCTTGAAGATCATAACTAAGGCATGAGAGACAAGGTTTCCTACTCCTGATGAGAGAGAGAAAGTCATTTATTCCCTCAATTTCATTCTAAAGATTGCCAACTAAGCGGCTGATGAACTGGCCAAACCATCAAAATAATCAGTAACAAATAAAGCCAAGACAGATAAAGTCAACAATAAGAAGCAGTTTTAATGACTTAGAGAACTCACAGTGTGGTGGCCTCGTAGGCTCATATGTTTGAATAGCTGATCCCCAGCTGGTGGAACTGCTTGAGAAGGATTAGGTGGTGTGGTCTTGGTGGAATAGGTCTGTCATGGGGACAGGCATTGAGGCATCAAAAGCATCTGATCATTCCCAGTACTGTCCACTTTTCAGAGTGTCTTAGAGATCTTCTCTCTCCACTATCCCTGCCACCATGTTTTTCTTCTAACGTCAAGGACCCTAACCCTCTGGAACTGTAGGCCCAATTAAATTCTTTGTTTTATAAGTTGTCTAGGTCATGGTCAAGTTAATGTCTTAACTTTCTGCCAGGCTGGTTACATTTCTCCACTTTCTGTTTTAGATTCTCTTTCTTGAGGTAGGGTATGTCTATGTCCAAAACACATACAATAAACAGAATGTAAGTAGAAACCGAAGTCAGAACACATTTAGTTAGTGCTAGATTGCCATTCATCAGAACCATTTGTCATAACTTCTTGGCTTTTAGTTACTTTTAGAAGGGCTAATCTTTCACCATACTTCCTGTTATTTTTTTTTTTAAGTCCCTATTTGATAGTTCAGACATCGGGCCATCTCTGAAGCAGGTCTTCAGTTGCTGTTGTTTTCTTCCTTGATTTTCTCTTTCCATTTTTTTTTTCAATCATAAGTTTTGATTGAATGTAAGACACTGGGTATAGAAGAACAACAGATATTGAGATAAATGGATAACTTATGTCTATAAGTAAGCACGCATCTTTTTCTAACAGGTTATCCATACAGAGGGTTAAAGTAATCTAGTCAGAATTGAGCTGAGTTTCCTCCCTTTGGTACTAGGCAAGACTTCTGCTTAATCATGAAAACCCAAACAAGTGTGAATAATTGAGAGAAAATACTCACAACATCCAATACTTGTAAGTGCTGTGGGTCTAAAATATAAAAGTCAAATTTAAACCACCAACAAAAATGCCAACCCAATGAAAAGATGGAGTAAATATTCATGTGGTCAATTCTCAGAAGAAGCTATCAGGACAACTAAAACCATATAAAGGCAGATGTGGTTTTGCTCTCCAGAACTGAAAATTAAGTTGCCACTTTTCACCAGTCAGAGTACCCAAAATTAAAACAAAATTAAATCTGAATATGTAAAGTATTGACAACAGGGACCCAAGAACTCGGGCCCCAGTGTAGATTTGTGAGCATGGTGCTGGCGTTTGGTGAAATTACCACAGGTGTCACTGGTTAGAGCCTTACCTAGAAGTATTGCCAGTCACACATCAGCCTCTCAGTAAATGCCTATTTGATGAAAACACGAAGGTATCAATCACATAAGTGATTGTAATGAGCAGAGTCAGGGCGACTCTGCCCTCCATTACTAGGATCGCAGCAAGGAAGTTGTTTTCAAGGGATGTGTTTGATGGTGCCAGACATCGAAGGATCGCAGTGTGCCCAGTAGACTGTAAGAGCCTCCTACGAGCTACGGTAGTTACCCTCAGATTGCCACACAGCATCCATTTTACCCTGAAGATACTGTCAGGTTAAGTTGGAGATCCTTCAGGCAGTAAGTCAGAGTTGGGTTTAAACTCAAGCATCTGGCTCCGGCAGCCAATCACTGAACCTCATGGTTGCGGACCACCTGCCTTCTGCACTATGGTTCCCAGTGTGTGTCCATTCACTCCAGAACCAAAATTCCCTGACAGTCTAGGGTTGCTGACCTTCTGCTTTTGCAAAGGTCAGCATTCCACCCATCCTCCAGGGCACAGGGGCAAACTTCAACCCAACACCCTCCTCCTGTGAGAGTCTCTCACAGCCTCTGCAGGCCCCAAGTAAGGAGCTGGGCCTCCTTTTTTCTAGCCTGCTGGAGACACATTTCCAAATACGATGATGCCCCGCTTGAGATCCCTTTCCTCTGGGCTGCAGACACATCCAGCCTTTTCTGCATCTTTCAGGGACAACCACAGGGATGTCGTCATTGCAACAGACTGTGTTACACCCATCTGTCAGACATCACTTACACCTATAGATCCAGCCTTCTTTGTATTTATTCTGTCTCCCAGGGCTGCCTGCCACCTAGGCGGGTTGAGGCTGGAAAGTCAGAATACACAGCTAGGTAGAATTGTACCCAGTGAAACCAGCAGGTGCTGGGCCAGATACTTAAGGTCTGTGTGCACGGGCGTGTTTCCAAATTTAAATGCAAACATCTGTGGACTCATCACTGATCACTCTGTGACGTCAGTTGTGCTTAGGTCACGCTAGTTGGCCCACATGGCTTCCCTGAGAGACAGGCGCATGTATCTTTTGCAGAAGGGTGGAGCCCTCCAGAGATGAAATAGTTAAGGGCTGTCTAACTGGGATTCAGCTCCACGTCTTTCAGCTTGACTACCTCAAAATCTTCCGTTCTTCTTCTTCTTTTTTTTTTTTCCTGACTTCCATGTTCTAAATTGCCAGTTAATTAACCTCTATTTCAAGGAACATTTATGCATTTAATTTCCTTTTCTCCCCCGAAAAGCAAGTTACCTGTAATTTGAAATACTCTCTTACTTTAGAATATTCAGGGACTTGCAAGAGACTAATTAGAAAATGGAAATTTCCAGCGAGGATAACACACCCCTGTA
Organism: Psammomys obesus; assembly: GCF_907164565.1. Lineage (NCBI taxonomy): Eukaryota > Metazoa > Chordata > Mammalia > Rodentia > Muridae > Psammomys > Psammomys obesus. The sequence goes on from NW_026585685.1 coordinate 2,877,653, forward strand.
GCAGGAAGCGCAATCCACCTTCTTTCAGCTCCACTTGCCACAGCCCGGCTGCCCTTCCTCGGAAGACTCCGTCTCCCTGGAGCGAGATTATTTACTGACTCAGCACACACTTTTCTATAGAGTACTGTGCGCTAAGCACCATCCTGAACCCTTCACAGAGGGTACTTTGCTCAGCGCATTCACTTTCCTGCAGAGAGAAATGAATAATGTCACCCAGCCTTACAGGTGACAAAAATGAAGCTTAGAGAACTCAAGGTATTGATTGGCAAGCTGCTCACGCAAGATCGGAACCTGGCAAGTTGGTCTCTGCTGTCCAAAGGCGGAAGCTCTGTGCCTTAGTCCCTTTTTTACTACCCCCCCCCATCTGCACTATGCCAGCATAGTAAAGTACCCCCGGAGGAGGGAGAGGAAACAGGAGACAACCAAGGGAACTTTCTCTGTGGTAGGGCATGAACAGCTTGGAGAGCAAAACAGTCTCAGTTGAGCCCATCTGTAGAGCCTCCACTAGTTTCTATGTGTTACAGGGTCAGTGCCTTAGGGGAGAAGGGGAGGTGCTCCCAGCGCACTTCTTCACCCCCACCATGCACCTTCAGCCCCACCCCCACCCCTCCTGCTTCCACACCACTTGCCTAGCAGGCCTTGCTTCCTCTGTGGGAGATCCCAGTGCAGAGGATGACGCACGATGGCTCCCACTCCATCTTTTCCCTTCAGACCTCACTTGGAATTTCAGAGGAAGGACGACCCAGTGTACATTCGGAACACCTTAGGCTTAAAGTTGGGCAGGTTTTGAATAAATATATAAGTATATATGTGTATGTATATAGATTACAATAAAGTTCATGAGATGTTGAGAGTATACTAACAAAATTGTATAAGAAAAAGAAAAGGTCCTTTGTTTCTGCTTTGGCATTTACAGAGTGAAAGCTACTCTCAGTTCTGTCTTCATCCACAGAGGGGAGCAAAGAGGTTATAAAAGCCTGGGTTTAAGATGAAATAACCAGGCTCTGCCCTTGAGTGCCTGCATTTTGCTTATGGCCTGTCCGGAGGACATCTGCATTCCAGCCTCTACTTTCCACAGTGTACATGAGCTTTCCTGGAATGTTCCAGTGTTGGACATCACAGCATCCATTCCCTTAACTTCAGCTTAACTGAGAGCATCCTCCATTTCTCAGTTTCCCAAATCCCAGTTTCCATAAGGGCACAGCTTTCTTTCAGAGAGAGACTGCTCAAGCCACGGGTCACTCTAATTTGATGGCCCCATGCAAGTTGTCCATTGTGTTTCCATTATGGCAATTAGTGTTAAACCTGTATACCCCAGCCGCAAAGACTAGATAGAGGTGGGTGCTGCCCTTAGGGGACTTGGAGGTAGACAAGCCCAGTAAATGAGCCTAGGGCAGGCCAGGGACAGCTTGGTTAAAATTAGTCCATTGCCTGGAGCCATACTTTAAAGGTAACCTCAGCTCTTGGGCTTGTGACTTATGTTTAAAAAAAACAATGATCAATATCTTTATGGCCCTTCCAAAGCAGACTCCTCTGGATGGACTCCAAGATCGATGCCTATGATACCAACTTCTGCTGTGGTAAACAGCAGGGTGCAGACTTCAGAGAGGACAATCTTTGGCCTTAATTTATGCTAGCCAACGTAAGGGGCAAAGTTAAGCTGGTTTGTTGGAAAAGCTCCAGGCCTTTGCAGGAGGCTGATGATCGCCACACAGGCGTGCTTCTCTTTAAAGCACAGGCAAGGCACAGTAAAAGGTTTGTCTCAGGACCTGCTCACATTAAGAACTCAATAAGTGGCCAGGGAGATGGCTGAGAGGGAGGAAGGACTAGGTTTGTAAGTGTTAGGATCTGTGTTCAAATCCCCAGTACCCACATAAAAAGCTATGTGTGGCCATGTATGTGTATGACACCGGCACTGTGGAGCAGAGGAAAGCAAATCCCAAGAGCTTGCTGGCTAGCCAGCCTGACTGAAAGGTGAGCCTCTGATCCAGTGAGGAAGCCTGTCTCAAGGCAATCAGGTGGAGGGTGGGAGAGGACAGCTGCTGTCCCGCCTGGCCTTTGTATGTGTGTGCCACATATACCCTCACACACCCACACACGTGTGCCATAGCACACAGACACACACACACACTGACACAGACACCCCCCACACACACATATACCATCACCACGGCCAACAACAAAACTAAAACCGTCACCACCACACACACACACACACACACAAAAAAAAATCTGAAAATGCTGCTTGCAAGGCTCTGTGTCCACATCCCTGATCACAGTCCAGGATTTGTAGGCTTGACCATAACCAGAGATGGTTAATGTTAAAACAAACTGGTAGAGATTTGGGGTTCTCCAAACAGGACCCTTGGGTCGCTCAGCTGGTGAGAGCCACAGCCCAGATGACATCTGGGAGCTATAGCTGCTGCTGCTCATCCTGTAGATGTGCATGTACCATGGGCATGCAGTGCCCGTGGAGGTCAGCAGAGGGCGTCATAGTCCCTGGAATTGGAGTTACGGGTGGCTGTGAGCTGCCTTATGGGTGCTGGGAATTGAGCCTGGGTCTCTTGGAGGAGCAGCCTGTGCTCTGAACTTCTGAGCCATCACTCCAGCCCTCACTTAATTTTTTTCTTTTTTCTTTTTTTTTTTTTTTTTTGTTGTTTTTGTTTTTGTGGTGCCAAGAACTGAATTCATAAATGTACACGAAGTTAATTAGGGTCAGATGCCTTCATGAGGGCCAGGCTCTGGTCTGAGGGGATTAATGCCACTGAAGAGAAGACAGCAGAACATGGTCTGTTCTGAGTATGTGTGTGTGTGTGCATGTGCGTGTGTGTGTGTGTGTGTGTGTGTGTGTGTGTGTGTGTGTACACTCTGTGAGCACTGAACCACTCATATAGATCAAGTTCCACCGTCATGTTCCGTGTATTGCTCCAGTTTCACTTAAACCCAGGACACACCGCTCTACTTGCATTCAGTTGGTGTTATGGGGTATTCAAAGTTTGGTCCCTAGAACTGTCTGAGAGACGTGCCTTAATGGAAGTTAGGAGAAAGATAAAAATGAGAAAAAATGAAGCAGAGAGTTTGTGCCTTGCCTGTGCTAAAGCCTGATACTTCCTTGACACATCAGTTACCTCTTAGGTCTAACACAATGCTTCTGATATAGGGCCCTGGCAAAGGCTCCAAGAACTGAGTCCTCTGCACCAAGAACACAATCAATTTTTATTCAACTGGGAAATAATTCTACCCTCTATGATAATTTTTTTTTGTCATTTTTATTTTATCTTCTTATGTGCTCAGGGTTGAATCCAGGACCTGATTTATGCTAAGTCCATGTTCTATCATGTTATTTTTTCATAAAAGTTATATATAAATGCATGTACAATGCATAGTCTGTGCGCTGTTCTATAATCATGTGTGCATGAAATAAAGACAAGATGTACTTACGTAAAAATATTAAGTCTAGGCGTTATCCTGGTCTGCTCTGGCTGACGTGACACAGTGCTAGAAATGCCACAGATGGGTGGCTTAAATGACAAAAACATATCTCTCACAGCTTGGGAGCCTGGGAAGTCCAGGATCAAGGTGCTGAATGTTAAGTCCAGGTAGGGGCTGTCTTCCTGGCTTGCAGACAGCTATCCTCACACGGCCTTCGTCTGCGTTTGTGTTTGCATGCACGGGCAGGGACACAGGCCATATTCTGCTGCCTCCTCTTTAATGGCACTAATTCCATCAGACCAGAGCCTGACCCTCAGGAAGTAGTCCTCTAACCCTTGTTACCTCAATGGGCCCATCTCCAATATTTGATCACAATGGCCACTGGGGGGTTCCACCACTGAATTTGGGGGAGATGGGGAACACCTAAACACTCAGCTCTCTCTAAGCACTATTTTTAATAATATGTATAAATATAAAAAGGTTCTGTTTTCTCAAATGGAGGGCAAACACCCCTCCATCCACCTACTGTGTGTCTACTTTGAGCACCTACTGTGTGCCAAGTCTATGCTCTCTCATCGTCTGAGACTCCTCAGGCTCCAAGGTCCTATGGCTCCTGATAACATCCTCACCACCTTCCCTCTTTCTCACAGGCTGTCATGATCTCTTTCTTTCTGTCTGTCTTTTTTTTTTTCTCCTCGTGCTTGCATGGTGAATAGATTTCCCATGGGGACTTAAGTACTTTTCTTCTTAGATTTCCACTTTTCCTTTTAATGTGGCCAAGCAAACAGACCTGTCTGTGCGCCCTGAGCTTCCCAGTGTGACTTCCCTGAGATTCTGCTTTGCAATTAGTTTGTGCCATCTCACAGGAGAGGCCTCTGTGCCCACAGGTGCTATATTTGGCGGTCGAGTGCTTAATAATTAATTGCTCAGATTTGCGATTCTTTTCTTCTTATGAATTCTAGCTGGCATCTAATTCACTTACAGGATTTATCTGGATTTTTAAATGGCTGTTTGTTTGTTTGTTTGTTTTGTTTTTTTAAAGGAAAACCAAACAGAACCCATATCGTTAAACTTGTGTCTATATAGTATTAATAATTTTGTTTAAAACAGTTTTCCCATCATCCCTTCTACCCTGATGGAATTAGAATGGAACGCTCTGGCTACTAGAGAAAAATAAGGGTTATTTTGCCCATGGTTAGAATTGTAAATGCTGGTATTTCCCAGGAGCTGGCTGTACTCCAGCACATGTGCCAATGTAGGTTGGTTGTGTATTTGCTTATCTGCCTTGAATAACAACTTCCTTAATGTTGAGAAATGTGGTTGGTAGATTATACTTGAGATCTCCCACATAGTCATGCCTTTGTATCATCTGTAAATGTTTTTATTTCCTCAGATGATGGGATGAGATGAGAGTTGTACCCAAGCTTTATGAATACATGGCTTGGCTGAGCCCAGAGTGTTTCTATCTAACTATCCCTAGGCTTTGACCTGAAAGCTTCCAGCCTCCATAAAATCGAATCCTCTGCAAGCCTGGCCCTTGAAGGCTTCAACTTCAAGCCTCTGCCTACTAACCTAGGCCTAGAATGTTTTCAGCCTCTGAGGCTTACTACTGAAATAAGCTCACCCTTTCTAGTTCTTTCTGAACTCTGGCTGGCTGATTCAACTCAGCTTTTCTGGCTCAAAACTCTTCTCCAAGCTGACTGGTTCAAACTGGCTTCCTTAGCTTCTCACTGAATTGCTCTGCTTGAAAAAAAACTGCCTCTGAACTCCACTAACCAAACTGCTTGAACTCAACTGCACTCAACTGTACTGCACTCAACTGTACTGAACTGAAACTAACTGTGTGTACTCTGGGACTCTAGCAAACTACTGTACTCTAGCTCCTCCCCTCTCTGCACTCTCTTAAGTAGCTTTTCATTCCTGTGAGAGTTGGGCATATCCTAACTTTGACTCATTCTGTCAAATCATTCTCTGATTCATCACTTTGTCCTTCAACTAGACATTACTACTTAGGATTAAAGGTGTGTACTAAAGGTGGTCTATATTACAGAAAGTAGTATTAAAGATGCATTATGTCTGTATTCCAGCCAGAGGGATTAAATATGCATACTAAGGGCATATCTGTATTCCAGCATAATCACACAGACCTAGGGCTCTGGATGTGTTGTGATCTCTCACCAGAGCAGCCATGTTGCTAGATTACAATTCCTCTATAGTCATCCATGTCAGAAAGTCTTTGGAGCTGACTTGAGGGAGGAAGACATAATAGAGAGAAATATCATCTTCCCAGCAGTCTCAACCCTTCCCAACTCCCCGGGAGGGTCCAGGTGAGCGTAGAACCGTGAACAAGGCTAGATGCCCTAGTCTGCTTTCCCGTTACTCTGAACAAAAGCAACTGGTAGGGGAAAGGATTTATTTGTCTTACAAATGATAGACTACCATCAAGGGATGCCAAGACAGGAATTGAAAGCAGGAATGTGGAGCTAGGAGCTGAAGCAGAGACCATGGAGGAAAGAGACCATGGTGCTTATTGGCTTGCTTCCTCCAGTTTGCTCTGCTATCTCTCTTAGAACAGCCCACCCCACCCACCCAGAGACCACCCTTTGCTCACATTGGGCCGGGCCCTCCTGTTCCAGTTAGCAATCAAGAAAATGTCCCATGGACACACCCAGAAGGTTAAGTCCATGAAGGCAGTTCTTTATCTGTGAGTCTCCCTTTCCAGGTATGCCAAGCCAACAATTAAACTAAGCAGGACACCAGGTGAGACAGCAGAACTGTTCCGAAAACATAGTCATGAGCAATATTAAATAATTGGGTTTAGTCTCTCTAAATTTGGGGGGCTTTCTGTTATAGTGTAATCAGCCACTAAAATGCAGGTTTTACTTACCGTCCACGTGGGCTAGCACCTATTCCAGAGATACCACGAGGAATAATAAGAAGAACACCTTCACCCACTCAATCAGAGCAGGAAGAACTGTTGGTTGCTCCAGAGTGGCCGTGGTGGTGGACTGAAGTCTGGGGAGAAGGGGAGAGGATGTCCATTTTAGAATACTTGTTCAGTTAGAGACAGTCTCCCGGCGTGCAGTTTCTTGGTTTGTAATTCACACCATGTGGAGGATGAAGGTATAATCTATATTGGCCAGTGCATAGACTGGGGACATTAGCCTGAGCTGCTCAGCATGCACTTTCCACTTTTGCAATCCCTGCCACACACAGAAAGGTCACTCAAAGGAGGGCAGTCCTGGCTGGTCACAGTTCAGCCTCACAGCAGAGGCTCAAGTCACAGGCATGGGGCTGAAGCTCGGCACTCCCCCTACCTGGCTGGCTGTGGGTGAAGTTTTTCCATTTTTAGGATTTCTGAAGGGAATTTGTGAAAATTCCTTGTTTGGGACCTGTTCTCTTTCCTGGTCTCTGATTAACAGCCCTCCCTCCACAAGTCTCATATAGCTATTTGGTTTTTGGTTACTGTAGGAATTCAGCAGTTGGGCTAAAGTCACTAAATTGCTGGCACTAAAATAATTTCTTCTTCTGACTGTACATTCAAGAGTTGATTACATAAATATTTGGGTTGTTTTGCTGATGTGTTTAGTTTTGTTTTGCCTGCAGGGAAATGCATTCCCACTATTTCAGGCAAGTACATACTACCAGTGAGCCTCTAAGAAATTCTTCAACTTCTGTGAACTAAATTCTCACGGTCCCTCAGGCTTCTGCAGGCATAGTTTTCTAAAACAGATCAGCTCTTTACAAAAGACGAAAAGTGGAGTAAGTTATTACATTAGCTAAGTGTATTTCTTAAAACACACTGGTCACGAGGCCTTGCTCCCCAGACCCTCCCCGTACTCCCCAGTATGTACACATATGTATTTGTGTATGTGCTCCTACAAAAGGAGTTCCAGGATGAGACTTAAAGGAGACAACTATTGATAATGGAGTTTGGTCCTTTTCCTGTACCTTTGATGATCACAAGCTGCTGTGTCACCCAATTGTTTCCCTGCCCCATCCATCCAAATCCAGAAGAACAGATACCTGAGACAAAAGCAGTAAGTGCCAGTGAAATGGCTGCTTAGACACCTAAGGTGTTCCAAGTGGCACAGATAGAAAAATTCTCGCAATAAGCCCAGACCTGCTCACTAAACCCTATTCGAGTTAAAGTACACGAATGTATGTAGAAACAAGGGGAGCCGTCTAGAAAATAGTCCTTAAAGCATGGTTTTAATTAGTTGAGTATGGAGACTAATTAATATGCAAATGAGGAGCTTACCAATATTAATCATCTGTTTTACTAGGCTGCTTTTTACTAAAGAGTTTCTAACGAGTTTGCAAATTAAGTTTCTTTGACATTAAAAATCAGCTAAATACTTGTCTAAGAATAATCTCTAACTCAAGGGTGAGAACGGGGATTTTTTTTCTTTTCTTTTTTTTTTGGATGAAAAACAGCAGTGTTGAAAAACCAATTCCCCTGTTGGCAAGCATGGTGCGAGAGTTCCGTATCAACCCTTTCCAGGCTCTAATTGAAACCATTTCGGCAGGAGAGACACCAGAAAACAGTTGGAATGGGGACAAATGTGAGCTGCGGGGATTTAAAGACACAGGAACGGAAAAGTTGCCTCACAACATTGACATGGAAAGTTGGTGGCCGCCATGTTAAAGACTCCAAAGAGGTTACAAGCGTGCTTTGAATCCCCCTCTATGTAGGCGTTTAACATACTTCCACATTCTGTTTTCTTGAATGTACTGGAGAGGGTGGCATCTTGACCTGCCAGCAATGACTTCCGGAGTAGGATGGATTCGCAGGCTGCCCCTGGCCACTTTAACTTCAAGATTTGCTCTCCCTCAGCCTGGAAAGGTGTACAGGCTTGAACTCAATTATGTCAGTCTTGTTCCGTTTCAGTCAACTCCATCACTATTACAGCCGGCCATTAGTACAAAATAACACAAACATACGCACCGCTCTGAGGGCCTGTATCCTAAAACAATGACAGAAGGGACCTTCCACAGAGGAGATGAGAGACTTGGCCTTCTCAGAATTTGGGTTTTATCAACCGAAACACAAAGTTGTTCTTTTTTTGTTTTCTCCACACAGTGGTTCCAGTCTCTGCTTAATTTTTTGGTATTTTGGTTTGTTTGTTTGTTTGTGACAGGGTCTCATTATGTCGTCCCAGCTGGCCTAGACTGCTCAGTAGATCAGTCTGGTCTCGAACTCAGAGATCTGCCTGCCTCTGCCTCCTGTGTAACTGGGATCAAAGTGCCTTGTGACTTCAGAAGCCAGAAAAGGGTGTCAGATCCCCTGGAACCGGAGTTACAGATGGTTGTGAACTGTCATGTGGGTGCCGAGAACTGAATCCAGGTCTTCTGGAAGAGAAGCCAGTGAGCCATCTGCTGAGCCCTCTTTCCAGCCCTACATCATCCACATAGTTGTTCTTAAAGCGTCCTAGCCCCTGAAAGTTCAAGGAAGCTTGGCAAGGACACCTTTCCAGGCAGCTCACACTCTAAAATTCGCACCTCTTTCCTCCTCCATCTTGTCTGTGGACTGCAGCTGAAGGTTGACACAGTTCCACCTTGACACATTTGTCACTGATGTTCTCTTGCTTGTTCATACCTAATTATGATATTTGTAATTATTTAATAATACCTACTGAGGGAAGAGAAAGATTGCTCAGTGACTAACGGCCCTTGATTTGCGAACTTGAGGACCTGAATTCTATTCCAGAAGCCGTGGTGAAAGGAGAGAATCAACCCCCTCCCCGCGAATTTCTCCTCTGATCTCCATATTTGTCTCTTGGTATAGTCTCTCTCACACATGTGCACATGTACTCTCTCTCTCTCTCCTCTCTCTCTCTCTTTCTCTCTCTCTCTCTCTCTCTCTCTCTCTCTCACACACACACACACACACACACACACACACACACACACACAGATAATACATAAATATTCATTCTCTGATGGGGTTGAACTCTCAGCACCTCCCACCATGTCGGTAGGGGTGAAATGCAAATCTGTGAAAATCAGTTTCAAGGGACTTACAGACTGTCAAGAAAACAACACAGGTCCAACAAGCCCACCCTGAAGAATAAAATGGATAAGAATCAAGAGAGATGCATATCTTAGGAGATCACCGAAAATGACTTCGAGCCGTATCATTCTGTAGAAACATTCTGGTGCATTCTCCTGACATATGAAAGATACTCTCAGAATTGAGATACACTGGAGGAGGGCACAGGCTTACTGACATTTTGCTTTCTGTTGCTAGCTTTTACGAGTCTAAAGTGGCAAGTGGCTGGAGAAAATTCCCATCTTTTTCTTTGTGGGGAGAGGCCTTTCTTCCGTCTGCAGGATAGTTTTGATTGCTGACTGCCAGCCACCGTGAACCAATGGCATTCACCTAGCCATGTCCCCTCCAGCGCCCTGCACTTATCTTCAGGTCTTGGATACAGTACTGACTTGTGTGAAGCCTTACTTCTTACGATCAGTGCTGATTCTAAATGTCACGGCTGGTAGGAAGTGTTGTTGAAGTCCAGAGTCATTGAAATTCATGACAAAAAAAAAAGAAAAGCCCTTAATCAGAAGCACGGGCTGGATTTTGCAAAGAAACATCGGCCAGAAAATTAATCCAAAATGGGCTCACTTGGGCTTCTGTACAAGCATGTCTTGGCGGCAGGTCTGGATGGAGGTTCGGGGAGCCGCAGGAGTGGAAAATGGAAATGGCTCATCTGCACCTGCCCTTTCTCCAGAGATTTGGCTCCTCTTCTGCTGTGACACACAGGACCAGCTTTCACTCTGACAAAGAAGGCTCCAGGCCACCCCTTTCAAGCGGACTGCCCACACAATCATTGTCAGTGAAACCTTACATATTGCTTTACAAACCGCTAAGTACAATGTACTTCTGCGACGTATGTGGGTCCCAGCCTTTTGCACAAGAACAGCTCTGTCCGATAGCATGTTCCACTGGAGACAAAAATACCTTGAAAATCGGCACTGCTTAATGCAATGTGGCTATGAAGTGCTTAAAATGGGCTGCTCAGTTTTGTTTTTTTTTTAATTTAACTTTAATCCATTTTAACTTAAATGGGCACATATGACCAGCACCTACTATCATAAAAACTACATGTATTTACATTTCTGTGAATAAAATATCATCCTGTGGGAATAACTCAGAAACATGCATTAATTCTCATAATTCTGACATTTTAAGTGGAAATGAATAAATCCACCTACGAACTTTTTATTCATAGGTGAGTTTAAAAAACTGAAACTTCTTATTCCCAGTATTAGTGACATCCCCGGCCATGTAGCTTTAACACCCCAGTGTTAAAGTGAAAGGATGATAGTTGGAAATTCTAGATCTTTTAGCAGGTGCTTTTAACATCAGCAGCTAATTACAGTCAGATTTCTCGCTGGCCTCAATCAGTCTCCTGACTTCAGGCAAAGAGGAATGATACAGTCAGGCCAGGAAAGAGAGGGGAAACATTCAGGGAATCTGCTACCCACAGAGTAAGGCTTGAAAGACAGTTATCTTGACTAATATTTAACTTGCCAATTGCTCACTATGACTTTTCCCCCATTTAGTCTACATTTTTGTGTGCTATTTATTCCTAGCCACTGACAAGTAAGACCAAACTTTTTATTTTACTAGTTTTCCATCTTAAAAGCAAAAGACTCTCAAGATTAAAAAACACAGAGCTGGGCATGGTGGCACACACCTGTAGTTCTGGCACTTAGGCGGTAGAAGCAAGAGGATCAGGAGTTGTGGGCTATCCTCAGCTACTTATGGAGTTCTAAGCCAGCCTTAGCCATGTGAGATCCTGCTTCAGTATTACCTCAGCCCTCTTAGAGGTACTGGCAGGAAGATCAGAAGTTCAAGGTTCAAGGTCATCCTAGACTATATATCTAGTTCATGCCAGTTGGGCCTACCTGAGACTCTAATATAAATGAGTGTAAATAACAATATGAATAAGCTCTACATAATTTTAGGCCCTATTCTGCATTGGATTAAGTTTCACATTTTTTTAAAATTATGAATTCAAGTATTATAAACAATATGATCTATGAGGAAGACAACCTGCTCTGGATACATGATTATATACATGATGAATACAACTAAGATAACAACATTGGTTATTTACGTACGTGTATATATCACATATAAAAATGCTACAAAACAAATGCAAAGCCAGAAATCATCCAGGGAGTTTTATTTTAGGATTGGTGATATCTCCAAAATTAGGACAGTGATCATGTCTGGGGGGCGGGGGGGAATGTCCCCAGCGTCTGCAGCGAAGTTCCCAGTTTGGAAGTTACCAGACTCTGATTCTAAAGGCTGAAGAGCGAGGTCCCTAATTCTGTGCCCCTCCCCCCACAGACTGCTCTGCACCCATCAGATGCACCCAACACGCAATAATAATATTGCTTTAAATCAACCGTTAGGTTAGTGCCTCGTCCACTAATACGATAGATTTTGGAGACACGGAGAAACGTGATGGTTTAGGTAACCAGGTGGGTCAGCCCCGGTCCGTGGTGAGCTGGAGAGAACCACTCCTCTGGTGACTTGGTGCAGCTCCGGGAAAAATTGACCTGCTTGTTTACACAGCTTCTCTTCCTTCACCGGGTTCCAATTTGAAGCAAATGAGATCCTGGGAGAGTTACACTCCTGCACACGGTAGGCTGAGCAGGAAGCTGTCGGAGTACTTGAATTCTGATCCCAGGCTTGTTTTAATGGCTTGCCATTTCTGTTCTCTCATCTGCTGTCCGTTTCTCAGAATGTCCGAGAAGGTCACAGGACACGCCTCCTGAGAACACAGCCTTTAGCTACAGTTCTGTCAGGTGGAGAGATTTCCAGTCACTGGATTAGCTGGGATTCGTTGACCCCTCTAGTCTCCTGGTCACCAGTTGCATGCAGACAATGAAGTGATTGTCTGGGATTAGTGGCATGACCTGTGAAGGTGAAATTGAGTGCAACAAGAGGACCCACAAAGGGCCTCAGATTCATGCCCTTGACTTCATTAAGCAGGCACAGTTCACCTAGTGGTCTACCTTCAGTCAGTTCAGTGAAGCCTTCTGACCTATTGGACACTTAGTCCCACTGTCAGCAGCTGGGGGCCCAGCCGAAGGGCAGGGCAGGGTGCCCCAGGTTACCCTCACTGCACTTTATCTTGAGGATATTCAAGAAGAATTATGAAAAGTCCCCAGTCTTATCATTTTACTTCAAACAAACAAAAACAAACTTTCCCAGACAATGAGCATCCAACCCCAGTAGGAACTGCAGGATTGATAACAAAGCAACATGGCAAGGCCCCTTGATTCCCTGGAAATGAAATGGTGCAGAAGCAAAGAGAGAAGTGGAGGAGATGGGGTTAGCATGTCTGTTCCTTGATATACTCAAGATGGTGAACTCAAAGTGCTCTTTAGAAACTTAGTGTTTGTTGAGAGTTCTCTGCAGTGGGCAAGCAGCAAACTCTGATGGCTATTGTTAAAATCCTCTTTGGATGTCATTTTTTTTTTTTTCCTGTGAATCCTGAGTGAGGGACTGGAAGCTTCTGCCATTTTAATTTCTTTGTTAATGTCTTTATGAATGCAATTAACACTTCATTCACGCTTCTTTGTTTCTGGATCCCATTAGGATGTGGTTTATGCCAGTTTCTCTCTCCCAGGGGACACCCCGCATCACACAACATTTCACTCAGCTGTGTGGCTGAGTACTGACAAACTCAATTTTCCGAAGGAGAGCATGAGTTGACACCGTGCTGTGGCAGTTGTCCTGAAGGGAGCAAATGGCTCATTTCATTCCAAGGTAAAACTCACCTTCTCAGAGAGGCATGCTTGTGCATGAGCATGAAGTGGACATGGAGGAAAGAGAAGGCTCCTGGCTGACAGAGAGTCAAGAGCTGAAGCCAAAGAAATGCTTGGAGCTAAATGTGGTTTCGAGTTTTAGAAAGAAAAACCTCCCCACAGGCTGAGGTAGGAGGCCAGTCTTGATCACATAGAAAGATAGCTGATCTCAACAAAACCAAACTGGGGCTGGCTGGAGAGATGGCTCAGTCTATGAAGCACTTGTAGCCCAAGAATAAGGACCTGAGTTCAGATCTTCAATATGCACGTAAAAATCTGGGTGCGGTGGCCAGCGCCTGTAATCCTAGTGCTGTGAAGCAGAGACAGGAGGACCTGCGGAACTCCACAGCCAGCCAGTCTAGAAGAACCAGGGAGCTTCCGGTTCAGTGAGAGACCCTGTCTCAAAAAATAAGGTAGAGAGTAACTGAGGGAGTCTCTCTCTCTCTTTCTTTCTCTCTCTCTCTCTCTCTCACACACACACACACACACACACACTAAGATGTAAATGCATAAATACATAAATTAACGAATACAAACAAAATCTCTGCAAGCCAGGAGTGCGTTGCCTTACGGTTTCACAGGCTCCTATTATCCTCAGCAAACTTGTCGTGAATGATAGCGCATCAGTGCAAAACAGAAAGGGAGATCCCACACGAACGGACATGGTCTCCAAGCTTTAGAGCTCACGATCTAGAGAGCTAAGAGGAACGCAATGGCTGCTCTGAGTGGGAAACGCATACAGAGCATTGGGAGGTCAGCTCTCTGGGATGGGGGTTGGAGGAAAGCCAGGCCTTCAACAGAAGACTCTTCCAGGCCATGCCACCATCGAGAGCAGCAGCGAGTGGGGGCAGGAGGAGGAGCCGCCGAGGAGCCGCCGAGAAGCCGCCACTAGCCAAGATGCAGAGGTGAGAAACGAATAGGAGGTTTGTGTTCCATGACAAATTATTTCCCTTTTATATTAAAGTCTCTCCTTCGATTGATGGAATCATTTCTATTTCAAATACCAGTGTGATATTTGCTTAACAGCCGAAGGCGCCACAGATGAATCTATCTGAATCTTGCTAAGATACTGTGCATGAGGAGAGGCGGGAGGCTGGGAGGAATCAGAGACAGGATGGACGCCGGAAGCATTGGCCATGTGTGGTGCTACATCCATTCTCTAAATGGGCAGCTGTTACTTCCTTACCTGTAGGCCCATTTCTGGACTATAGCTTTATTTTTCCTGGGTTTCTCCAGGAAGTTGAAAAAAAAATAACAGAATTTTGAATAGGTGTTAACAAAAAAAGAAAGAAAGAAAGAAAAATTGGGATGAAAGGGAGAAAGACAGGCTGTAGCTGCCATCAACTATGCCTATCACTAGCACCATGGGACTAAGTCAAAGACACTGTTTCCAATGTAGTTTTGACTTTATTTAATGGCATGATGGTTGCTTTCCAGCCTTAGAGCTGTTTTAAATCTCTATCCTTGGTTCCATTTAGCTCTCTGTCCTTGGTACCAAGGCCTTTCTTAGTTGTCTGTCGATCAGACCTGGCTGGCCTATGAACCACAACACATTACAATACGGCCCACGTGTGCCTCTGCCAAACTGGGACGCCCTAGGACTTAAAGCCCGGCAGACTACAGCCAAGCCCAGGAACCTCCTGCCTTGAGAAGGGTCATTTAGAGTCAGGTTGTGCACACCTGACACACCAGCATGGAGCTAGAGGCAGCAGATTCAGGAGTTCAAGGTCATCCTCAACAACAAAGCAGTCTGGGACCAGCCTGGGCTACAGGAGACCATGTCTCAAAGAAGCAATAATAAAGGTCATTTTGGTTATATCTCATCCTATAGCTTCCTGAATTATAACTAATTCTTGGCCAAAGAGCAACCAGCTTTAACATGACTGTTGATTCCAATCAAATTAAAGTGTTGGTAAGTTTTTGCATAATTGTTCCTTTTTGTGAAGTAAATTGTTGTCAGCTGTCAGTGTTGTTGGGAATATATTGTGATCTACTGGAAGACTAACAACTAATTAGAGCGAGTAAATTAATTCCCAAACATTAAAGGGGTAAAAGGGGGGGGGATTGTCTCTGTGTCTGGATAGTGAATTCTGAGACAAAAAATATAAAATAAAATAAAAAATAAAAAATCTCTGTGTGTTTGTATGTGCATGTGTATGTCTATCTGTGTGTTTGTGTGTGTGTGTGTGTGTGTGTGTGTGTGTGTGTGTATTTTAATAGAAAAAGCCTCTCTGTGTCCTGTGGCCTCAAGCCACTGGGTAGCTATGAAAAACCACACCCAAGACCTGTGTTCTGCCGCTTCTGAGAAAGATGTAAATGTGTAAATATGATGGAAGAGGTTTTATTTTCTTTCCCCTCTCAGGAATGGTCTGACAGCCCCAGGCTGGAGAATGTGTCTCTCCCAAGTACTCTGTCACCCTGGTAACCATGGAGACTGCGACGATCGATTAGATGCCATCTGATCTCAACCTCATAAAAAAAGGCGGCAGATGGCAACCAGGCCACTAGACCTGTCTCAAGAGAGACGGAGAGGAAGAGAAAAGAGAAGGAAGGAGAGTGAAGGGAGCTCTGGGGGAGGGGACAGGGTGGGGAGAGCGCACATAGTGAGAAGGACATCGAAGCAGACAGAAATGGAAGAAGAGTGAGGGTACACACAGAAAAGCAAGGAGAGCAGAGCAAGGGGCAGAGGAGATGCAGGCGGGGAACGAAATTAAACCCAACTGTGCAACAGGCTCTGGAAGGAGCTGCAGAGGAAGCATCCTCTAAGGGAGAAGCACCAGCCATCTCCTGCTTTTCTCCTGCTCTGTCCTTCTAAATAGTGACAAAGAACAGCAGCTTCTCTGAGGGACACACAAGCTTGACCATGTATGGCTCTGGGTGACAGTTGGAACCTGTCCATCAAATTCACAGACCTGGCTCTCAGAATTCGAGTCACAGGTCAGCTCAGGTGACGCCTTTCAGACAGAGGGGTGTGCCGAGTCAGGATGGGTTTTGTCACCCCAGCACAGCTGTGTTAGAGTCACCCCTTCAAGAGAGAAGTCAGAGGCAGGTCTTCAGAAACCCAAGGTGAAAAGACCGTTGAGTCAGTGACGGTAATGAGGAGGTGCAGGCTGCATCCTGAAGCAACGCGATGCTTAATGTTAATGAAGGCTTTGTCATTTCTAATGCATCATAATTTATTTAGCGGCATCCTCGTTTCTTCATAGTCAGATTGTTATTCAACGCAAACGATGATCTTACGGTCATCAATCTTGTATGGAAGTGTCTTTGTAGTCTTCCCGCCTTCCTTAGGGTGAAAGCACTATTGTTAAGTCAAAGGGTTTTTTTTTCCTTGAAATTTTTAAATTGAGGTATAACATGTACAATAAAGTGAATAAATCTTGAGACAGCTGAATAACTGCTACACGCATATATACACTATGCACACATATACTTGCACACAACTATGTAACTACTACCCCGGTCAATGCAGCAACCATCTGTAATATCCGAGGCTATTCATGCCCGTTCGAGTCAATCTGCCCTATCTATGCTCTTGAACTTGGTACAAATGGAGTCATGGCGGGTGCTCTTTTATTTCTGGTTTTGTTCTTTCAATGTGATGTTCGTTAGCTTAGTTTTACTGTAGTGTCGAACCGTGGCTTACTCTTTTTATTTTGCTCTTTAAGCCTTTACATTTGTACATTTATTTGTCTGAGTGTCTGCATGTAGGTCTTCACACCACCATATACAGTGCCCCCAGGGCCCAGTGGAGGACACTAGATCTCCTAGGCCTGGACTTATAGATGGTAGTGAATCTCTATATGGGTGCTGGGCGTGGAACCCAGGTCTCCTGGAAGAGCAGCCGGTGCTCTGAAGTGCTCAACCGTCTCTCCAGCTCTTTGTTCTATTTTTTAACACAAATTATTGGTTTATTTTATTTTGGTAGACATTTAGGCTGTTACAAATAAACTAGCTGTGAATATTCTCGAATGTCTTTCAGAAGCTCCCAAACACATGCCACATAGCTCTGGCTGGCCTGGAACTTACTATGTAGACCAGGCTGCCTTCAAATCTACATTGTTCCAGCTTCTAAATGTTGGGATCACTATAACCTCTTTACTAACAGCTTAGTTCCCGACTGCATTCCAAACATCTACCCTCATACAGACAGGTATGTGAAGTTCTCCCCTTCATCCAAAAAACTTCTCTTTTCAAGAGACAGAGTCAATTACAGAAAACCACAGCCAATCAAATTGCAGAGAACAAGACAATGTGTGGAGCCCAGGCCCAGCTGATACCTCAACAGCATAATCCTGTACCCAAGGCTCAGGAAACACCTCAGGAGAGGGGAAAGATTGCAAGAGCCAGGGGAACCTGAAATCCGATGTGAGGTTGTATCTCCTAGAAATGTCAGGGAAGCTACTCCCACAAAGACTCATCAATGTGGCTGCCCAAACCCAGGAACAAAGATAACTAACAGATATACTAACATGGTAGAGGGTATCTCAAGGGCTTTCAACCCTAGACAAAGAACTACAGGCAACTAATAAATGCTGAGATAAGGAGAAATAATTTTCCTTGAGAAAGAGCCCTGTCCCTACCCCAGTTGGTTATTCAATGCTAAGTGGTCAGTCTTAAAATAATATACATAAAATAAATAAGATTAAATGGACTGAGCAGGTTGGGTTTTTATCTAGCAACCATTAAAGAAAAGAGGCCATGAATCTGAGAGAGAATAAGGTGAAGTTCTATGTAGAAGGGGTTGATGGAAGTAAAGGCAAGGAGGGAATGATATAATCATATTTTAATTTTAAGAAATAAAAATAATTATTAGTTTTGTTTTTTTTTTTAAACAAAGGTGTACATCACCATACCTGGCCAGATTTTTCTTTTTCTTATCTAAGCTGGGTGTGCAGCTATTTATGACCAAGTGTTTAGCTTTTAATGCAAGGTAAATGCAAATCTACTTTTAGTTCGTCCTTCAAAAGTGTGCCCAACAGCAAGTAGGCATTCCGCTTCTTGGTCTTTGTCCATCTACAAGATGATGTGGCCTCCTGCGTGCTTACACTGGTTTGATAAGCGAATGTGTTAAATACATCTTGCCTTGTCACCAAACCCTCTAACTTCTCTTGTAAATTACACACATATGTCATCATTGTCATGTTTAGTATTAGCCTCAGGATAAGGCAGAAAGATGAAACACAATTCAAATAATCCATTCAGATTCACTGGCGTTGAGGAGAAAAACCGCATTGGCATTTATGACCAGAACGGATTTACACTGTTAGTTGGTATCCTGTGTCCTATATTTATGAAGGAAGTAATACTCATGAATACATATTATGACCATAGTACCTCCTTAAACAGCCCTCGGCAGTTGTTACTGCTCCATTTCAATTTCACAAGACTTTAAACAACCATCTAATATTCTGTCTGCTTTTGCAGATTTAGAAGCTGTGGCTCGGGAACACAAAATTATTCTAGTACTGTGCCTGAGATTTAAACCCGGGGCACTAGTTTTACAAAGTGAAGTTTTCTTCTCTGTTCTTTAGACAGTCGTGCTGCTAGGGGCTCAATATTTTTCTTTTCACAGTTTGCGTGTTGATGATGTGATGAGAAGGCACTGAGAGGCGATGTGGCTTTGCCCTCAGGAGATGGAGATAACATCTGTGGAAACTGCCCTCTCCCCTTTTCTGCTGATAAGGTGTCTGTCTGCTGGAGGCTGGTCCTCCTCAGACACTGAATTTGATGCCCACTTGATCTTGGACTTCGACGTCCCCAGAACTGTAAACAAGGCTTTCCTGCTGTTTATAATCCACCTAGCTTATGGAAATTTTGTCATCAGAGGCCAAACAGACCGAGACTGATGATTATCCTGTGGGTATCTTCTCTTGTAAAACCCCTAAGAAGGCTTCTCCACTCAGAACCCTATCCTTAAACTTAAGCCTTCCATCTTCAACATCCCCAGTTCCAAATCCTAGAGTGGTGCCACCAAGATTGAGAAGTTGACAAAAACAAACAACAACAACAATAACAACAAACATCCGGTTCATTTTATTCTCTATAGAAATATTACTTTTGTGTTTCAGTGTGTTTTTTAAAGTGGGAAAATGACTTAAGCAATCCAGATTGGCATGAAAAAACAAGAAGGTGGATTGTAGGAGTTTTCCCTCTTAACTTACTGCTTTTGGCATCTGACACTCACATAGTTTTAGAGGTTTAAATAAAAGAATATAAAAAGCAGTCTGATGTGCTTGCCTACAATCCCAGTATATGGGGAAGAGGCAGGTGAGTAGGAATTCAGGGCCAGCCTGGGACATATAAGACCCAGAAGAGACATAAAAACCCAGAAGAGAAAGGGGGAAGGAGAAGAGAAGGAAACAAGATTAATTATGTAAAGATGTGCATTTAAAAATGTTTAATTCTGGTGGTGCATGCCTTTAATCTGAGCACTTGGGAGGCAGAGGCAGGTGGATCTCTGTGAATTTGAGGCCAGCCTGGTTTACAGAGCTTGTTCCAGGCCAGCCAAAGCGAACAAAAAGAAGTAAGTCCTGCCTTGAAAAATAAATAAATAAATAAATAAATAAATAAACCACAAGCATCTCAAAATCCCAAACAAGACAAAAAATTAACAATATTTTTATTGGTGCTTCCCTGATAGTCCTGTAATTTTTCCTTTTGGCCAGGGGAAATCATATCTTTAGATGACAAATATTCTATGATAAATCCTCCTAAAAGAGTATAAAAATGAGTCAGTCTTGCCTGCAACATAGTTTATCAAATGTGTCTTTAACTAATGGTTTAGAAAAGTGTCTGTGAATTTCAAAAGTCACCGATGGTGTCATCACATACGTGTTTAAGATGACCATCAGTTCTGAGAAATTTTTACCAGATTTTTCTAATATATAAACTAAAAGCTTCAGGAGCATTTCTGGTTTATGGTCATCAATCAGGGCTTACTCTTAAGTGTGTTTTGATGTATTGGCCTTCACTGATAGCTTCTTTGCTTTCAGTATCCTTGGAGTGGTAGATTCAAATTATATCCTCTGCCTCTCTGTCTCTCCTGTGTGTGTGTGTGTGTGTGTGTGTGTGTGTGTGTGTGTGTGTAGGCCAGAAGAGGACATTAGGTGGTGTTTTGCTCTATTATACTCTATTTCATTCTCTTGAGACAAGCCCCAGTGATCCTCCTGTCCTGCTCCCCACCCCCACCCCCATCTAGGCTTTTTGATAGATATTATTGTTCTAACCTCAGATCCTCGTGTTTAAGCAGCAAACACTCTGACCCACTGAGCCATTCTCCTAGCCCCGGTAATCTTTTAGGGGATGGGTATTGGTGACTGTACCCAGGTCTCCACACACATGATGCACTTACTATGTTACTGAGCTAAGCCTTCACCTCCACCGTCCTGTATTCCTGCCATATTCAAGCAAACTTAAATATTTTTAAATAGGCTCATATAGATCACTATTTTTGACAGAGTAAAACCATCTGATAACTGTGATGGCTATTCTCAGTTGTCAATTTGACCACATCTGGAATGAACACATTCCAGAAATGAAAGGCACACCTGTAAGAGTTCTTGCTTGGTCTGAAGTGGCTAGGAAAGCCATGGAAGGCAAGCAAACAAGCAGCGCCCCTCCATGGCTCTGCATTAGCTCCTGCTTCCACGTTCCTGCCCCAGTTGAGTTCCTGTCCTGGCTTCCTTCAGTGATGGACTGCAATGTGAATGTGTAAGCCAAACAAACCCTTTCCTCCCCAACTTGCCTTTGGCCATGGTGTTTCACTGAAGCATAGTAACCCTGACTCAAAAGAGTCCCCCAGAGCCTGTTGATTACGCTTCTTAGCTGTTTAATCCTCTCTGCTAATGATGTCCTGCTTTTACAAGACTCTGTCTTTTTGTATAGTTTGCTTCTGAGTATTAGATAATTTCTGTTGGGTTTGTTACAAATCCATGAAAAAAATTATTAAATGGCACAAAAAGATAAAAGTATATCAGTGTACCTTCACATGTACCCCCAAAGCGCTGTGTGCATGTGTATGGGAGGACCCTTTGCTTTGATTATGTGTCAATCAAATTCAATCCTCTGGAGCTGGGGTAAAGCTCAGTGGTGGAGAACGTGTCTCAGAAGAGCAAGGCCTAGGGTTCAGCTCCAGCACCAAATAATGAAGAAAATAATTAATTAAATATTCAGTTGCAATCATTGGAAAGAATCTTCCTCACACAACCTGCTAGCTCCATCCTTTCCCAACCTTTCGTCTTTTCTACCAGAAGTATTTCTACCAGAATATTTCTTAAAAATATTCTGATTGCAGGACAACCTCTAGATCTGCTCATTTGTGTTATCATGCTGCGTGAGTTTCCAAAATGAGCCATTGGAATCTTAATGTAAGCCATTCCTCCAATAGGGAACAGAAATATTCACACACACACAGTGGCAGGGGACAGCCCATATGGCAAAGTGCTTGCCTTACAAGTACAAGGATTGGAATTCTCGCCCACGCCCACGCCCACGCCCACAGTCCATGTTTAAAGGGAAAAGCTAGTCAGGGTCAGGCCTGAGCTAAATGAAGAAATGGGGGTGTCAAGGTGTGTGTGTGGAGTGGGCTGGATTTGCCTTTCCTACTTCTTGCTCATTTCTAGCTCCTTTCAGGTCTTCCTTTCACGCTTTCTTCTTTCCTATTAATTTTACTAATAGGGAGGACTCAGATATCAATCAGTTGTTCCTTCATTCAAGCGCGCTCGTTTTGCGTATTGCACAGATCAGGCACCTCTTTAGTTATTAGGGATACAGAAGGTTATAATGGAATGCTAACAAGACAGAAAGAAAGCTAATGTCACCTTTACACTGGCTAATACCTCAGTACCAAATTAGTGCTCCAAGGGAAATTTGCATTTCAGGTCTTTCATCTTCTTAGTCCCACGTAGATATAATTCCAAACACCAGGGATGGAGGCATTCCAGATGGGGAAGGAGCCTTCCATTTACACGTAAGTACTAAACTGGTATTGATGTCCACAACCTAGGAGGACTACTGTCCTTCCCCTGTGCCTCTCTACTTGAAAACCAACTATTCTTGCTAGTGTTTTTAGAAGTCTCCGGGATGTTACCCTAAAACAATCTTGAGGATCATTTTAACCTGCCTACTATGTCATAGCTACCTTATTCACTGCAAGCAAACACATGCTGTGTTTCTCCTTTCTATGACAAAATACAAGACAAAAGGACATTATCTAGATGGGGAAATGGGGAAGGCATGGTGACAGGAACACGAAGTGGCCGATCACATGGCCTGTGAAGTCAGAAAGTACAGAGACATGAATGCTAGTAGCTGAGCTCTTTTCTCCTTTTTATCTCTTCTGAGACCCCCAGCCCAGGAGAGGAGGCTGCTTGCATTGAAGAGCCTCCCCACCCCAGCCGAACCTCTCTAGAAATGCACTCAGAGACATGGCCAGAAGTATGTCTCCTAGGTGGGTTTTAAATCCTATCATGCTGGCACTATAAACAGAGCATCATTCATACCAGCGTTGAGTTTGGCCACTCATGGTGACACTTCAGGCTATTGCACGCCATCCAGGCATGAGGAATGATGTTAGTGTTTTAGATTTGGTCCTAGATCCCAGCTCAGTCGTTTGCACTGCAGAAGTTCTCCTGGCCCCAGAGCAATCTTTTCCTCACCGTTTCACCTATTACTCAGTGCTGTGCTCCATCTCGTGAAGGCAATCTTTTGTTGTCTTCGTTATCAATATGACTTAGAAGTTTTCAGTTATTGGGAACATGTGGTTAGGTTTGTTTTATGTGCAAGCAACAGAAAACTCAAACAGCCTTATAAGATGACAAGTGGCTCACCAAACTGAAATCCATTGGCAAAACCAGCTTCCAGCAAGTGGACCCTGCATTTTCCTCTCCTCTCTTCCCTTCCTGCAGGGGCTTCATCCCCAGCTGGCAGCAGAGTAGCTGAAGCAGCTGGCCTCACACTAAGAAATAGCAGTTGTTCAGAATCGTTCTTCTCCTAGTAGTCTCTGAAGAACAGAAATACTTTCCCTAGAAGCACCTAGGGTACATTTTCTGTACCCCCACTAGCCTGAACCAACTGCCTGTAAGGGCTGAGATGACTAACACAGACCCTCCCCTGGGTAGTCAAGTAGGAAACAGGCTGGTGGAAGATTCTTGAGTTTCCTGGAGAGCAGGGAATGGCCACTACTCAGAGAGCCCATGGGAAGAAGGGAAAGAATCATTCCAATTGCCTTGGTGATATTTTCTTAATGTCTGAACTTATTTTGCCAGCCTCCAGGTCGTAAGCCCTCACCCGCACCAATTGATGACCACAAGAAAGAACCTGGCCCTGTGCCCAATGTCTTCCATCTTAGAAAATGAGACTTGGGGGCTGGGGAGATGGCTCAGTGGGTAAGAGCATTTGCCTTGAAAGCCAGATGACTTGCGTTAAAAACTCCTAGCATCCACATAAAAGCCAGACATGGCCTCACTCACCCATAATCCCAGTATTGCCAGTGGAGACAGGCAGATCCCAGGAGCTTGCTCACCAGCCAGCTTTATGCCACTGTCTCAAAAAATAAGGTGGAGAGTATTAGAAGATGGCACCTAGTATCTTCTACTTGCTCACATGTGAGCATGAATGGGCACCTATACGCGCGTGCGCACACACACACACACACACACACACACACACACACACGTGACAAGGGGAAATATAGTACTTAAAAGAGTAAAAATGCATTTGAAAGAAGTCTTAGCTGCCAACCTGGCTGCAGAGAGGCAAGACTTTACTGAGTATGCGCCTTCTGCAACCCCACCAGAGACCGTGTGACACGGTGGGGTCACCCCTGGATGTTAGGCTTTGGGGTTTTGCAATCTTGGAGGATCCCAGGGTTTCAGCTCTACATTGAGCTAAAGCCCCAGGTCAGAGTTGGCTTAACCTGTGTCTTGATGGGCTTGGTCATCTCATCTTGTGCTTCCTGCTTTGGGGGGCATGTTCTTTCTTAAGTTGAACCTTAGGTGCAGTTTGCAGTCTAGAAAGGAGACCAAGAAAGGGTGATGTTAGGTGATGAGGAAGGGCAGAATGTAGGCAAAGGAACACTGTCTTAACTCTGTCCTCGTCCTAGTCACCCTCCTCTGCTCCTCACAGAGAGCAACTTTGTGAATCCAGCTTTCTGGGTATTGAAGTAGCAAGAACCATTTCTACATTCCAAAAAGAACCAGCCTTTGAGGCAGTGACTGTAAGCTTTAAGCTAGCTTTTAATTCCATCAACCATTAGTGGCAACAAGTGTTAGACACCAAATACATTTGTCAAGTTGACCCACTTAGAAAAGGTTGCTTTAATTTTTGTTTTGTTTTGTTTTGGGGGCAGAGGGTTTTCTAACCTGAAAATTGTGCCCCCTTCTTCCCCTGTTTAAAACTACAGCAAATAATTATCTTACGAAAACTGCATTGCTATACATAAAATAAAATTGCTTTTTAAAAAATTAAAACAAAATAAACAAAAAACTCATGTGACTCTCAGGTGCTCAAGGAGACCGTGGGTATTTTTCTGGCAGAAATGGGATACAAGGTTAATTAAATAAAGGACCCTCCCTCTCTACTTCCTACTTTTTCCTGCCTCTGTTCCTATCTTTCCCTGCAGTATTATGCAAACCGGTGTTCTGAAAACTTTTTTTTTTTCTTCTGTTGTTGATCCTGGGGTTCGAACCCTGGGGTTCGAACCCAGGGCCTGGTGCTTGGGAACAGTGTGCAAACTGAGTGATCTCTCCAACTCTGAAAATATTCACATGGATTCCTTGAGACACAAAGAGAAGTGCAGCCAGCCCAGCAGGTTTAAGAGCTCTAAGAGGAGGGGAGGTGGGAGGGAGGGACAAAGGAGAAAAAGTCAGCAAAGCCCCCCACACCACACCACATCAGTGGTTTTGAATTAAAAAAATAAATCCATTCTAGAAGTCACTATGCCTTTCACAACCTACTGACTCCTGACTGGACCTGCCTCTACTTCCCATCCTGGGAAAGTTCACTTGTGTGAGATGTGTCTTTTCAAACTGGTAAAAGTGATAAGCTAAATGTGTATTTATTCATCATCGAAGAGGATCCTGTTAACATCCATTGGATGCGCTGATAGTCCTTTCTGAGGGAAATTATGCAAACAAACAAACAATTAATTAAATCAAGAGCATCGGAGTGGACTTAAACCAGGCCTTGAGCCTGCAAGGGACCTCAAGAGGTGTTGCTCTCGTGTGCCTCTGTGCACCTCACAAGAAGACAAGGTCCTTGTGTCTGCTTGCCCCTGAGAGATCTGAGGCCTCACTACCTCAGGGTAGGGACCAGGGGAAACATCTTGGTGCACTATTTGAACTTTCTAAAGAGATGGAGTGAGGGCCTACGTAGCTAGTGCAGAACTCGGGAACCGTGTTTAGAATTTCACAAAGACCCTGTGAATTCTCTGTCGTTAGAGCTCTTGGGTGGTGGGTCTGGAGCAGGTTCCCTGTGTGAAGAACTCAAAGCCCACACGGACTGTGGAGTGTGCTTCGCCCCAGGCTTGGCTGGCTCGGTGTGTCTCCTTGGTGGACAAGTTGAGGCCCTGTGCGGACATACAGATGCCATGCTGTTAATGCTGATCAGTGGTAATTCTGCTGTGAGGGACTGTGGCGCCGTTCCTTGGTCCCAGGTGTGCTCCAGTTTCATCTTCAGCTCAGGCTGGCCCTGGCTCTCTTTGGCTGTTTATTGCCCTGGCAGTCTCCATCACTCTGGCTGCTTACTTTCCCCATTGGGTGACTTTCAGTAGCACAGCTGCTTGACGGAATGGTCTGAATGTTCTCTGGCTCTTGGACTTATTTCTCTCTCCCAAGGGTAATCTCTGTTTGCCTAATTTTTTTTAACTCCTTTTTCCTTCTCTTCTTTTTCATCCTAAGATTTTTTCCCCTTTCCCTTCTTAAAACATCACTGGGTGTTGTACATGAACTTTGCAAAGCTCATTCCCATGCAAAAATAAAATGCCTAATTTTAAGATTTTTGAGCAGGGCTAATAAGCAAAGACACTTCTGACTTTATCCAAGTCTCATGCAGCCATGTACACAGATTTGAAGGCCCCCCTCCTCCTCCCTTCTTCCACAGAAAACGATAATCAAAATGTCATGGAGACTGATAGAGTGTGGTTCTTGACCATCTCCAAAGGCCCACGTGTTGAAGGCTTGAAGGCCAGACTATTGAGGAACCTTTAGGAGGTGGAGCCTAAGCAAAAGAATTAAGGTCGGTGAGGGTAGGCCTTTGAAGCATTTATTGAAACCAAGTCTTTTTTCCCCTCTGTCCTTGCTCTCTTGCCTGTCATAGGGTGCACAGGGTCACTTTCTGGCATGTTCTCTCTGTGATAACCTAAGCTGCCACAGGCCCTGGATCAGTGGGCTAAGCCATCATGAGCTGCCACTTCCGGACCAAGGAGCCCAGACAAACACTTTTCCTTTCACAGTATTTTATCTTAGACATTTTATCCACAGGGGTACAAAGCTGACTAACAGAGACTTTCCTTTTATTTTATCTATTTGTTGTTTGTTTTGAGACAGGGTTTCACTAAGTAGCTCTGGCTGGCCTGGGATTCACCATGTGGAAGAGGCTGGCTTTGAACCCACAGAGATCCCTCTGCCTCTCCAGTGGTGGGATTAGAGGCCTGCAGCACCAGGTGCAGATGAAACTTTCCTGTTAAACCCCAGCAGGGTTACCAGCTCGAGGACACTTGAGACGCCACTGCTGGAAATGCCAGTCCCTTTGGCCTTGTAAGCTATTCGCTGGTTCAAATGAATACCTCAAAGAGGACGCCTTTAAAAATAACAAGTCATGAGAATTTCTAAATCCCAGTCCCGTGGAGGTGAGGGTGGTCAGGGTTCGCAGGAACCAAATTGGGAGAGGTTGAAGACAGAGGCAAGAAGGGTATATTCTCTACACTGAGTCTCCCCTTGCACCTTTGCTGAGAGTCAGGCCTCCCAAGACTCGGGAAGGGTCGAAACTCATCCTGGACCTTGCCTGACCTCACTAGGATTCTTGGATTCTGAAAAATTGCCTGTTAAACCAACAGAAACATCCAGCTCCTGTTCGTGGAACTGTTTCCTTTTTCTGTTCTCTTCACAGAGAGGTTGTTTCTTGAGATGGAGTGATGTGTCACAGAGAATTCTTCTGCTTGCTGAAGGCTTACAAAAGAAATGACAGGGCCAGTCCTTTGTTATTGCGTAGCGACTGCCTTCTTTCCGGAAGCTGGCTACCCTGTCTCCTTGGTTGTGAGCCTTCAAGGGCTGATCTTTCTCTGGATAGGAAAATGTATCTGCCAATGGGGATAATAGAAACTTCTGTACTGTAGAGTTGGGCTTTTAAAATGTATTTGTTGTTATTATTTTTGTTTACATATGCTGTGAGGGGTTGGGGCAGCCTCTTGAAGGACACACCCAGGCACCAAAATCTCAGCGCAATGGAGTCTTATTACTGCTGAGGGTTAGGACTTATTAGGACTTATTAGGGCTGGGGTGAGGACAAGGTGTGCCTCTGGATTGGCAAAGGCAGATGGTAAGCATCAGTCCCAGCAGGTGTTTTTTTGCAGGGAGTTTTAAAGGGGAAAAGGGCGGGGGAGAGTCTGTGCTAGGGTGAGTTGGTAAATTCTGAGTAGACAGGTTAGACAATGTAGCCAAATAATGAGTTTTGATTGCTGGTGTTTTGACCTTGGTGTTTTGATATTTGGACCTTGGTGATCTATCTCAGGAACAAGTCAGTGGCCAAATAAGGGGACAGATCTTGGGGGTTAGCTTTAGGTATGTAATCTATTGGTATTTGGCAAGAGAGAGAAGGGTAAAGGGCAAAACCTGTCATTTCCATGTTTGCCAAGCTCAGGCCTGTCAGAGAGCCCTTCATACATACGTGTGCACATGAGTGTAGGTGCCCTTGGAGGCCAGGGGATCCCCTGGAACTGAAGTTTAAGGCAGTCGTGAGCTGTTGGTATTGAGCACTGAACGTGGGGTCCTCTGTAAGAGCAGTGTATTCTTGACCACCACGGCATCTCTCTGGCCTCATCTTGCTGACTTCTTGAAGGGCAAATGATAATGTGCTTAAAGTACTTGCTGACTGCCGGGCAATCACTTCAGCATCCCAGAGATGCCAGCTGCTCTCTTTGCTATCGGGAGAAAGTCATCAGACTAGTTATTTCGTAACAAATATCTTGACAATAGGGGAAGATTCATAGCATCTTTCCAACAAGCGCCATCCCTCCCCCACGGAAAGTATTATCTGGGGGAAGAAGACGCATCCACAGGCTTTTTTCCCCAGCTGTGCACAGGGTAAGGGACTGAAAGTGAAAGCCCCTCCTCCCCCACCGCAGAACACTAAGGTGTCCCACTGTATGCATGGTTTCATAGGCAACACCCCAGATGAGTATGGCCTGCCCAGGGAAGGAGGGCAGGGAGGGCAGGGAAGAAGGAGCGGGGAGCCTGAAAATTCTGAGCCTCGTTAGTGGTTGGCCTGTTACTCTCAGAAACATCGTGTGCCCACAAGGAACACCAAAGTGTTCTTAGGTGACCTTAGCGTATGCATCTATGCGGAGGATGGACACCCACGCTGTGTTTTCTCTTGTTTTCCTTCTCGGCTCCTGTAGCCTTTCAGTCCATTTGGGCATAATTATGATTGCTCCGCTGGCTCGGTTCTGCAGCTCTCCAGAGTGGAGCAGATGTCGACAGCTCTGAAAGATCTTGTGCTATTACACACCAGAACAAATGAGGATGTCAAAAAAAGGCTCTTCAGTCTAACAGGAAAACAGAGGAAAGAGACAAAAAGAATAAAGCCTTGGGAGACCCGCAGACGTGCTCTGATTAGATCTTATGCTAACATGATGCCCGCTCTGCGTACCAACGGTGATTTAATACGTTTAAATGATATGGAGGAAAACGTGTCCTGGGGTGGGGTGGGAGCAGGGGGAACAGAGAAAGGGAATTTCTCCTTTGGCAGGCATGATTAAGATGGCCTGGAGTTTCTTGCAAAATGTGCCAGCAGCCTCAGACCGTCGAGTGTTGTCCCAAGGATATTTTTGCTTACAGTGCCTGGTGCTGCTTCATTATGCTGGGCAGAGGCAGCTTTCTCCACCACTGGGTGAGAGATGGGAGCTGTTCAGGTGGCTTTGGGGACTGGGTGGATAATGGAAATGTCTGCTTTGCTGGCTCTCGTTGTTTTTTCCCTTTCTAGGATAAAAAAAAAAAGGTTATAATTTTAAAATATTTTTTTATTTGAAGCCATAAGTCTACAAATCTTAATCGTCCATGCAATAAAGATTTTTTTTTTCAAAGAAACTCTGGAAGGCTTTGGAAGGGAAAGAAGCAATCAAAATGGATAATATTATGTACATGTATATAGATCATGTAATTCACTGATACAATATGCCCCCAGTGAGGACCTATTTATTCATTTTCAACTTAAAATTATAATTATCCCTGTTGCAGTTCTCTCTGTCAGTGGAAATGACCTACCCGTAGGATGAGGAAGCTAGATTGGAAGGCTGTCACATGCAAATAAAATCCTGACAAGAGCTATCTGGTAAGGTGACAGGAAGTGAGAGGCAGACCACGGAGAGGCGGAGGATTTCCTGTTCATTCCAGCCTTGGTTCTTTTAATCTTTCCATGCCAAGGTGTGGTCTATACCAGCCACTTAGGGCTTTTGCTATGTGAGCAAAGAGTAGCTACTGCTTCAGACATCCCAGAGGATAAAGGTTAAAAATCAGAGCCAGGTAAGTGACCCAGAAATTTGGGAGTCAGAGGTAGGTAGATCTCTGTGAGCTCAGGTCCAGCCTGATCTACATAGAGTTGCCAGCCAGCTAGGGATATTACCCTATCAAAGAAAGAAAGAAAGAAAGAAAGAAAGAAAGAAAGAAAGAAAGAAAGAAAGAAAGAAAGAAAGAAAGAAAGAAAGAAAGAAAGAAAGAAAGAAAGAAAGAAAGAAGGAAGGAAGGAAGGAAGGAAGGAAGGAAGGAAGGAAGGAAGGAAGGGAAGAGAAGAGAAAAAAAGAGAAAAGAAAAGAAAAGAAAGAAAAGTCTGAGCCAGGCCTCATAGCACACACTTAATCCTAGGACGTAGGTGGCAAAAACAGGCAGATCTCTATGAGCT
This sequence comes from Psammomys obesus, assembly GCF_907164565.1. Lineage (NCBI taxonomy): Eukaryota > Metazoa > Chordata > Mammalia > Rodentia > Muridae > Psammomys > Psammomys obesus. The sequence continues at coordinate 2,908,025 of NW_026585685.1, forward strand.
CAAGGCCAGCCTGGTCTACATAGTGAGTTACAGGACAGCCAGAGCTACATAGTAAGACTCTGTCTTGAAAAAACTAACAAACAAACTAACTAACTAACTAACTAACCAAATGTCTAGAGAAAAAGTAACCAAAACATCAGAAAAATAAAAGCAAAACTTTCCAGAAAGAAACAAGTTATCAAGGTAATTGCTGAACATGAAGACACTAGAAACCTGTGCAAATCTCCCTGCCTCTAAAAGTGTCTTTGATCTAATATAGAACCCCAAAGTCATGTGGTCCAGTGTCGATTCCTGAACTATCTCAGGATGGTTATGCTGGAAGTCCCCTACTGTCAGGGCCTCACTCCACTGGGGACATTTCAATCTGTTCTCTTAATTATCTAGTTATTGGGAAGCCTGGGCTGGACGTCCTTTGTAATTTCCTCCTTTATTCCTGGCTCTGCCCAGTCTCCAGTGAGGTGGGAGCTAAGCTTGTTACACATAGGACAAGGGTCGCGGCATTCTTTCCAGCCATCCATCTGAGCATCATCTCCGTCGTATTTATGTTTATTTATTTTGAGACAAGATTTCACTCTGCAGCCCTGGCCGGCATGGGGCACACATTAGGCTGGACTTGAACAAACTAGGTGCTGGCATTACCGCCGAGCCTGGAGGCTCCTCCCTTGGACTCTGCCCCACCTCGCGGTTACACCTGAAGCTGGCAGGGTGCTAGCGATTCATTTTGAACTTAGAATCCACTGAACCATCGCCATCATTCTCATCATGGCTGTGATCAGACAGCACCCTTCTTCTCATCTGCCCTGCATCCCATCAAAATCACTTGTTTATTTCATTAACCACGTGTAATCTCGTTGGATCGGATCCATAGCTTCAGTCTGTTAGATCTTTTATTTCGCTGTAGTTCTGCTGTCCAGTGTATCAGCCGTCCCTTCCAGCTTCCTGTCATCGACAGATTTTGTCACTTGGCCATCAATGTCTTCATCAAAGACATTAATAAAAATGCTTAATAAGGCAAGACGGAGGCCAGAAGCTGGTGGGGTGGAAGACCCCTTCTGGAGACAGACACCAATCTGTTCATTAACACTCTGCACCCAATCGGTTGCTCCTCTCTCTGACTTGGCTGCCAGCAGTCCTCCTCTGAGAGTCTACCTGTCACGGCATTGCTGCCATCCAAATGCTCCAGGTCTCTGATACCTGGAAAACCAGTCCCGCAACTTCCTGTCTCTGCCCCACACCTGGGACCAACCTCCACATCAGCAGGCAGAAGAGTTCCCAAACTGCCTGAACCTGATCCTCTTTTTAAAATATAAATTTCCCTCGTGTATTTGTGTGTGTGGGGGGGGGGGGGGTAGGGTGGGCACAGCATGTAACATCTTTGCCCAAAGCCTCAACTCCTCAAAGGAGACAGGAATAGAACTCATCTGCCTGGGCCCCTGCACCTGTACAGCTTAATAGTACTTTCTCCCTTGCCTGAGAAAGGCAAATCTTTTCCATGAAAACCAACAAGTCAGTCTGCATTAGATCTTCTCCATTTTAAGGAAAGGCCAACAACCTAAAACCTATAAAGCACCATGGAGGCTGTAGCTGCTCAGTCCTTGCAAATTGAGAAGATTGTAAAACCCAATACTCAGACTCCATTTTTATTTTTGTACGCCTCCTTTAGTCTTCCTGAAGTTCATTTAAGCACTGAAGGGTGCTGGGCTTAGTGGAGCACACCTGTAATCCTAGCACTCGGGGAGGCAGAGGCAGGTGGATCTCTATGAGGTCAACCTGGTCTACAAAGTGAGTTCAGGACAGCCAAGGCTGCACAGAGAAACCCTGTCTCAAAAAAACAAACACACAAGCAAACAAACTGAAGGGAAGGGCAAGGGAGATGGCTCAGTGATTAGGAGCACTCTCGAAGAAAACCTGGATTTGGTTCCCAGCAACCCACACGGCAGCATACAACAACTGCCTAAAATTCAAGGTCCAGGAGATCCGGCACCCTCTTCTGACCTCCATGAGCACCTACATGCATGAAGTGTACATTCACACACTTGGATACACACACAAACACCCACACGCATTTAAGAAAGAAGAGCTGAAGGAAAAATCAGAGTGAGGTGTCATGTGCCTTTAATCCGAGCACTTGAGAGACTGGGGTAGGAATCGGGTGAGCTTGAGGTCACCTTGGGCTACATAGGGAAATTGTGACTCAGAAAAAAATTAGTAAAACCGACCAGCCAACCAAACTAAACCAAAGCAAACCAAACCAAACCACAACAGCAGTGGGAAAAAAAAAAAACCAAACAAACCTGTAGGGAGCCAAGTGTTTATACCCCACCCTCACACCTTGTCCTGAGTTACTACTGGAGGGCAAATCTTGGTTTTACCCGTGAGTTCTTCTCCCCTCTTCTCTGTCCCTCCCTCCCTCTCTATCCCTTTCTCTTTTTCTCTTCCTTTCTATTTACAGCGTAAATTATTTCATTTATTTAATTTTTGCTGTGTGACATGTATCTCTATACAAAAAACTAGATAGACTTTTTTTTCCTTTAAGACACATGAGTTTTATGCATAAAGCAAGCATGAGGCTCTGCATTCAGTTTGATACACACATACACACACACACACACACACACACACACACACACACACAAAATGTTAGCCTAGTAGAGAGAATTCTGATTTTGGCAGCAAGGTAACAGTGGAGTAGACTCTCATTCCCATGGTAACACCAAGAAAATTTTGGGCAGCATCATAAATAAAATATACATATTATGCCATTATTGGAGTTAGTTATAAACTGCTAAGAGAATATGTAGAGCAAACCTTCTTAAACCACAGGTCACGTGTGGACTCGTGTGCGTGTGTGACTGCAGTGCAGCCATGGGCGTGAGCACACGCCGTGAGCTCTTTGTACCGTAGCTGCCCTCAGACCTCGCAACTGCCCGAAACAGTCCAGTTCAGGCTTCAGACCACTGTACACGGTGAATTGCACTGCTTTTTACTGTAAAACAGAGTTGTCTGTCTGCTCTTGCAGAAACACGACGGCTTGATTCTGGAAAGCAAAGTCTTCGCTATCATCCTGCAATCACTGCTCAGCACATGAGTGTCACATGGCTGGATCTGTGGAGTGTACTGAAGTGGACCAAGGCGCACGGGCAGCTCCTTAGTGTCCACGTTTGCCTTTATCTTTACTAGTCGGTAAAATTACACAGAATTTTAAAACTGGCAAAATTTCAAGCGATTATTTTATATTTTCTCTTAAGGATGTATTAATTCTTACGTGCAGGAGTGTTTTGTTTGCATGTATGTCCCTGTACCATGTGCGTTCCTGGTGTCCATGGAGGACAGAAGAGGGCACAGCATGCCCTGGATCCAGTTACAGGTGGTTGCGATTTGTCAGATGGGTGCTAGAAATGAAATCCAGGCCCTGGATAAGAGTAACCAGTGCTTTCAAAAAGCCGTTGCTCTAGACCAAAACAAGAATTTTTTCTTTTTCGTTTATTATCAATAAATGTAAAACTATTTCATGTACCTATGTTCCCAAGGTCACATAAACATTTCTGAGGCAACAAGAGGGTCACAAGTACAAACCAGTTTAAAAATCCCCAATATGGAAAATGTTGAAATTAAAAGAGAAATTGCAAGGAGAGCACATAGTGCTTTTTTACTAACTGACAACACATGCGCATTCTGCGAGATTTATAAGATATAACTGAAGTGATACTAAAATTATTAAATTTTAGAAAGTTGGGTGTTTACATTAGAAAACAAGAAAGGACTGAAGCGGCGGCTCAGGCTTCCATGTGAGGAAGCTAGAAAGAACATACAGTCAGCCTGCAGTGGGCAAAAGGCTGGAAACGCCAAAGAAAAACCTGGAAAGCGGGGGTGTGGAAAACAAAGGGCAGAGAGAATCAGCACAGCCAAAAATGATCTTAGAAGGAAAATCAATAAAACTGACAATGCCTTCGACTTAGGGAGAAATAGAAACTGTAAACAACCATACAAAAAAAAAAAAAAAAAAGTTCCAGATGTGATAATGACGGGTCACGGTGAACAACCCCATCTGACCCCTTTGACAAGGAAGATGAAATGCAGGAGTCCCTTGAGAAACAGGACTAATCACAACTGACAAATACACAGTAAACACCTTGAATATCTTTAAGGAAATTGAATCCAGGGTGAAGAACTCTTGGGAGGAGGATAGGTTTAACGGGGAGTTTTGTCAATACTTAAGGAAGAAACAGCACACATCTCAATCTCCTTCAGAACAAGGCAGAAGCCATCTTTCCAGGAAGTGACAAATTCCTGATGCCCACACCTGAGGGGCACAGCTTGAGGACAAAAAACAGACCAATACTCCTAGTGAGTAAAAAGTAGAAATCCTCTTCATTCGGATCTCACTGAACCGAATCTGTAGACAGGAAAGACATGGCACATCAGGAACAGCTGGGCCTCATCACACACAACATGCAATATTGGTTAAATTATGAGGAAGAGCAATTGATGCACTTCAGGCGACCAGCTGATAAAGGAGATAAATGTACACAGCTCAGGAGAGTGGCAAAATGGTATCAACAGCTTCGTCTCCATCCCATGATCAAAGCTCTTGGCCACCTGGCAAACTAGTAATAGACTGGTACTGCCTCAGTCTGAGGAACAGCAGTTCATGATAATGGAATCCATGGTGATGCCTAGGTCGGTGCTGTCCCCCGAGGGCCAGGTCTAAGTCATGGCTCTACTTCAGCCAGGGTCTGGGTTACCACCGAAGGCCATGTGAATGTCCCTGCTCTGTGCTACAGCCTGAAGCCATGATGATGTCCTGTGCTGCCACTGAGGGCTATGGTGGTGTTCGTGGCCTGTGCAAGGACAGAGAGCCCTGTTGATGTCTGTGGGCTATACTGCCACCAGAAATCATGCTGAGGTCTGTGGCACATACTGATGCCAGAGACCATGTGGAAGTCTGTGGTCTGTCTGTGCCGCCTCCAGGAACCATGTGCAAGTTCATGATCTATGCTCCCATTGACCGTAAAGGGCAAGGAAGCTACTTTTGCCGTGGTATTGATGACTGAAGACTCACAGTTGAGAAAAAGGGCCATAGAAGACTTCTTGTGACAACCCCTATCCCCACCCAACTCCCCCCCAAAGTAACAGCCTAGACAGAAAGCCACAAAAGAGAACTCTTAAAAATTGTGATAAGGATGCTGAAGGTAGCTCTCCACAACTGATGGCTTACGGCAGGGGTGCCGATGGGAAAGGACTCAGTTTTCTCTAAGGGGATGGCCACTGGGAGTCTGACCATGCTCCAGTGAGTTCATGGACAACACAAATAAGACGATTTCTTTCTTTCTTTCTTTCTTTCTTTCTTTCTTTCTTTCTTTCTTTCTTTCTTTCT
>NW_026585685.1:2913411-2936143 GCF_907164565.1 Psammomys obesus
TCTTTCTTTCTTTCTTTCTTTCTTTCTTTCTTTCTTTCTTTCTTTCTCTCTCTCTCTCTCTCTCTCTTTCTTTCTTTCTTTCTTTCTTTCTCTTCTTCTTCTTCATCTTCTTCCTCTTCAGGGAGAAGAGGTGTGGAGGGCGCACCTGGGAAAACTGGGAAATGAATGTACTCAGGGTTCATGATGCAAAATTCCTAAATAATCAATTAAAATATTATGAAAAGCCAAAAAAAAGGGGGGAATCAATTCTTCCAACTCCAAACCGTATTGAACTTCTTCTTTTAAAAATCTTTGTTTGATATACCATCCAAAACTGGATTTCGATCCAGTCCATCTACACCTGCCAAAACTCTGGCTGCTTGCAAACAAAGAAAACAATTGTTTTGGCCCACACACTTAACACATCAAAGTAAACCCAGATATATGAAAGAGAAAAGTTTAAATAAGCCAAACTTGAAAATATTAGGATTAAAATTGGTTAGTGTTCTGGGTAAGGAAGGATATTTTAAACTGTTAAACAGAGGGGGTAAAGGGAGTAGAGAATTCCTTAAAGGAATTAAAGCCTAACATTAAAAAAATAGTGTATCATTTTTAGATGGACAAAAACAAAGGTAAAGAATCAGCTACATGTATTTCAGATGGAGGATTTATAGCCTTAATAACTAAGGTAACTTCTTCTTTGAAGGAATGACTCTGACTGGCACCCAGAGCTCCCAAACACAGTTAGTCTGGCCAGTCCTCTTCCTCCAGGGATCCTCTGTCTTTGTTTCTGAGTGCTAGAATTACAGACAGGCCACTCATCCACCTGGCACTTACATGGCTTCTGGGGACCCAAACTCTGAATCACACTTCTTTGGCTAGTAGTTTATCCAACTGAGCCATCTTCTCTGTCTAGGTGAACACAGTTTCATTCACAGAGATGTTTAACCAAAAAGAAAAACTACCTAAATGGTTAATATAATTTGGTTGGTTAAATAAAATTATCCATCTATCAAAATGATGGGATTATTTGTGACAGGCCCTCGTGTATGCTCGGTTGGCCTCGAACTCACTGTGTAAGCGAGTATGACCTTTCTGTTCTAATCCTGTCTGTCCCTGAGCAGCTGGAATTGCAGGCAGATGCCCCCATGCCTGGTTTCTGCAGCTCTGAGCCCAGACTCGGGTGTCCTGCATTCTAGGCAAGCACCTAACCAACTGAACCACGTATTCAGCCCCTAAAAGCTAAATTTTAGAAATTAAATTCAAAGACTTCAGAGGTACCCAAAATATGTCAACTAAAAAGGCTACAGAGCTGAATGCTTCAATATTTCATCATGTAATAAAATGAGATACACACACACACACACACACACAGTGCGCGTGCACACATAAGAAAGAGAGACAGAGAATGGGAGGGGATGGCTGAGCACTCTAGCCACTAAGGGCACAGACCTACACTGCCAAGGCTTTTACACAGGAAGGGAAGATGCCTCTTGTCACAGGAGGCCCAACGAGAGCACTCAGGACCACTGCCTTCCAGACTGTCCCTAGCCTCAGAAGGTCCTAAAGCGTCCCTCATGACTTCTTCATTCAACACACAAGTAGCTCAGACTTAGAAACGTCAGGTCCATGACACCCTGATTAGTGCACTTGGGTCCAAACATGTCTTGTTTACTGGGAAACTGAGCAATCCAAGGTGCTCGGCAGGGCTTGTTCTGATGGTCTAGGCTGGCTTGTCTGCTCCCTGTTTCTTAGCCTTCGTAGGAGCTGACATTCTTCAGAGCGGTAAATCTGAGCCGGGATGAGGTATGCCTTTCCTTGGCCTTGGGAGGTAAAACCTGCAAGGGCAGAAACAGGTGGACGTGTGGAGGACATGATGCCGAAAGTCAGTCCCCGGAGATCCAGCCGTAGCTTTGCTCCACCGCACTGTGCCCTTGGTCACCTTCTCTACACCTCATCTTCTTCGCTTTGGAAAGTGGCACCTGCCTCGTTTGCTTCCTGGGGGGTGTAGGGAGGGTTGAATTTGCTAGATAGGAAAGCAAACCCCAAGGAACCACTACGCATCTGCTCCACGCCGGCTGGTTCTTAGAGCAGGACTGAAGTCTCGCGCGACCCTGTTTTTCATCCGCTTTGTAATTTGGGGCTGTAAGGCAGCCCGGGCTCGCAAATAGAAACGTTTCCCTGCTAATCACGAAGCTGGCTGACTGGTGTGCGCCATGTTTAACACATGATCAGTGAGGCCACATACAAATAAACAAACCAGAACAACTGTCTCTTCGAGGAGAAAGCGAACCCTGGGGGTCACAGCCCTCTCCTTAACCCTTTTAAAAATCACTGGATCTTAATTATCACAGAGCCAGACGGCAGCGGCAGCGGCAGCGGGGAGGAGGCTGCAGCCAGTGAGGGAGGCACCGGGCTGATCTGTTGAGCAGGCGGTAGTGACCAGACTCTTAAAGAAGCCATGGTCTGTACCTGCTATAGCTGGTAGACCCACTCCGCATTAAGTAAGACACCGCTGTGTACAGAACCGGACAGACAGCAAATACAGGAAAACGGAGGAGTCCTTAGAGTTTGCTTTGCTGTTACTGTTCCGTTAAAGCTAAGACAGGTGATGTGGTTGCCAGAACCTCTACTAGAGAAGTGCTGGAGTCAAGCCCCGTCCCTCCCCTGACTAGCCCTGGCCTCAGCCTCTGCAACCTGTCCATCTAACCTTGGACTCCGTTCCGACTCAAAGGTCAGCAGAGAACAAACGAGCTGTGTGTAAACTTGGAGGGCCGTGGCCAACAGTATGTACTATTCTATAAACAGTGGCGAAACCCACTGGGCAAGTCATTATTTTCACCAAACTACTGTTTCATACTTTTTTTTTTATCACGGAGTCAGTTGCATTTTTAATAAAGCAGCAGTTAAGTAGGGGAAAGGCTGTCTAAAAAGAAGTAACATTTAGAACCCCTCTTTCTTCCAGAGACATGACAGCTGTGCACTGATCTAAAGCTTTCCTCTCAGAGAGAGGGCAGGTCACTTCTCACATTTCATTGGCTGAAGCAAGTCACCTGACCATGTCTTCTGGCGTCTGGTTACAAGCTAACACATTCCAGGGAATAGGAAAATCGGGGTACCTGTAAACAACTCAATTGCTTCTAATATGTATCTGATGCTAAGCTGGTACTCACATTCTGGAAGATTGGCACATCTCACTAAAACAAGAAAGGACCTGGTTCATGCCAACAGAGGAGCAAGAAGGGAGATTTAGATTGTTTACATGTCCCTTCTTTACTACCTGTTTCCAAGGGACCATGCTGTGTGTGTGTGTGTGTGTGTGTGTGTGTGTGTGTGTGTGTTGTGTGTGTGTGTGTGTGTGTGTGATTTGTAGAAGTGTGAGCCTATGTAGAGGCCCTCAAAACAGGCTTTTTGCCATTGCTCTTTATTGCTCACCAGAACTAGAGGGTAAGACCTCATTTACTGAAGATATCATATGCTTCGGTTGCAGGACACAGAGGAATCAAGGAGAAATTGGCCTGGAAGCTTCCTCCCTGATCTCAAGCTTTCGTAGTGCTGGAAAGTACTATGAAGGAGGAAGGTCATCAGTGGTCTTACCCAGCTCTAAGACAAGGTGTGACCACTGTTACAATAATGGCATGACTGTTGGGAGGAAACCCAACCCCTTGCTGATTGAATATGAGGCCTTTTTGACAGGAGGGAGTTCATGCCTGGTACTGCAAAACTATTCAAAAGCCCAGTGGCTGAGGAGGCCTGAGATCCTTTGACTAGTCAAAATGCTCAAGAAACGGGGGGGGGGGGGGGGGAGGCGGAAAGATGGCAAGGAGTGCTGTGAAATGGTGTCTTTGGGACATGGCATAGTTATTGTATCCATGAGCTCATTGTAGCAGTGCCCAACTGAACAAGATCTTCTCAATTCCAGGTCTATCAGCATTTCATCATGACAGGGAAAGCAGGCATGAGGCCTTAATCCACCCCAAGGAGCTATAGGCAGTTAACTGTCCTTGGGGGAGATAGTCATATTGCTCACTGAGGTAGTCACTGGTAGGTTACCCTTGACCGAGTAACACACACACACACATACACACACACACACACACACACACACACACAGCTATGAAGCAGAAGGGGGACTTATTGGAATAAGGGGGTCAATAGGAGGGAAAGGAGAAAAAGAGAGAATAATGAAGGGAACGTATACAAGGTCCATTATATACTGTGCTGAAACAAGACATAAAAACAAAGAAGCACTTGCACGTCCCCACCATCACGGAAGCAGGTGTGGCAGCATGTACCACCCCGCTTCGATCCCAGCACCCGGGAGGCAGAGGCAGGCCGAGCTCTGTGAGTTCAAGGCCAGCCTGATCTAAATAGTGAGATCCTGTCTCAAAAGAGAAGAAAGGAAAGGTTAAGTCTTTAATTAAGGATGAATTAAGTCAATGTTTTGAAGATATTTTGTTTCTAAATAAACCCAATTTCCAACCCATGTAGCTAATATCCTATGAAATCCTTTCATGCTAGTGTAGACAGTCCTTGATCATGAGAGTATCCTTTTAAATCACTAAAGGAAATCTTTACAAGTACACATCTTCTAACCAGGTCACCAGCCAGAAGAGCCACTGATACACTGAAAATCTACAGTGGGAAAGGTGGTGGTGACGGGTTCCAGAGAAAGAGTAGGCAGTCTACAGTTCTGCTGAGTCTAGGCTCCTCTGTGTTGGGAGTCTGAGGTGTTAGGTAGATTTATGAGCATTTAGTCTAACTTTCGCACAACGGAGGGGTGGATCTGTGAGTTATGTGTATAACAGCGCAACTACGAAATCCAACCATCACTCGTTTCTATGCCCACACAATAAGAGCGTGAAGATTCTACCAAGAAGAAAGCTGGGGCTTGGGATGCAAAAGGGGGAGAAACTTGCACGATGGATATGATATATTAGGTTGAGACCTAGAGCAGAGGACAAATCTCACAGACCTTAAAGTAAGTCTTCTACGGGGAAAAATGAGTTGAGTGTGTCCTGGTCTGGAGAGAGTAGGTGATGGGACAGCTTGTTAGAGACCAGAGAGACAGACTATGAAGTTGGGAGGGTAATGTAGCGACTCTGTCCCCAGTTATTCATTCTATGGACCGGTACAGAGCTATGAAGGAGCCTCCCAGAAACCTTAGCTGAGTCTATGCTCTAATATCCTGGTTCAGGCTTTCATAGATGTTTGCATACATTGGATTTTGAGTGGCATTGAATGAACACCCTCCTCAATCTTGTCTCACCTGCTAATTACAGCCCCAAACCTCAAAAGCACCTCACTGAACCCCCAGAAATCTCTGTAAAGTGAACAGAAACAGGAAAATAGGGCAAATATCCTGGACTCAAAGGATGAGCTAGGAATTTACAAAATCTCTTTGGCCCTCCACATATTTAATGTGAGTGCTAGAGCAACCTGCTCAGGAACCAAGCTACTGAGGGAATCCCCCGAGGGCAGAGCCCTGTTGACCTTCTGGCCTGTTATCAGGCAAGTGTCAGCCAAGAGGTGGCCCCCTTCACTTTTTTACCTGCACAACAGGCCCTGAAGTGGGGCTGGGGAAACTTGGACTTTCAAACTGGAGCGTCTGGAAGGGAAGATGCTGGAACCCAGAGGATGCAGGCAGAGATGAGCATAATGGTGGAGCAGGAGGAGACAGGGATGCTTTCACACAGAATGGACTTCTGTTTGGAGTCGTAGCAATCAAGACTATAAACACTGAACCACATGTGGGGAGACCCTTCCCAGCTTTCGGACTGGGCAGTTCACAGGCAGGAATGGCCCAAATAGCATTGTGAATGCTCTAGAAAATGGACAAGATTGTTTTCAAAGGCAAGTTTTGGGAAGATTTGAATAGAGCTCAGAGTTTCAGAGCAGAATATTTTAAACATACAAGATACAGCCTTACAACATAGAATGAGTTGGCAAACAAAGGACCAGGAAAGCCTAAAAAGATCTCAAGAGCGAGATTCTTATATTCTGTAATTTCTATCTAGAAAGATGACCTCATGCTTTGTTTGTTTGTTTATTTATTTATTTATTTATTTATTTATTTATTTATTTATTTATTTATTTGTGATACTGGGGGCCAGCACTAGGGCTCATCCTCCAACGGATGTTTTGAAAGGAACCAAACTACACAATATGAAAATGTAACTTCTCATATCTTCACAGTCTATTTTTAATTCCCAAACTGCCTTGCATTTTAATGGATTTCATCTCTTCTACAGCGTTTTGCCTCTGCTGGTCCCAAATGGGCAAAGGGTAAGAAGGATAAGACCAGACATATAGGAAGTATCAGAGAAAAGGGATTAGATCCAAAACTTAAAACACTTCTCTTTTGCTTATGGCTGATGCTTACAAGTAACTTGAAGCTGCAGAGCAGGCACTGGGAAAGGCAGCAGTCAACATGGTCCTGAGTCAGACGGAGGCAGGGTCTCAGCTAACCCAGCCTTCTGTTTGTAGGCGTAGCAGAAGGATGATGATGAAGAGCGAGAATGAAAGTTTCTATTCAAATACATTAGGTAAAACAAACAAAAAAAATGGTACAAGCTCATCATATCTGTAATGATGGAAAGTGGGGAGTTAGGTGATACCGACCAGTATGAGAGAATAAGACAATGGATCTGGAGGGATCCAACAATAACACTGTGACCCAGCTCAGAGCCCCAGTTCACACCACACTCTCAGAGGTGCTCAGATATTCCAAGATGGGACTAGTTGGGGGAAAAGAGAAATCCGAAGGAGACCGGGTTGTAAATAGGGTAACAGTGTTTTTACATAGAATGAGACCAACTCATTCACCAAGAAAAAGAAAAAAAAAAAAAAGCTTGGAGAGTACAGGTGTGTTTTTCAAACAACGAAGGAACAACCACACTCACACACACAAATAGAAGTCTCAAATGGCCAAGGAGATTAACACTGCTGTGAATATTTTCATTTCAAAGAGGGTCCACTTAAAATATTTACTCTATGTCTCCTCCAAGTGAGGACCACCTCAGGGCACTGAGACTTTTGTCATAAATCATTAACCACGGAGCCAGCAAGGGAAAGTTCAGAGCCCTTGTCAATGGAAGATCAATGGAGGCTGAGGTAAATCATCTCAGAGAGGGTCAGGGCTGCAGGGATTCAGGTGAAGAAAGAAGGGAGCGGGTGGTCCCTAGGATGTGGCTTGGGTACTGTTCTTCCCCAGGTGAGCTGCTGGGTACCTCTGAGGGTTGAGGCCATATGCTGTCACCCCTTCCTGTTTGTCCTCACTCCATTCCCAGGGCCTGCAGACTGCATGTGACAGGTAGTGGGGAGGGGCAGGGTCAATCCATCTGCCTCCCGGGCCCCACTCGCTCATTATGAAGGCTGCAATTTCATCTCAGATGGGCGGTATAAAGCTTGTTGTCATATTTTATGTGATGATGTTAACTCTGCTATGAAATTATACCCTGAGAATGCCCCAGAGCCGGCTCAGTACATATAAATAGCCATTTATCAGATGCAACCCATAATCTCCTTGTTGCCATGACCCATCCTGTAATTTTCCCTTAGCTGACAAGCTACAAATGAAGAGTGTACTTAGGTTTCAGTTATGAGATTTAAAATACGAATATATATACATATATATGTACATATATACATATATAAAAGCTAAGCCCTTCAAAATGAAACCAGGGAAATTCCCCTTTAAATTCTAAGGACTTTGGTCCCTCTGCTTCGTAAGTAGGCAAAGATCCATAGACACTTTTCCAGGTCTCCCACAAGAAGTCCTGCCCATCAATGCCATCAGCTCTCTTCCCTCATCTTCTCTGGTCTGGTTCCTCACTCATGCCCTAACACATACATTTCTCTTTTCCTTCACAAACTACCTCTGCAAGCTAAGGACCCCACTGTGCTCAGGGACAACATGATAAAAGATTTACAGCCATGGAGTATTTTTTCTCATAAAAACTAACAGGGCATCAGTGTGTGAGAGCCAATTGCTTTGTACTAGAGACCTTACACATAGGCTCGCATTTCATATACGAGAAGACTAAGGTTCAGAACACAATGCTACATACTACAGTTAATAGTTGGAGCCAGGATCTGAATCAAGACCGGCAGTCTGGATAGGCTTTTTTGTGCCTTCTGTAACAATAGCAAATGGTGTGATTTTAAAGATAGAAATATATTCTGTGAAGGTTCCAGAGACTGGAAATCTGAAGGTAAGACCCAGTCAGGGAACAGTTCTGGAAGCTCTAAGAGAAAATCAGCTCTTCGCTGCTTCGAGTTTCTAGAGGCCTGCTGTGCATCCTTTAGCCTGTGCGCTCATCCCTTGCTCTGTTTCCATATCCTCTGGCCAACATCATCTCCACAATAAAGATCATAGGATTACAATGAAGCCCATCCAGATAATCTGGGGTTGGCTTGCTCTCCGGGTCCCCAACTTACCATATCTTTTGTCATGTATGGTTGCTTTCATTACTTTTAGATATTTGATGTAGGTAAGTTTAGGGGGCTTCTTCTAGCCCACCACAGACTACAAAGGTGTCAAGTTCCCAAGACCAGAATCTCCATCACTACTCACACATAAGACATCCTTGAACTTGGGAAACCGGAAGTAGGAACTGCCAAGCTTGTAAAGTATGAGTTGCCCCCTGGTCAACTTTCGTGAACACCAAATTTCCAGGGACCCTACGATCACAAACTCTTTTAGATTCGAGCTTGAAATTTACACAGAAAACAAGATATCTGGAAACAGTGATCATCACCTCATTCCAGAAATGCTTCCTAGATAGCCTTGGCTCCTTTAGAAGACACACAGCAGGCCACATCTGACCACTGAGATGGGCACTCACACTTCTTCCCCTCTGTGGTTACAATGACATGGACAGTGGCTTTGAAATGCCCTTGAGACAATTTGTTTTTGAGGTTTTTCTCTGTTGGGCACAGGAGCAGTTGGATGGAAAAATGAAGCACTTAATTAATTATGTGTACATCTCCCTACATAACAACTTTGACATGCTGATTATCCATATAAGTCAATCATCCAGAAATCCCTTTATACATGAAAATTGTCAAATCCGCCTCCTTGATGCATTTGTTTGCTGTCAACAGCCTCCCATTGCTTGCAGCTCTCCAAAAAAAAAATATTCTGTTTTTCTTACCAGAAAAGACTTTTCTGTAACCTTCAAAAAAATGCTTATTTTTTTCAAAGAAATTTGTGTAAACATTTAAGGACATTTTTGAGAGAATTAAAAAAAAAAATCATCCGTAATCTCACCAAGCACGCAAACAACAGTTTTCATGGTGGCAGACGGGCTAACCTGACTGAATATCACAGAATTCTTGCATCAACAGCTGGAGGCAGTACACAAAAGATAAACAGGGAAATATTTGCTTTTCAGTTGTGAGGCACAGATCTATTGCGTGATTTGATTAAAGCACTTAGGTACCCTGGCAACAGTCTTATGAGTAAATAGATTCTCATTGTGCTTTAGCACCTGAATATGCTAACAGATGAAGAAGAATAAGTAGGCAACATCATGGAAAATTCCAAGGTACTAGAAATATTCATTTGGACTCACTGAAGAATTAATGCCAGGACCTTGGCATATGAGATCGGATAGCGTCTTGGTGGCAATTTTGTGTTTCCCAGTGGAGATGATCTTTCACAGGGCTCATATAAACTTTCAAGTCATCTCCTCTCACCACCTATTGACTCAGGGGATGCCAGCCTTAGGGTTACCAGGAAGTACTACAGCTGCAGTCCCCCCATACTCCCCCAAAAGACAGTAGTGTATGGAACTCAAATCAAATCCAAGCAATTTGTTTCCTATTTTGTGAACACTGTCAAGAGAACATAAATGAAGACAATTATAGGATCATGGCAGGGGAAATTCTGAGGTAGGTGGGCTCTCCCGATAGTGCTACCTCACTCCATCCCTGAAGTACAGTACTCAGTACACTCCTGGGGTGCTCTCAGGCTGCGCTTGGCTGTCGTGACTAAGACTGGCAGCTGTTCGTTCACTCTGTGTTATAAAGGAGGGACACAGAGCCCTTCCCACAACTCTGTTCTCAACCTTCCAAAATGCTGTGACCCTTTAACACAGTTCCTCATGTGGTAGTGTGGAAATTATGGTTATAATTTTATAACCATAAAATTATTTTTGTTGCTATGTCATACCCTAATTTTGCTACTGTTAGGAATCTAATATAAATATCTGATAGCCAGGATGGGGGGGGGGGCGACCCACTTGTTAAGAGAACCAATGGTGTAGAGGCTCTAAGAACAGACAGCCATACTTCTTGGATGCTTACTGTGGGTCTTGTGACAATGGAAAGATGCTGGTCAGATTTCCTGTAGCACTTCAACCCTCAAACCACTAGCCTAGGTGGTTAGTGTATGTGCTTAAAAAGCTGGATCTCTCTGACACTGGCCCTGTTGCGTGCTTTCTGATCACATCCCCCTGGTGGGGCTGCCTCCCCAGGCCGCAAGGGAAGAGGAGGCACTGAGTCCTGATGCAACTTGGTGGGCCAGTGTGGGGAGGGCTCTCCTTTTCTAAGGGGTGGGGGAGGGGAGAGGGGGGAACAGGGAAGGGGGATGGGACTGGGAAGAGAAGAGGGAGGGAGCTATGATCTGGTTGTAAAGTAAATAAAAAACAAAAAACAGCCAAAGCTGGATCTTCTTGTTTGGATCACTATCTTGGCGTGTGTATGCAAAAGGGAGCTGGACAACAGACACTAAGTAAACTTACAAATAAGTTTACTTATTAAGTCACTATTATTATTAATTATTATTAATAAGTCCTTATTACTGAAGGACATCACCTTCAAGGAACATGATTAGAGGAGGTGTGTTCTGCTCTTTTCCACTTTTTGTTTAGTGAAGCTAACTAGAAAGGGAAGGAGATGCGGGTCCTCTGTGTTACTGTAGGCAAAGTAGGGTCCCCCTGTCCATGCTGCTCTCCCCACATTTAAAATGGCTGCTATAGCTGGCTAGCTAAAAGGTAGTCGGCAGCTCTAAAAGTCTGACATCCGTTTTCTAATATCAGAGGTACTTAAGGCTGGGTTCCTCTGCGGAGTGGTGAAACTCGTATAAAATGGGTAACTCTGAGCCCTGACTTTGTGGTCACCTATCCTGGCTAACACGCAGGATAGCCAGGATATCTGGCAAGGGTGTGTCTGCCCTGGCATTTTCGGTCTCACCTGAGAGTTATTTTCAGAGTCAGAGATGTACCAAATTCAGAGGGACTCTTGGAAGCCTGAACAGCCAACCATGGAGTAGGGCTGGCCTCGGCTGTGGCCTCAGGGCTCTAAGCGAACGCTTAATGCTCACAACACCTCTCCTTTTCCCTTTTTCCAACTCTCAGGTTCTTCAGATGTTTTGGAACCAGATCTCATCATGTAATTCGTGCTAGCCACAAAATCAATCCCTGTACAGCCCAGGCTAGACTTGCACTCCTGATTCTTGAATGCCTCCTCCTCCTCCCAAGTGCTAGGCTTACAGGTAGGCGCCCCTATTTTATTTTTCCTTTCTTTCTTCCTTAAGTCATGGAAAATTTCACACATGTGTATAACGTATCTTAATTATGTCTGTCCTTCCCTCCCTATTCCAACTCACACAGGACCCTCTCAGTTGCATGTCCTCTTTTTACATTCTTTATTTTTAACATAAATTTTTTAATGGATTCTTTGGGAATTACACCTCATGTACCCTAATCCCACTCATTTCCCAGCTCTTCCATATCCACCTTTTGTAGCCTCCCCTACAAAAGAAGATAAAAACAAAAATGAAAACTTAAAAAAAACCAAAAATCTCGCCAACTCCTCCGGGCAAGACCTTCCTTTTCTCACAGTCACTACTGTCAAAGCTGCCACAAGTCCAGTCCTGCGGCGTGTCCTTGTACCACCTCATCCTGTTCTGTTTTCCTGCCTCCCCATCACACACTCATGCATTGTAGCGTCGTCGCTGTAGCATGTCGTGAAGGATACAGCTTTGCCCAATCAAATTTGCTTGCAGATATTTGTTGCAATGAGTCCTTTGTCTAGCTCGAGACCTCTGGCGACTGCTACACCCTCACTGAGACTCTTCTTGGTTACCCTGTAACTGCCCAGAGTCATGGAGATCCTGCGGCTGGGGTGCTGCAGGACCTGGCCATTCCCACTGTCCCGAAGTTCACAGATGGGACAGATGCCGAGGAGGGACAGCTCAAGCCCTGGAGCTGGGTCAGTGTAGTCGCTGAGTTGGTCAGCCCAGGTCTCTGCTGGACCTCCCCTCCCCCAATGGAGGGTCAGGGACAGCTCTCTCATGCCAGGAAGTGGGAACGGGAGTTGGGGGAGGTGGGTCTGGAGGGGTGGGGATGGGTGGGCAGCACTCTTGCACCTACACCATTGAGGCCAGGTCACTGTGGCTGCCAGCAGTGGGTGTGGCCAACTCAGCACAGAGCTTGGACATCAACATGGCCTCAGGCGGCAGCCTAGGCTACAAACATCCCGTCCTCATAGTACACTGGCTTCAGACAGCAACACAGACCGTGCCTGCAGTAGGACCACAGATCCAGACGTGGCCCCTAGGAACACCATGGCCCAGATGTGACAGTTTAGGCCACTCAGATCAGTATGGCCCCAGCAGCAGCATGGCCCAGACATTACCACGGCCTCAGGTGGCTGTGCAGACTCCTCATATCAGACACGTTCTCCTCACCACCGTATCTCCGATTCTGCCTCTTTCTACAGCACACAAACCACTCTGCTTCTCTTTCTCTCCCATCTCTCTACCACGTACTCTTCCTCATTTGTTTACCCTTCTCTACCCCCAGGGCCTAGGGGCCAGGGTCTGGGTGCTTGGGTGTCTTCTGACAGGCAGGTGCTTCTAATTTATTTTCTTACAATTTTTTTTAAGCCCACTGAGTCAATTAGTGTTGCCCATATGTGCCTGGGTGTGAGGTTCTCCACTGGGGCTAGGAGAACCTGCCGATGGCCACATCTCCAAAGAAAAGGAACTGCCCCTCCCCCCAGCAGCCATCAAATTTGTCAACAGCTCCTCAGCTGGACTCTTTCACTGGCTTGATCTTTGTTAGTGGCATCATTTATGGCTGGCTCTATTCTTTATAATAGCATAAATTCTGGTCCTCATAAAAATAAACCACTTCTTTTCCCTTTTAGATTTGAGACTCTGTGATCCAAATATATGCTAAAGGAGTCACAATGATCAAGTGTCTGTCTTTCCTTCACAGTAACTGTTAAACTGACTTTCTGTATCAGCAGGCACTGTGTCGGAGCCCATGTCTGAACAAAACCCCTTATGCAGGCAGCATTTTCTGTCTCTGCCTTTTTTCAGCCTCTCTGTGTAGGTCAACGGCTTTCTCGTGCAGGCATCTGATTGTGTCTTGTGGAAACGGTGCCCCCTTTCAAGATCTGTACCCTGTTGGGTATTAGTGGCCCTTTGAAGGCTGCTGTCTGAGTTCCCCCAAGGTTCCCAGGGAACTCTGAATTCCCTTAACTCTGTGTCATGGTGCTGCTCCCAGGCCTGGCCCTGGAGTCTGAGCTTGGTGGCTAGGGGGAGCTGTTGTGTGATAAATGTCCCCTGTAACTTGTCTTTCCCAAGGTCCTTTCCACCCAGGACTCCAAGAAGCCTGTGTGTTGGCAGAGACTTTGAGTGGTCAGGTATTTCTCAGCCCATGCTCTGTAAGAGAGTGTTTTCACAGGAAACCCAGAGTCTCACACTAACTTCTTCTGTTAAACGCCATTTCATTGCAGAACACTGCTCTCCCAAATAAAGGTCCCTGTGGATTGTAGCTGTCACCCACCTTACTAGTTATTAGACCAGTTGGTGTCATCTGGAAATAATTCAACAAGCACTATCCATGCCCAAGAAAGTCTTTGAGAAAGTATTATGCAGGGAACAGTGCTAGGTTAGAAGACATAGAACCTTCATTTTGACAAACACAATAGTGCTCAGGTCCAAGGTATTGTCCCTGGGTTTCTAGGCTGGCAGTAGACTGCCATCAAGAGTCTCAAGCTGAGCCAGTTGTGATGGTACATGACTTTAATCACAGCACTCCGGAAGTAGAGGTAGGACTCTGTGAGTTCAAGGCCAGCCTGACCTGCAAAATGAGTTCCAGGGTAGCCAAGGCTACAGAGTGAGACCCTGTCTAAAACAAACAAACAAACACCCCCATCCCCCCCACAAGTAAGCCTGTCTCCAGCACCAGCTGCTTCACTGTGAGCTGTTTTGTCTTGCTGCAATGAGGTAGCCTGTGTTAGACGTATCCCTGGAAGGCCCCACCCCACCCCCACTCCACCCTCACCCGACCCCCATGCAGAATCAGCTGCTCTGCCAAAAGCATCATGGAGTATGATAATCTTTACGGTCGTTTAGATTGGAGTTAGGATCACCTAGGAAATTGGTGAGGCACATCTCCTGGCCAGGTCAGAGAAGGCATTTCCAGAAAGGGTCAACTGAGAGAGTAGGACCCCGCCCTCTCACCCTGAATGGTGCTGGCACCTCAGAACAGAGCAAAGGGGAAAAAAGTGAAAAATCCAACCTTGCAAAGTGTTCTCGCCTTTTGCTCTGTCCTAGCATGAGGTGTTCTGCAAAGCCATGTTCAGTATGATGGACTGAATCCTCCGAACACATGAACACAAATAAGCCCTGCCTCTGAGGGTTTTTTTTTTTTCTGTCAAGTGTGTTGCTATCGTAGTGTGAAGAGAAACTGATGTGTGAAGCAAGAAGGAGAGCAGAGGTGGCAGTACCAGCCTGCCATGCTGAGTGCCACCTCTACACCCATTGCTACCTCTTGCAAGTTCTTCAATCTCCTGTGACCATCTAGGCTTTCTTCATCTAGAAATGGGGACAAGGGCAGAGCCTGTTTCCCAAGATCCTCTGTGACCTGGAGGAATGGCGCACAGGGAGCATTCCTGGCACCTACAGACGCTTTGAACACTTTGAGGGTTGTTTCCTTGGATGGCCATGCTGAGTCCAGTGCGCTCTATGCCTTATTTTGCCAAGCAGTTTCAAACTGTTCATTACATTCAGTCTGGAATCTGCACCGGGTCCAGCACCAAGCTTCCCTGCTGGTAGTTTCTAAAATAGACATTCTACTTTTTAAAAAACGAGCACATCTCTACTTCTTAAGCCTGTCTACATAATCCCTCCTGGTATTCAGCTACAGGCCTATGTCCCTACGGTTGCACAGGCCCGGTTGTGAATCTGCTATCCAGCTAGCCTGTTTGAGCCCATTTACTACGAGTCAGGAAATCTTATTATTTAGACAACCAGTTAGCTAGTGTTTGCGGGGGAGGGGGGCTGCCTCTAGTTCAGAACCCCTGATGTGGATAACCAGCTCCTTTTCATGCCTCCCTCCCCCTCCTCACTGCTAGCCTGTGCTAAGTCCATCCCCTGACGCCTGTTGTTACCACAGCTGCATCCTGGTAGGCAGAGCTATGAGATACCCTCAGTTCCTTTATTCTTTTCAGTCACTGTCTGATAGGCACAGTCTTCACCGCTTGCATGGAATTTAACAATTTGGATTAAGAGCTCTGCTTCCCTCTGTCATCTGAATGCATCCGTTACCATGCAGGTTTGGAAAGCCACAAATGTCACTGCTCCTGGTTTAAGGGCCACAGCTCCTGTCTCTTTCGCCATCCCGTGGAAACACACCGAGCACTTCTTCCCAGCTACCCGTTCCCCTCTTGCTCCATTGGAGTTGTGGACATACTCAAAGAGAGGGAAAGGTCTAACTTATGAAGAGCATGATATGGGGAAATCGAGGCAGGATAATGAACCTCCTGGGCGGGACAACTTCAAGGAGCTGTTACTACACCTGGCCCTGAATGGGTAGGAGAAAGGTATGGTTACTGAACTCAGAGTTTTCCTACCCAATGTTTCTCAGGTATCAAGCCAATGAGAAGGCTTAGGAGCCCAATGACTCAACCATATGGTCAGCTTCCTGGGCCTACAGAGAGGCAGAAGAGCAGAGGACATACCAGAAAGAAGCGGGGAAGGTGGCCAGCAGAGCTATGGTTTTGGATGGGCATATTTTCCTGCCCCCGCTACTAAATTTCATTTTGGAATTCTCTTCATCAGAGTCTCTTGCCAACCATATTCATCCTAACTTTCTGAGAACTTGCCAGAAGCCTATCATCCAAGTATGACTAGCCCTGCTTTAGAAGACCAAATCCTGATTTTGGATGCCATCTATATAGTCAGATGTTCATGTCTCTTCTCCTACCTCTCCCAAAATTACAAGGCTCATGGGGCCACAAAATTGAGAAGGTACGGATTGTCTTATGAGATCTGGGTGGATTTCTCCACCAGCATGACATCAGGGTCAGAATCTCACAACTAGTTCATAGGTGTTTTTGTGGTTCTCAAGGGTACAGGCACCACCTCATCCTAGCATCTGCAGTCAGGGGTTCATCATGACCTTAGGCAGATCTACAGGGCTGGGAAGCTCTTGCTCATTTTCTCTGTGTGTGATCCATATACTTGTCTGGATGTCCTTCTGTCTTGCAAAACATTTATCTCCATCTTTACTGCATTCAGCCATACTTTTTCCACCCAATCTTCATTCTTTCTGTCAAAGACAATGGGAATCTTTCATCCTTGCTGGAAAGACCAATAGAACATTTGAGAAGAGGAAGGCAGAGATTATACACATTGATATGAGATACATTATATGTGTGCCCATGTATTTATTTTTTTAATTAAAGATATTTTCACTTTTAAATACTTAAAATAAGTTTTTTATTAAAAATAGGGGAGGAAAAGAAAATATTCCTAAAAAGCTCACTAGTCAGGTAGATAAGTCATGAAAAGGTGATACTTAAAAGGTTACACATGGGACACTGCTAAATATATCTTCTATAACAGGGGTTCTCAACCATCCTAATGCTGCCACCCTTTAACATAGTTCCTCATGTTGTGGTGACCGCAACCATAAAATTATTTTTGTTGCCACTTCATAGCTGTAATTTTGCTCCTGTTCTGAATCATAATGTAAGTATCTGATATGTAGGATATCTGATAAGGGACCCTGGTGAAAGGGTCACTTAACCCACAAAGGGAATTGACCCACAGGTTGAGAACCTGCTCTAGAAAAGTTTGTCTAGAAAAGTTTGATGTACATCAAAATCAATCAAAAATTGTTTAAGGCTGCCTGCCTCTGACTTTTGCCCAAGCAGCTAGGCACATGGCTGCTGGTGACAAATCCCACTCTCAGCATAAACCAGAGAAGTTTCTCCTTGTTGTGGAAGGAGGTAAATGCGGAGACACAAGCCTGCTCAAGGTGCAGAGGCTAAGGAAAGATTGAGTAGTCAGTCATAAACAAAACATTTCGACCACAGTCTCTATGGCTAAGGGAGCACTGGGGAAGAGGAGAGAAAGAATTCAGAGCTGGAAGGTAGGAGGCGGGGCTATGGAATGTCATCTTCCTGGCAGGGGACAGCCAGATTTCACCTGTGCTTGCCTGCACTCAGCCTGCCTAAGAATGGGCCTGTTAACAGCCAACCATGGATGGGCGATGGGCTCAACAAGCCGATTGGTCCCTCTTACCAAATTGCCCATTGATAGATTATGAGAATTGAGAGTTACTGTCATGCATTGAGCAACCACTGGTCAGCCCACTGTGCCGTGATGGAGAGTTACAAACTCACAGTGGACTTGCTGCTTCTCGTTGCTATGAAGAAAAAACAAAACAAAACAAACAAACAAACAAAAAAACACCATGACCGAAAACAACTTACCGAAGAGTTTATTTTAGTTTCCAGTTTCTGGTTCCAGAGAGACTGATCCATACTGGTGAGGAGGCACGGTAAAAGGAGTCCAGAGCAGAGAGCCGTGAAGAGGAAATAGGGAAGGACACAGACGTGAGGTGAATCATTCAAATCTCCACATGCCATCTCAGAGATTTAACTCACTGGGTCTCAACACAAAACAAAAACATGACTGTGGCAAGAGGAATTGTGGGGAGAGGAGGAGGGTGATGGAGGAAGAGGTAGGGTAAGAGGCAAGAGTAATCGGGGTGCAACATACACATATGTGACAATGCCAAAGAAGAAATTTAATTGATAAATCAATATTGTCCTGGAACTTGCTGAATAGATCACATTGGCCTCAAACTCCCAGAGATCCGATAGTCTCTGCCGACCAAGCAATGGAATCGAATACATGCACCACAACACCCTGCTAACTAATATATTTTAAAATATTTATTTGATTTCATTTTATTGTGCACCACGGATGTTCCTGGTGCTCATGGAGGTCAGATGAGGACACCAAACTCCCAGAAACTGGAATTGTAAATGGTTGAGTCATCATGTAGGTGCTAGGAGCAAAAACCCTGTCCTTTGTAAGAACAGTCAGTGTTCAACTGCTGAACCATCTCCCCAGCCCTAAACAACTTCAGTTTAGAAAAGAAAGAAAGAAGAATGCAGCCCATGTGTGTTTATAATTCACACATAAATGCTAATGTGCTAGACATTCTGTATGTTGTAAGCAACTATAAAACCAAAAATGGACAACCCAGACGGTAAATAGATTCTATTCTAAAATCACATTCATTTTTAATCAATAAGAGAGACGATGAAGGAAAAACAAAAAACAGAAACAACCAGCTCCTCTTGTCCTTCCTACCACCTGGGGCTCCGGCTCAAAACAAGAGCCTATAATGTTTCCCAGTCTCTGTTGTTGACTTCTGCGTTCCCGGTCTCTTGGGAACTCGGGATAATGGTACCTTGTATCAACACGGCTGTTTTTTCTCCCTCTCTTATTTGACTCCTGATCTCTGCAAGCTATTGGTAACTGGCAACAAACTGTACTAGCCAGGAAGAAAGTTAAGTTCTTTCCAGTAAACGTCACAAGGTGGCTGTCCAGCCCTGACCACAGAGACTTGTGATTGGCAAAGCTCCACCCACGTCTCCCCAGCCTGGCCTTGCATTCCATAACTCTAGAGTGTAGCATGCCTATCTGAAGGCTTTTCTTCTCAATGAAATAGTAAGTTAACCAGCATGTGGCTGTGTCTCTGCACACCATGTATGTGCCCACTTATTATATAGTAATATGTTTAAGTGAAGAAATCTAGCACTCTAACACAATGCTTACAATAAGTGTATTATAAATAATCACCCACACACCTGTGCATACATATAAACAAACAAAACTGATAGAAAGTGGCCATAACCACCTAATTTGTATGAGTTGTTTGTTTGTTTGTTTCAAAGCTCTTTTAACATTTTCTAAGTGTTCTCAACGTATTTTGGGGAATTTCTAGGCCATAGGTAGCTTTCACATCACTGACATTTCATACATTCTTATCTTTGAGTTCAGCACTTCTGTATGCTCTTCTTGTGGCTGTAAACATGTTTTTGTTTTGATCCCAGGATATAGGACTGATTCAAATTGTTCACAGCAGCAAACTATTGGCCTGGTGCAGGCTCTGAGGGGGGCCCTTTGCCAGCTACAGACAGTTTAAATCTGAGGACTCTGAAGAGGGAATAAATGGCAGAATGCAGAGAGTGTTGGGAGGCTCCAAGAAGGAAGAAGGCTGCTGGTACTCCCCCTTGCTGCTCCTGATTGCTGTTGACACAGCTGGATGAGAAGCTGGAGATATCCTGAAAGGAAGACTAGACCAGCCTTAAGGAACCCAACGGCTCTAGCCAGCAGGAAATAGCTAAAGAGAAGCCTGCCCCCTCTCCCCACTAACCTTTCTCTCCTACCCAGTATTGGGGTATTGGAAGGGATTGGGGTGAAGGGAAGAGGTATAAGAAATGTAAATAAAATAATTTAAGTAGTACAGCACACGCTCTGTCTGAGCACATCAAATCACCGCCCTTAAACTGTGGTCGATAGGAGCGTTAATCTCCTGACATGATAGGTACGCTCTGGCCCTGTCCCTGTCTCAGGAAATAGACGCAGAAGGCCCTAAAAAGAAAGGCACACAGGCCATCGCTCATTCCCAGATGATCAGAACGCGTTTTGTCATATTCATTGAGTTAGCTTCCTTTGGGCTTGCCTCGAGTGGCTGCGTGCATGCACACAGAGTGTGAGCTGTGAGACAGCGTCCTCATCTGCACCTGGCAGGTGGTGCGGATGGCGATCAGAGGGACAACCTGTGGGAGTTAAGTTCTCTCTTTCTACCCACGTGAGTCCTGGAGATGACGTTCAGGTTATCAGGCTTGGTCACAAGCACCTTTACTCAATCAGCTGTGTCATCATGCTGGAACTCTCAAATGATTTTTCTTTTAAGTGTGTTTGGGTGAGGGAGAACGTTCAGATAGAGATAGAAGGCCCACTAACTGTTCTCAGTGTTGAAACATAAAGGGAATACATTTTAAAAGCTTACTAGTTAAGGATTAGCAATATAAGGTTGCTATGTAACAGGCTAATATATTTATATTGTTGAGCATATTTCTGGTGGCTAATCCTGACATACCTGGGAACTGAAGAACTGCCTCCATCAGGCTGGCCTAGCCTGCTGTGGGTAGTACCATCTGTACGCATTCCTTTTTGGTTGCTGCAACAAAACACCATGACCAAAGCAACTCATAAAAGAAAGCATTTAATTTGGCTCATGGTTTCAAAGGGTTAGGGTCCATCGTGGCAGCAACAGCTGAGAGGCCACATCTTGATCCACACACAGAAAGAGAGCACACTGGAGATAGCAGAGGCTTTTGAACCCTCAAGGCCCGACCCCATGACACACTTCCTCTAACAAGGCCACACCTCCTAACCCTTCCCAAACAGTTCTACCAACTGGGAACCAAGTATTCAGGCATATGAGTGTGTGGGGGCCATTCTCATTCAAACCAACACACCATTCCTAGGCAAGTAGGCAAGTAGGCCCAGGCTCTACAAGAAAGTTAGCTGAGCATTCCCCCATGGCCTGTGCCTCAGTTCATGCCACCAAATTCTGGTCTTGAGTTTCCATCCTGACCTCCTTCAAGGACAGACCATCACTTGGAAATGTAAGATGAAATAAAAATGCCCAATTGCTTTTGATCATGGGTCTTTATCACAGCAACAGAAAACATAATAGAACAATCATCTCCAGAAGGTTCTATCCAAACATCTGGATCACATATCACAATAAAACAAGCTCTCTGGTCAACCAGCCCAGTCAAAACAATAATGTGATCTTAGGGTTCAGTGAGAGCCCCTGTGTTGCAATCAATCATTTTTAATCTCTTTTTTATTTGGGGTTCCTTAAAACCTCTCCCTTCCAAACCCCCAATCCTAGGTAGGAGAGAGAAGCTTAGAGGGGAGAAGGGGCATAGACCCTTGTATTTCTCCCAGCTGTTTAGGTTGATGGGTTCTTTGGGGCTATACCAAAGAACCACAGCAATCACAGCAAGCAGTCTCCTCCAAGACACTGCGTTGAAACGTTTCTCACTGTCTCTCCATGCTGCCACACCGTCTGTCTCTCAACTCTCCAAAATACCACACCTTCTCTTTCTGGGCTCTCATATTTATATCCCTCCGGATCCTAGACCAAGGCAGGCAGTTACCTTGCGGCAAAGACTACACCCTGAAGCAGGCAGTTATCAGCTGTGGACAAACTAAAATCCCACACTCGGAATTAAAACAAAAACATATTTAGATAACATTAACTGAGTTTTGTTTTGTTTAAGAAGAAACCAAACTTCCATTACAAGCCTGTCTCAAGGCAATCAGGCGCAGAGTGCTAGAGAAAGCTACTTGATTTCCTACTCTGGCTGTTATCTCACACACATGCCCCATGCCCCTCCCACACATCCTCACACCCTACAACTATTTCAGTCAATAATAATTTTTTAATCTCTTTTTAATCTTACAAGAATACAGTGGGTTAATTTCTTAACATTTTGTAATTCTGCGGTTCAACATTCTGCCTTTCAGCTTAGTGTGTCCAGTTCATTGTTGCTGTTGTTGATTTGCTTATTTGAGGAATGGGAACTGAGATACAACCCAGCTGGTGGCTTTCAGGACCGCCATAGGTGAGAGGATGTCCACAGCCGAGACATCACGTGGCATGGGTGACGCATGCTGGCTTTATTGACATTTGGCTATTATAGCTAAATGTCTTCTCTAAGTCACTTACCTTGCACATTAATCAAAATGCATTGGGTTCAAATATTTAAAACATTTAATTTCAAAATTCACTGAATGCCCTTATTTTGGAAACATTTTAAATAAGAGACTTAAAATTATTTCTAAAATTAGTTTAAGAGCATAAGTATAAAGGGTTTTTATAGAAAGTATAGATAGCATATTCCTTCCCCCAAGCAATACAACCTTTCATCCTTCAAAATCCACAGGGCAAGTTATCAGGAGGGCACACTGGAACTTGGGCTAAAGCTGCTGGCCACAGGAAGAATTTCTTTCTCTTATAGGAAGCTTCCTTCTCATCTTAAATCCTTTCAAATTATGAAGTCAGACTTATACTAATTATAGAAAATAATCTGCTTTATTAAAAAAAAAAACAAACAACACTTGTCTGGACTTTGATCCCATCTACAAAAATACCTTCATAAGTTTCATTGACTAATTGAAGTCTAAAACTTGGCCAAATTGAAGTAAAAGTAAAAGGAGGAGATTGGATGTTTTGGTGCATACCATTAATCCTAGCATCCAGGAGATAGAGGCAGGCAATCTCTATGAGTTCAAGGTCAACCTGGACTACATAGTGAGTTTTAGGTAAGAGTTAAGGCTACATAGTGAGACCCCATCTCACAGAAAGAGAAGAAGAAGAAGAAGAAGAAGAAGAAGAAGAAGAAGAAGAAGAAG
>NW_026585685.1:2936153-2943989 GCF_907164565.1 Psammomys obesus
AGAAGAAGAAGAAGAAGAAGAAGAAGAAGAAGAAGAAGAAGAAGAAGAAGAAGAAGAAGACAGGTTCTGACTCACTGCTCCTTTCAGTCATATGACATGACCTGCCACAATGCCCTGCCTTACCAGGCCTTAACCAATGGAGTTGGCTGACCATGAAATGTTGGGCAAAAGCCACCTACCAACAGAGAAATCTGAAGTCTGTGCCACATGGTTGGTAATCACAGAAATAAAACCCAAACCTAATTCAATTCCTGCTTAGGATGAAACAACACTCCACAAAAACTATCTTATATAACAATAGTCAATGTTAGTTTCCCAGCATTCATATTGACCTCAGCTTCTGCATGCTGTCATTTGTGTAATGCTAGCAGGGTTTATTGTGATTGAAGTACTGATCCTCAAGATGGCTTTAATGGGAAAATGGGACCTAATGAGAGGTCTTTACTTCATTAGGAGCGTGCCCTTAGAGACAACTGGTAGACCCAAGTCTTTCTGTTCTTTTTCTAAATGTGACCATTTGATCTCATCCATCCTTCTGCCATGATGTGTGGGCATCTCCTATCTTCACCAGAAGCCAAAGTAAAAGGGTCTCCTGATTTTACATTCTGAACTTCTAAACATCATAAGTCAAATAATTTTTTTCTTGAGCTTGGCGATGTAGTTCAGTGTACAACAAATCCCCTCTCCACAGACACACATATGTGCATACATACATGATAAGTATAATAAGGGACTTTAAAAATCTGAATTCAGATAAGAAGGAAGCAGAAACATGATATATAAATAATAAAAATACTAACAGAGCAGCAGACTTCTCATTAAGAACTATACACACACACACAAAAAAAAAAAAAGGAAAAGAAAAGAAAAATATGTTTTACCTGAGGTAAGAAAAAAAAATGAAGGCAGTTGCCAACTTGGACTTCCACTGCCAGAGCACATCTTTCAAAAATAAAAGCCAAGATATTTTCAGAAAAACAATAGGTAAGAAAATTCTGTGCCAACCTACTTACCCTGAAATATGCACTAATGGAGGTGCTTCAGACCAGAACCAGTTGCCAAATCGAAGCTCCAATCTACAAATGAATTGAAGAACTATGGAGAGGATAAAAAGACTACTTCTGAGCAATGAAAGGAACAGAGTGCTGATGAATGGCTGGATCTCAAAAGGAGAACCATTTAGAAGAAAGCAGACAAATAAAGGGGACACATGACCTGATTGTGTTCAAAGTTCTAAAAGCACACAATAGTCTCTAGGAACAGGAAGACTGTGGCTTCTTGTGGGACAAGGAAGATGGAGCATGTGGGGTACAGACTAAAGACACCGGTTAATAAGTTTCTTATTTTAAATGAAGGGAAAGAAAATATCAAGGCTGTACACATACATCAAATATCATTATGTAAAATTCACAGGGGATTTAAAAAAATAAATATCACTCCTGTGTTAGGGTGTTATTGCTGTGAAAGACACCAGGACCATGGCAGCTCTTATAAAGAAAAACATTTAATTGGGGCTGGCTTACGGTTTCAGAGGCTTAGTCCATTATCATCATGGAAAGAAACATGGCAGCATACAGGATGACATGGTGCTGGGGAAGGAGCCAAGAGTTCTAAATCTTGATCAGCAGGCAGCAGAAAGAGACTGTCTACCACACTGTAGCTTGAGCATATGTTACCTCAAAGCCTGCCTCTTCAGTGACACAATTTCTTCAATAAAGCCACACCTCCGAATAGTGCCACTCCCTATGGCCAATGAGTCAAACACATGAGTCTATGGGGGCCACTATTCAAACTGTCACACTCCCCAACAAGGTGAGCAAATGGAGTAAGGTCAAAATAAAATCACAGTGACATAATATTAGATAATTATTAGAGTCAAGTAAAATAAAACTTGAAGATTTTTTTAAGTTTTAGATTCAATTATTTAACTATGTATATTCATCTTTTACCTGCATACATGTATGTCCATCACATGTGTGCCTGTTGGATCCCCTGAAAATGGGGTTACAGATGCTTGTGAGTCACTTGATGCTGGGATTCAAATCCAGGTCCCTTGCAAGAGCAACAAGTACTTTTAACTACTAACCCATCTCTCCAGCTCCTTAAAGATCTGCTCTTAATCATATGTATGGGTGTGTGTCTATGTGTGGGTATATGTATTTGAGTGCAGGTGCCCATGGACTCCAGAAGAGGGCACTAGATCACCTAGAGATGGAGTAATTGGCTGGGGTAAGCTGCCAGACATGGGTTCTGGGAACCAAATTCAGTTCTCCTCCAAGAAGAGTACCCTCTTAATAGCTGAGCAGTCTCTCCAGTCCCTAAAATAATTTTTAACCTAGTAATAAATATTTCTAAAAATATAGAGAAACTTCATGTTAATAGAAATGCAAGACGGCACAGGTCCTTTGCAGATTTTTGGAAGTTTCTTATTAAACAAATATTCATGGCACAACCCAGCATTCTCGCTCCTGGTTGTTTACCCACAAGAACAGAACATACATACTTTAAAACATACCTGTGCTTGCACAGTTACACCAGACTCGTTAGCTATCTTCATTATATTAAAAACCAGAAGTCACCCACATGTCTACTAATTTGTGACCATATTAAAAACTTATTTCACTTTTATGGTGGAGTTCTATTAAATAATAATAATAATAATAATAATAAATGAATAGCTAATGGATCCCTTTATCTAACAGGCTTCGTAATGGTAATGCACAATCCCAGAAATCTCATACGTGGAATCTAGCCAATAATAATATATGCAAACAAATGCACATGTGGGTTCAATACGACACATAGAAAAGATAACAAGAAAGGCTCAGTATAAAAGATTAAAGAAGGACTGAATGCAAGTGATGGACCACAGTTATGAAAGAGGATAAAAAGCTAATTCTTTTCATAATTCAGTCACGGATTTTTTTTTTTTGTTTTTTGATGTGTAAGTATATAAAACATATCTGATGATAATTTATCAAAAGTGTGAAACTTAATGTGAAGCTTCACACTTCTAATATACATATATATATATATATATATATATATATATGTCTATATAAGTATACCATGTGCATGCGATCCCCAGAAAAGCATATAAAACATATCTGATGATAAATTATCAGAAGTGGGATCATGCGGTGCTGGCAAACAAATCCTGGTCCTCTGAAGAGCAGCCAGTCTGTTCTGAACCCTTCAATGAGTTGTGTAGATTTGGGTCTAGTTAATTTGTGTGTGTGATGTTTGTATTTATCTGCAAGTTTTTTTAAACAATAAAGTTTATTAAAATTGTTTTTTAAAAAGAAAAGAAAAATCACATTTTACTAGGACTAGAGAAAGAGACTCCTAAGAGTGAGGACTTTTGGAGGATCCAAGTTCATTTGCCAACATGCATGTCAGGGGGCTAAGAAAAGCCTGTAACTGTAGCTCCAGAGAGATATGATGGAGCTAGCTTCCACCATCAGCTACACTCATGTACACACACACGCACACAAATAAAATCAACTTAAAAAATAAAACATAGTTGACTTTAGAGTTAATGAAGTGGGGGAAAACTATGAATTTTTACTGTACACAAAGAAAGGTACTATTTGGTTTTTTATGTTTAAGGGTTGGGTGTTTGTTTGTTTGAAATAGGGTCTCATTATGTAGCCCTGGCTGTCCTCAAATTCACTGAGATCTGCCTGCCTCTGCCTCCCAAGTGTTGGGATTATGTAAAATTGTGAATTTAAAAACATTTCCCCCTGGTAGTTATCCCCAGGCTCAGAAGGCTCTGGTTGTAAGCACTGAAATGCTTACAGACTTGCTCAGCTCTAAAATAAATGCTGGCACATTTATTTTTCTTTGGTGACAATTCCAACACTATGTCACTTGCACATTTTGAAATAGTATACATATTCAGTGTATATACTTTACTGACTTAAACGGCAGTGTAGAAAAGACCAGTGGGAGGTCATCTTAAGAAGAAATTATTGGAAATTTCTCTGTTGTGTTGATTCTCTGTCCTGCTTAATGGCAATGTGTCTTATATTAACATCTCATATATTTCTGAACACTTACCACACCTGGAAACGAATAACTAAATCTCTCTGCTGCTACAAAATTTCCAAACCAATGGTTTCACACACACTGATGGTTTCTTACAAATGGTAAGAAGAATATCTAACTTAAATAAGAAGAGAACCTGCTTTCTGAAGTTCACAAAACCTTGGCATATTTAATAGACAAGATAGAAAATTGAGATTATAATGTAGATAAATGGATGATGGACACCTGGAACCTTCGGAAAAGTTTTTCTTACAACATGTACTTTATTCTCTAAGAAAATAAATCAATGATCTTCCACACAATGTGCGTGCTTGACTGTTAATGAAGGATTAAAAACCCATGTTTGTGCATTTTTAGTGAAGATAAATAGTTGTGTCCTACCACGACAGTGTATGCTTAGAGTCATATTGTTGTCACAAAAGGTTTTCCCTTTAAAGCTTTATATTTCTAAGTGTGTGTGTGTGTGTGTCTGTGTGCCAAATGTGTGCAGTGCCCTTGGAGGCCAGAAGAGGGCGATAGATCCCCTAGAGCTGGAGTTAGAGGAGGTTGTTGGCTACCTGACAAGGGTGCTAGAGGCTGAACTCGCGTTCTTAGGTAGAGCAGCAAACACTTGTCCACTGAGCATCTCTCCAGCTGCCAGGAGAGGTTTTAATTCTGTCCCTATGATTATTACTAATGGCACGATATTGGCCTATACAGAATTTGTTTAGAATGTCTCAGTGGGCTTTTCAGCATCAGAAGTAATTGCCTTCTTGCAAATTATAGCCCACCAATGCAAGGTGTGAACGATACACAAATATTAAAAGTGCTGGGAAATGTAGGTGTCTTCCTGTTGCACCTGTCTGCACCACCCTGACACTATTCAGGTCATGTGGATGGTGAGTTTCAACAGTTGTGTGAATATGGCTCTTTCGTTTCTTTGAAGAAAAGAAAAATGCAAATAAAACAAATGAAAGTGTAATAATAAAATCCTCATCATTTGAAATCAAGTGAATAAAGAGAATTATTTACAGGTAAGAGAGTAACACTGATATAACAATAGAGAGCATGATAGAAGTGTAATATTTCATCTTCTGTTTTTTCTTTTTGTTTTTATTTTATTTTATGTGTTTGTATGTTTTGCTTGCATGCATGTCTATGTACACATGTGCCTGATGCTGAAGGAGCCAGAAGAGGGCATCAGATGCCCTGGGATTGAGGTTATAGATGGTTTTGCCTGGGAATTGAGCCCTGATCCTTTTGAAGAGCAGCCAGTACTCTTAACGGCCAAGCTGTCTCTCCAGCAATCACTTGCTGAATTTTCTAAGAGCCTTACCAAGACATAAGTAACGCCATGATGTGTGCTACTCGCTGTATTTATGTGTTAAAAGAGAGTTTTGACACACTACCAAAATCAACCTGTGAAGATGAGGTCACAGTGCGTCTGCCCCCCTGCCTCCCACACTTGCCCTGTGCAATCAGCATTTCATTCTGGCTCTCTTGGGGTATGTCTATGGAGGAGCCTTCACATGAAAAGGCTAATACGGTATAGGGTCTTAGAGTCCAGTTTTCTCCACTCGGCCTGCGGTCGAGGCATATTCGTGCCTCAGCGCACACCAGAATTATGTTCCATGTTAGTCTGCAGTGCTGTTCCGTTGTAGAATACATCACACGGGGCTTATCCACTCAACAGCTGAAGGGCTTTCAGTTTGCATTTCCTTTTATCACTATCCTTAAGTTTATAAATAAAATTGTATACATTTATAGTGTACAAACTTGATTTTTTAAATTGCTTTTTAGTTCTATGTATGTAAGTGTGTCTGTGAGTGGGTATGTGACAGTTAGTACAGGTGCCTGAGGAAGGCCAGAAGAAGGCCTCAGACAGACCTCCTGACTTTCAGGAAGTTGTGAACTGCCTAGCAGAGGTTCTGGGAACTGAACTCATAGCCTCTGTAGGAACATTCCATGCCATGCATGGTCTTTGCTGCTAAGCCATCTCTCCAGGCCCAAACTTAATGCTCACACATACTGTGGCATGATCACCAGTCGCTTCATATCGTTGTCATGTTTTGTTTTGTTTTGTTTGTGTGTGTGTGTTAACATTTGAAATTTTGTGCTACACTTTTATCTCCCATGTTACCCATAAAAAGTGGATTGTGATAGAATAAACTGGGCTTGAAAGCAGACGATCAAATCACTATCATAAAGGGTTAAACGATGACCGAAAATGACTATTGCCCTCAAGAAGCATGCACCGCCAATATCTTTGTATGCATATTTCTTCGTATTTATAAATAAAATCAGTTATTCCATACATGTCTTATTTGTTTCTCACTTTAATCTGCCGTCTGTGCGTTTATGCTGACATGTTCTGCTATACTGTATGAAGCACATGTATAGAGCTTGTTAATGATTAATATACAAAGGCTAGTTATATGTGCTCAAAACTCTGGTAATAGAGTACAAATTTTAAGAAAATACATTGAAGACGGATGTCTAATGGGAGGAAAACTTATTTTTAAACCCTTTCTGTCTTGTCCGGCTCCATGCTGTTTATAGATGTGAATGGAGAACTTAAAGGCACACGGGCTCGCTCCGCACAGCTAACCACAGTGAAGGGTGGTTGCTAGGTTTGTTTCATGCACACGTGCATTCCTCCTTTAACTCACACACTTCATGCGGTACACAATTCTCCTGCATGGGGTATTTGCACCGGGCACAGGGACACAGGAGCGGGACACGGTGAATGTGGTCCAGTTTCTGAATCTAGCTCACCTGAACCTGTTTTCACATTTGTTCACTTGCTTCCTGTGTGTGTGTGTGTGTGTGTGTGTGTGTGTGTGCATACACATACATATGCCTATGTGCCATGGTGTGGATTTGAGGGTCAGAAGACAACTGTTTGGAGTTAGTTTTTTCCTTCTACAACATGTATTCAAAGGACCCAACTCGGGTGGTCAGGCTTGCTGACAAGCGACTTTTTCATCTCCCACCCTGATCCAAATGTTGGCCCTGTGAGTTACTAAGCACGTGGCTTTGAAGAGTACACCATCTCTTTTTCCATGTCCTAGTTTCTGTATAAAACGGGGGCAGCAGAGCCTATCTCGTAGCTTTCTGATGAACAGGGCATGACCTAATGTATGAAGAATCTTCTAGCTGTGGTCTAATGCGGGGGAGTATTCACTGTGGACCAGCCAGTGAGTCATGAGCACACACACAATCTGCTGGGTATATTCAGGTATGTTACGATTTCTATGCAATGTACATATACTGAATGTGTTTATATTTAATAACATTATTAAGAACATGCAACAATTTAAGTTTATCATGTGTTGCCTTTTTAAAGGTTTATTTTAGTTTTAAGTGTGTGTGTGTGTGTGTGTGTGTGTGTGTGTGTGTGTATCTGCTGTGAATATGGAGGCTAGAGTGACTCCTCTCCTTGGAACTGGAGCCACAGGTCATCATGAGCTGCCCAACATGGATGCTGGGAAGCAAATGCCAGTTGTTTGCAAGAGTAGTACATGCTCTTAACCATTGGGTCATGGCTCCAGCACCACATGCCTTATCTTGATCCTTTTTGAAACAAAACAAAACAAAACAAAACAGATGTAACATAAAAGCACTCCATAGAATACCACATATCATATGTTCATTATTCTCACATTACAAATTAGAAAAACTGGGGTCCAGAAAGGCTCTTCAGAAGCCACACAGCCAGCCTGTGGCTCCAGAACCCAGCTCTATTTATCTATTTATCTATCTGTCTATCTATCTATCTATCTATCTATCTATCTATCTATCTATCTATCT
>NW_026585685.1:2943999-3021243 GCF_907164565.1 Psammomys obesus
TCTATCTATCTATCTATCTATCTATCTATCTATCTATCTATCTATCTATACAACATTCTGCCTGCACACCAGATCTTACTATAGATGGTTCTGAGCCACTATGTGGTTGACTGGGAATTGAACTCAGGACCTTCCGAAGAACAGCGAGTGTTCTTAACCCCTGAGCCATCTCTCCAGCCCCCACTCTTGAAATGACCACTTACCATCTCCTTCTTTCTTTGATGTTATTTATTATTATTCTTCCACTTTAGGATAGCTTCATTTGCATGGTGCTTAGTGTTTTGTCTGATGCTTGCACATCCGTTGATGTCACAGCAAGCTGGTGACACCCACTTTCCAGAACAGAAATGGTCAAAATGGAAGACGGGGCTTCTGGGGGCGGAAGTGGTTTTGTCACCAGTTTCCTGGGGACCTCTGTACACAGGAAGTTACCCTCTATAAATGAACTTAGCGCACATAATATGTCAAGGTCAGATATGAGAGATGAAGGTAAAAGCTACAGACCTTTCCCAGAAATGTCCCAGCCTCATGGGAGAGGCAGATATGGAAACCAAGAGCCATAGTACACAATATATAGTCTCTCAAGGTGATATGAGAGGAGGGGCCATCTGTGCCTGGGATGTCTTAGAAAAGGTGGCGGTGGGTGGGAGTGTTCCCACCAGAGAGAGAGAGAGAGAATCCATGTCTCTGTCTACAATGGCATGTCTAGGCAAAGCTGTACGTGGATCTGAAGTGTTTCTACACAGCCTTAATCATGTATTAATTTATGAATGTGCAGATTGTCAATGGCTTGGCTATAAAGAGAGAATTACTCTGGATTCATACATGCCAGAGTAGAATCAGGCCAGCCATGGTTTGAGCCTCCTCCTCCCCATCCAACTCCCAACACCAGGGTGACCAGAGGCATTGGACACTCCTCTCCTAGCAGCTGTGCCTTCTAGAGCTCAGGTGATGAAACCCACCACAGTTTTCAGTCCATCTGCCCAAACGTCTAATGGAGCCAGGCAGCTTGTATGCATGCTGGAGAGTGAGGAGGCACATGTATCTGAGCGTGCACATCTGTGTGCATTTCTGTTGTGTGTTAGTGCTTAGTGTCGGCTGCTGCTAGCCAGGCTGGGAAACCTCCTTCCCCACAGCTTCTCTCCCCACCCTCACAAGCCCTGCAAGGGAAGGACTTACCTACTCACCCGTTTCTGTTGCCGCCTGCTTGAGGCTGGCTTCTGCCTGGACTTGGGCTGAGCGGTAGTGAGGCTGAGCTGCATTGGTGCCATATCCTTGGACTCAGTTCCTTCTCTCCTACCCTGCCAGAGCCTATGTGAACAAAGGTAGACAGTGCATGTCACAGCCCTGAGGAACCCAGAAGGATGCTCTCCAGGTAGGTGGCTCCATGCCCCTCCCCTGAGGAGAATACCTCTATATAGGTGATTATGGAGAGAAAGCAAAGACTCTCCTCTCCACACACATTCACCCAGGAATAGGGAGACAGGAGGATGGCTATAATTCTCTTGTTTTCTTTAAGCCTGATCAATTAAAAAAAAAAAGTAGCTGGGTGTGCTGGTACATGCCTTTAATCCCAACACTTGGGAAGCAGTGACAAGCATGTCTCTAAGGGTTTGAGATCAGCCTGGTCTCCATGGTGAGGTTCAGGCCAGCCAGGGCTGCATTGTAAGACCTTGTCTAAAATACCAAAATAAGTAAATAAATATAATAATAAATAAATAAGTAAGAAGGAGAAGAAAAGAAAAAAAGGAAACACAATTGACGATGTCACTGGTAATACGTACTTAAAAGCGAATACAAATTTGCTATTGACAATTGATAGTGACTAACAGCAATTTTTCCTTACTTTTGCAAAATATGCAAATTTGGGACTGGAGGTCATATAAGGCAAGAGCACTGCAGGCTGGAATGCTTTATTTTCCACATTGTAGCAAAATGCACTGCCACCCAGCTGAATGCGTCCACTCACGGGTAAGACAGCAGGAGTGAAGTGCAGTAATTGGCATGCAGCGTGTCACATTTTACAGCAAATAATAGACAAATGAATAAACGGCTGAAGAGGAAAATCAAACATAACTTACAAACTAGAATTGTTTTATCTAGCGGTCTCTAACCTCTTGGTTTGCCAATTCTGCAAATGACTTAAATTAATGTATCAAAAGTCTTCAAAAACACCTACAAGTTGGTCTCATAGAAGAACATTTCTCCAAAACATCAATACCCTTAATACTCATGACTAAAGTATCTTTTAAAAGACGCCTTCACCTCTGATAAATGTTAGCATTTCCTATCTTGAGTACGTCACCATACTTGGAGCATCTTAGTATGTTTCCACCTGCTGAGCACAACTATTTTCCTAACCACTGATAAAAGATACCGGCTTACAAAATGCACGAGGAATTTCCCTTGTTCCTATAGTGTTTACTTGCGCTTAAGCAGTGCATCAATAATCTGAAAACAAGAAATTGCCTGCGTGGCCAGAAACTGTTTAGATGCTAGGGTTTCTATCATGGACTGCTTTCAACTGCTATATTTTATGGCACAGATTCAGTGGGAATCTGATCTGCTAAAATATTTGGGCTGTGAAAACTCCCACACTGTGACAGATGTCAAGTCCAATTAAGTGACTCATGTCCAGGTTTCTGTCCAATAGGATTTCCCATTAAATATCAATTTAGGGGGAAAATTCCATCCCCCTTCTTAAGCCTTTATCTCTTCCACCATCTCCAGGCTAAATCAATTGGTACCAGAGGAGCCAAGAAACCGCACAGGCAGCCGCCTCTTCGCTCCGGCCCTCCCAACCTCTCTCTGCTTGCCTGTCAGTGTTCCTCAGGAAGACGGTCACTTCTCAGCAACCTCTCTCAAGCATCTCCAAGCTACTGATTATATACACATATATGTTACCACAAGGTAAAGAGGGGAGGGAGTCGGGCAGGGGAGGGGGTGTAGCCAAGCCTTGAAAGACTTTGAAACTGTGAAATAGGAGTCCGTTTATGCATCTTATAAGCTAGTGAGGGACAAGACAGAGGCGACCTTAAGCCCAGTTACCCGTATTGTGTTGCTGGGAACCGGGGAGACATCAGCTGAACAAAGCATTATCTTGAGGGGGAAAAAAAAGAAAGAAAGAAAGAAATCACTTCTGAGCCCCATCCATTCCTGCCCGCACTTGGCAGTTTCCTCCCTGCCCGATTAAGGGAAGGGAAGGAGTCCTCAAGGAATGGAATCCTATCTTAACCATCTTTCTTATTGATTATTCCGCTATTAGAAAGTGGAGGAATCAGCCCTTTGATGTGACCGTGTTTATCTCTGCGTCTCTTTTGTTACTTTATAGAAGCCTAGGACCGGGGGAGGAAGCGCGCGAGACCTCATCACTTCGCCTTAGAAAAGATCAACAACGAAATTTCCGAAATGTTTAAGAACAATTAAAAAAAAAGAAAGAAAGAACGGGCGTTTTCAATCCGTCAACTAAGTGAGCAGTCCTACCTTCCACCCCTAAGACAGCGCCGCTCGCCGTGGCGGGCTGCGAGATGACAGCTGCTCTTTCATCTGTGAACGTAATAAATAGTGGCTGCTTTTAATATTTGCCAGGATCTCTCCTCCTTGTTCCCCTGGAATTTTAACTCCAAAAGATTGGCGAAAAGATTATCCGCAGGGCTTTTGCAAGGTAAGGCATCTCTGCGTCTCTCTCTCTCTCTCTCTTTTTCTCTTGAAATTAAGTTGATTCATATTGCATTTTATAGGAGCATCCCCACTCACGGTCACGGTCATGGCCACGGGAAGCACCATCTAGGACTATTTAAATACCTGGAGAATTTAAAAGCGTGGAGGACAGCCCGGGAACTTTTTGTCCGATCTGTAAACTACGTTGTGATTTTTCTCCCTGTTGTATCTCTGCCCCCTTCGTGCCAACTGCGTAGCTTGTTTCGCTCATAGACGTAGCGAAAAGCCCGCGGGGGACCGCCAGCGGTTCGTTTGGCCCATTTGTTGTTATTCCGAGGATCCGTTTTCCTTGCACGGAAAACTGTCTCCGAGCTCCGGTCGTCCCCGGTCGCTCCTGCGCAAGTGCAGGGCCAGGAGCCGAACCCACATCCCCGGGCTTTTGTTCCTCCGGAACGAGCCCCTGACGGGTGGTTCGGAGCCTCGCCGGCCAGGGTCACACCGGGCCCTCCCAGCAGCCGAGGCCCGAGCGCTCAGCCCCGGCGGGTCCCCGTGCCCACCCGCCCTCCCCGACCATCCCTCGAGCCCGGCGGCTCCCGAAGACGCGCGGCCGGGGCCCTTCCTCCGGGCGCTCCGGAGCGGCCGGCCCGAGGTGGCTCTTCCAGGAGGGCATCTTCTGGGGACGCGGCCGGGCCTCCCCGGACCGGCGGGGCGCCGCGGGGCTCGGGTCCCGGGAGCTCGGGGGCGTCCCTCACCCCCCGGCCGCGGGGTCCATCCCTCCCCTCCCCTCCCCTCCCCAGCCTGTCCTTCCGCAGCGACCCGGCGGCCTGCGTTCTCCCGGGAGGTGGTCGGCAACCTGCCGGGCTTTGTGTGACTCGTGTCCCTAGGTCCCCAATGTGTGTGGCAGGCTGCGTGACAGATGGTGCTCCGGGAGCGTGCGAGGGCCGAGGAGTCAATTTTCTTTTGAAAGGGACCGAACACATGTGTTCGGTCATTTCTTTATTATTTCGGAGAGGGACCGTGCTGGGGGGTTGGGTGGGAGGGGGACACACACCGGAGCCTTTCCGTCTCCGGCCCGGGGTTCCAGAGTGGGGTTCGCCCTCACCCGAGCGCAGCCCAGACCCCCCGGGCGCTGCGAGTCTCCGGCTGCCTGGCCCCGGGGCCCCTAGGGCGACAAGGACGCTCCGCGTCTCCATTCAGACCCGGAGGCATCCGTCCTTCGGGCTCTCTCGCGTGTCTGGGAAGGGGCCGGGGCCGGGGAGGCGGGATGGAGCAGCTGATGTTTGGCCAGAGGAGGCACAAGATGCCAGCCGGCCCCGCAGGCCCGTGGTCGCTCTGCCGCCCCAGGGCCACCGGCCGCCTCTGTCGCCTGCAGGCTCTGGTGTGGGGCTCGGAAGGCGCTCAGGTGGCCAGCCCCTTGCCTCCCCACGCTCGCGGGCCTGGTGCGCGGCGTGGACCCGGAGGACGCGGGCCCCCTCGGAGTCCGGGCTCGCTAGGCCCCCGCCCGCCACCCTTCATTGTAAACCGAGCGTCTGGTTCCTTTGATTGACAGACTTTCTGACTCTCCATCAGCCTCCAAAATGATGCTGAGTCCGGACCAAGCCGCCGACTCGGATCACCCCAGCTCGACGCACTCGGACCCGGAGTCCCTGGGCGGCGCCGACGCCAAGGTGCTGGGCAGCGTGTCGGACCTGGAGCCGGTGGAGGAGGCGGACGGCGACGGCAAGGGCGGCCCCCGGGCCGCGCTCTACCCGCACCCGCAGCAGCTGAGCCGCGAGGAGAAGCGCCGGCGCCGGCGCGCCACGGCCAAG
Source organism: Psammomys obesus (assembly GCF_907164565.1). Taxonomy (NCBI): domain Eukaryota; kingdom Metazoa; phylum Chordata; class Mammalia; order Rodentia; family Muridae; genus Psammomys; species Psammomys obesus. Next base: position 2,949,468 of record NW_026585685.1, read on the forward strand.
TACCGCTCGGCCCACGCCACCCGCGAGCGCATCCGCGTGGAGGCCTTCAACCTGGCCTTCGCCGAGCTCCGCAAACTGCTGCCCACCCTGCCCCCGGACAAGAAGCTCTCCAAGATCGAGATCCTGCGCCTGGCCATCTGCTACATCTCCTATCTCAACCACGTCCTGGATGTGTAGAGAGGGGGACGCCGCGGGAGGCCGCCGGTCCCGGCGTCTGCCGGAGGCGACACACCAGGATTGTGAGGCCGGAGGATAGCCCAGAGACACCTGGACGCGGGGGGAAAGCTTGCAGCCTCTGTTTTTTCTGCTCAGCGAGGAGACAGGGAAAGGTTTTCGAGCCTGGGAGGTGGGGTTGAGTGGAAAGAGCTGGGACCTGCAAGGTTAGTTTCTTGGCCAGAAGAACCTTCTGGAGGCACCTAGAAGGAGTTGCCCCGGGGCCTTGGGTGTGTTAGGATCCCTTTAAGGTGATTGCTTTAACGCCCTGGAGACCTCGAGCTCCCCTATGTCTATAGTCACCACACATCTTCATGTTCTGAAAGAATGAGGGCAGCTCATCCAGGCTGACGGCTTCAGACTAAGCCTATCTAGGGGTTTTCTAATTGACAAACCACTAAGCTTTGGGGAGAAAGAAAAAGAAAAAGAAAATCTTTCCCATACAGAGATTAAGACACAGAAAGGTGTACCAGCAAACTTTTTGTTCCTTTGACAAATGAAAAACTACATTGGAGAATAAATCGGAATCATTGGTGAAGTTACAAGAAAAGGATACATTCAGAACAGACAGGCACACGGTGAGAGGATTTGAGCTTGGTGAGATTTTAACCCCAAGATAGGACACTAAGGTAGATAGAAAAATCCGTATTTAAATGGAAAATTCAACATCTGATTGCTTTTTTTGGGCAGAGTGCCCCATTAAATATCCAAAAAACAAAACAAAAAAAACCATCTACTTGTGATCTTACCGTGTGGACCCGTAGATGCAGTTAGAGAAAGACAAACCTATTTTTATTTATGTTGGAAGAAGTAGAGTATTTTTTTCAAGACATTTATTTTTCAGAGTGGTGATAATTTTACTTTGGATACTCTGTGCCAATTTATTGATGGTCAAGTGTTTACACTTTTTTCCCCGTGAAATGATTGCGTCGAACTCTTTCTGTGTTTGTTGAGATTATCTTGTGGTCTCCCCCCCCCTTTTTTTCTGATTATATTGCACTTGTTTAAGAGAGTTCTCACTTCCCCTGTTTCTAAGCATATTTTATATATTAAGAAGTTGGTTCTTTTGTTGTGAGATCAGCAACACTAGCTCTTCACTGTTATAGTTTTATAAAAAAGTTAAGTGTTGTTATATCTTACCTGTAGTTTTGTCTGAAAAGTACTTTACAAACTGTTTTTAAGGAGAGTAGTTTCTTTGTGTGTGTGCGCGTGACGTTTGTGGTGTGGGATGATTTTAGGAAATGACATTATTTTCCTAAAAAAAGAAAAGACAAAAAGAATTCAGAACTACTTTCCTCTGTGACAACCAAAAAGAAAAGTCTATGACCTGGAAATGTTTCATGTTCTTAGCTGTGAAACTCTTAAAGTAAGAGGTGTATTTTAGAGACAAGGGAGAAAGGAAAAAAAAAAAAAAACAACACATCTGCTATCCAAAGATTTTAGTCTTTTTCAGGGTTTTTTTGTGTCTCTGTTGCTTTATATAATGCAATATTTTGTAGTGAAAATAGATATAACCTGGTTTCTACCTGACGAGTTTTTCATATCTCATGATTGGTCGCTGTTTTGCATATAAATAAAGGTATCAGATTAAAGTCCTCTTTATTTTAAGCATCTGTCTAGAAATCAAACCTGCTGCCTAGGCATGAGATATCTTAATGGATTCAATTCCTTAGAAAGGAATTAGTAAAGCAAAACAAGAAAAAAAGCAGAATATATATATATGCATACATACATACATATACATGTACATATACATATATTCATGGACTGACATTTTTGATGGTTTGATAAATTTGGATATAGCATAACCTGGGATGGTATCGATCATGTCATGTCCATGAGGAACAGCAGGGTGGTATGTATGTAAAAACATTTCGTGGATCATAAATGTCCTTTTGCTTTAAAGGAAGACTGTGTAACTATCTAACCCAAGCTCTTGGGAAAACTCAGGGCCAAGAGGGGGCCTGCATGAAGTGGCAGGGAAAAGCTGACAGCGGTGCCCTACACCCATGATCCCAGCACCTGAGAGGTGGAGATGGGAGAACCAGGAGCTCAAGGCCATCTTCAGCTATGTAGGGAAGTTGAGGCCAGCCTGGGCTATCTGAGACTCTGCCTCAAAAGGAAAAGGCAGTGAGCAGACAGGCCCTTGGGACAGCCCTCCCTCCAGTACAAGGTATGTGTTACTGAAGCTTCTAATCGGCACCCACGTTCAGCACATGACACGCTTGCAAAGGGAAATGGCCTTAAAACAACGTTAAGTAGAAGTATCATCTGGTATAAAACACAAATACTGTTTGAGCAGAATCCATGAATAACTTATAACCATATTCCTGTATGGACATGCACATGTGGACCATTGTGAACATATCACACCAAATACCTTGTTTCCATACTTTAAAAAAGTGATTACATGGAGTCTCAGTTTATGTGCATACCGTCTGTGGGCTCTTAGTATTTTTGTTTTCTCCCAGGTTTCTTGTAGTAGTAAGATTCACCAATACTTAGAAAGCAAGGCTTCATTTACTTCTTCTATCTGGAGGTGCTTGGCATGAAAGCACTTCCTGCTAAGGGTACTGGAAAGGAAACCTCTCTCTTTCGCTCCTCTCTGGCTAAGGGCTTGGCCACAGCAGCAGTGGCTGTTCAGTCTCGGGGCTGCAAAGGCCTATGAGGCCCCTGTTAGAGCTGTGCTCGTCTCTAGAGAACAGGGAGACATGACAGCTGCCGGTCTTCGGAGTCTCTCTCACCCTAGTAAATGCTCCTGTGCTAAGGAAACGTCCAACCTCTGGGAACCGTCCACATGCCTTGTCCTGGACAATGAGTTGAAATTGAACTGACTGACACAGCCCTTCCTTTTACAGCTAGGAGGGATCTGTTTACTCACTTCCTGGGACCACGTGTGTCCCTGCCCTCGAAGCAGGACAAAGGGCATCATCCCCAGGTTCACAACCCGCAGGATCCCAGCAGACGATCTTTGCAATGCCATTTCAAATTCTCCAGAGAGAGGCAGAGCACTGTGACTCTCACGAGAGCAGAGGGTGGCTGGCTTATCCCTCGAACGTAGCATGGGTCCAGCACCATGACAATGGGAGGGCTGAGAGAGGATTCTCTGAATAATGATGGTGAGATAATTCACTCTCATGGTGACCACTTGCTGAGGACATACTATGTGCCACGAAATGCCCTAGGTCCTAAAAATTGACGTCAAACTAGACAATGCTGAACGGGACACTGACAACAAATGGTTAAACCATTAATTTTTGAATGGCATTAAATGCTGTGAAGATCTGTAAAGCCAGGAAAGGAAGAAGGTCAGTAGCGGTGTGGACAATCTGCGCAACAAGATTAAGGAAGGCCTCGTGACCTTGACCAGCTCCCACAGTTGCCACCACGTGCTTTTCTTACAACCTCTTAATTTCTGGTCATGCCCATGAAAACAGTCCATACTTAAGCTACACCATCTTCTAAAGAGTCATGAGGGAAAGCTGTCACAGGGAGGATGAGCTCACTGCCTGTGTCACCCACCTTTCCCAGCTGGCTCCAGGCTGGTCCTGCTCCTGCTCCGCTCACCTCCTCTCTCTCTCTCTGCCCAGGGACCTGCTGGACTTTGCCACTCTCCACCCCATCCTGTGGACAGGCCACTGGGGCTAAATTCTTGCTTGCTCAGAGAGGGCCCCTCCCCAGTCCTTTCACTGCCTGTGGACTTTCACACATTAGGGCCAAGAGTGTCAGGAGGGGAGCACAGATGGAAAGGAAAGGCACACTGAGGAGAGAGAAAGTGGTTGGATGGGAAGGGTGGGAGGCTGGGGGAGGGTCATGGAACACCCCCCCCCCAGGCTGGGAACCTTCTCTAAGACCCTCTGGAATAGGAGGGTCTGGTAGCCATCCCGACAGAAACAGGTTTCTTTGAAGCTGAAGATGACACTGTTAACAATCTCAGATCTCTCAGTGGGCTTTAGGTTCCAAGCTTTGATGGAGAAAAACAATGGCTACACACTGGGTGTGGTCTCTGTCATCCAGACAGCCATCTTCGGCCACAGCCTCACCAAAGATTTTGCTCTTTGGCAGCTGGTTAACCTGAACCTGATGTGGGCTTCTCTACAGCACAAAGGAGGACCGAGGAGAGATAGAAATGTCAAAGGACAGGAGTGAGAAGGTTCGTGGGCCCTTCCTACAGCCCTGTCCATGTCCCCACGTGGCACAGGAGGGTAAGTAGCTAGCCTCCGTGCTGCTGGGACTTGGGTAACACCCTTACTGCTGTCATCATAGCAGTTTTCTTTCCATTTAGCAGCCAGCTCGCAAGCATGTCTGGCCAGTACTCTTTCCCAGGTTAAAATGGACTTCTCGTCTATTGTTATTAATACTGGTAGAGATCTCCAGAGGTTGCGTGTTGGGTGTAGACCCTGGACATACTGAGAGCAACATTCTGAGTGCCATTGCTTCATGTCATTCCCACCGCTCACCAAGGTAGATACGTTCATCGTTTACATTTAACAGACTAGAAATCGAAAGCCTAAAGCAGATAAACAACTTGCCGAGTCAGTTGATTAGCAGATCTGTCCTCACTTGTCACATTGTACAGATGCTCACTGACATCGGAGTGGCCATGCCATGTGCACACCTGCCCCTTGACCCCTGGGCAGACAGTGTCCATTCATGTACTTAGGAGATGCCTCGACTCAGGCAGCACCTGGGGACTGCAGGGACTTCGATGCACAGGGCTGCTTCATTCATCTGCGGGATGAATGTGTGGAAGACAGAGCAGCGCCCTGCCCTTAGCCATGCCCAGCATACCCTAACGTGGGGCTGATGGATCTGGAGGATTTTTTTTTTAACTTTGTAAGGTGACCCAGGGAGGAGTTTGCAGTCACACTGACTGCTGTCCCTGGCTCTGCTGTTCCTTCCTGGCTTTCAGTCTTCTCTCACCACGCACCCATCCTCACACTGGCTCTAGAACCAGCTTTTAAAATTAGTGTGGCATTCTGTTGCCTAAAATCTCTCAGTGCCCTTGTGTGTGTGGGGGGGAGGGGGATGAGATTCAGTTATGCTCTAGTTATAGAAATAACTTCATAACTTTGTTCTAGGCCTGTGGTTTTCAACCTATGGGTTGTGAGCATGGAAAAACACGTATTTCCAGTGGTCTTAGGAACAGACACCACTCAGCAGCAAAATTGCAGTTAAGAAGTAACAACAAAAATAAATTTATGGTTGGAGGTTTCCAAGACGGTTTGAGATACGTTTTTTTAATGGTCTTGACACACAGGTTGAGAACCAGTGTTCTATACTCCTTTAGCACCATCTTTAGTCACTCTTTTTTCTTTCTTTCTTTTTTTTTTTTTTTTTTTTTTTTTTTTTTTTTTTTTTGGATTTTTTGAGACAGAGTTTCTCTGTGTAGCCTTGACTGTCCTGGGTTGCTTTGTAGAGCAGGTTAGCCTCGAACTCTTAGAGATCTGCTGCCTCCGCCTGAGATTACAGGCATGTGCCACTGTGCCTGGCTCAGACACTCTTTTTAAGGTTAAAAATTGCTGCTAAACCCAGATCTACACACACACTGGCACACAGGCACCATGTGCAAACACATACACATGCCCTAGTACGCCTGGTCCTTCCACACCCAGGCCTTTGCACCTCCACTGTGATCCACCTTACACAGAGATACCCCGCTACTGCTTCCCCCATGTCTTCAGACAGCATCAGACGCTCTGCTCTTTGGTTCCCACTTGTAGACTTCATCACATGAGAATTCGCTGTTTCTCTTGTCACTGCGCCAAGACTCTAGAACCAAGTTCAGATACTGACTGTGGGTTAGTCTTTGACCTGGTCGCCAACCTCTCATGACACCTATTTTATTTTTTTAAGTTTGAAAACATATATATGTGTATGTGTGATGATATCTGCAAGTGAGTGTAGTGTTTGCAGAGGCCAGAAGAGGGGGCCACATCCCCTGGAGCCAGAGTTGAGCCAGAGTCAACTGGCTCCAGTCTGCTGGAGGAGCAATATTCACTCCTAACCACTGAGCCATCTCTCGAGACAGCCCTGAAAGCTAGTATTAATTTGTGAATGTACTAATAATCTGTGATCTCTGTCAACTGCATCTGCATTTGACACATTATGAGTGCTACAAAAAAACAGTCAGAAATCATCCTGATGATGGTTGACAGGGAACAGTGGAATTTACCATAAATGCATAATTTTAAATCACCTACATTTCTGACAGCCTCATTACACTACTGGACCTTCACTTTTTCTCTTTTTACGATTTCACGATTTCTCTCATATCCCCGAGTGTGGTGGCTAGCCTTATAGGTCAGGAGTACAGATGCTGGCAAAACAAGCTCATGGCAAATCTATCTTACAACTGGACATGGCCTTGACCAAATTACTTAATTCTGTGTCCTAGTTTCTCCATCTGTTAAGGGGACATAGGAGGGCATGATCTCTATTTTTTTTTATTTTAAAATGTTCTCTATCTATCCATCTCTATCTATCTATCTATCTATCTATCTATCTATCTATCTATCTATCTCTCTATCTATCTATCTGTATGTATGTGCATGTACATGCCAGTGCCAGAAGAGGGCATCAGATCCTCTGGGGCTGGAGTTACAGACTGATGTGGAGGCTAGGAATCAAATTCAGGTCTTCCAGAAGAGCGGCCAGTGTTCTTAACTGCTGAGCCATATCTGCAGCTGCAGTGCTACGGCTAGGTGGTAGTGTTTTTTAGGAAAGTCAATTAGTTCATGTAAAGCACTTGGAACATGATTTGTGCATGTTCAGAACTCAGTAGCACCAACTGTTTTGGATCTTTTGTTAGATGACCTCTTTAATAAGATGGGACTTAACAATAAAATACTCATAAGGTGATAGGCAGAGAAAAACTCATTGGGGTTTCCTGTTCAGTTTTGCTAAGCACTTCCAGGTCCAAAGGGAAATTTCTCATCTTGCTGGCTATTCTAGAAAGCTATCCAGAAAGTTATTGGGAAAGGGAACTCATTCAGGAGCTTCTTAAATCACCCAGAGATGGCATAGTTATAAATGTGGATAAGAGGATCTCTGGAATCAAGGCAGATGGCCTGGAAGAAAGGTCATTGAGGTCAGCCTCCCAGCAAGGAGAGGGTCAGACTGAGGGAGTTGCTGGAGAGGAAAAGAATTCCTTCAGATGAGGATTCAGGCCTGGAGACTTCCTTGTGTGGCAGGTGAGTTATATGGGGCAGAACTCTGAGAGTGAGAGATTGCCTTGGTGAATCCGTGAGGGTCCCCGTAGGTACCCGCTCTGATATCAGGAACTTATTAAGCATAACATTTTCAAAGATACTCTTACGGAGAGTGTTGCCATATCTACAAAGCTAGGATGTCAAAATGGCCTGTAGCATGTCCAGCATCTACCTTTAGTGAGTGTGTTTCCTTTTTGGTCTTATTCTCTCTCTTCTATTATTCCTTTGGACTTTACAATTTTTCATTCCCTATGAATATCAAAGCATGCTATGCCTATATAATTAATAATGAACCTTACCTTGTGTTTTAATTTTTTTAAAGATGATTAAAACATAAGTGAGTTGGGTCATTTTTAGAACAAAAATAGGCCTTTTAAATACATTTGAAAGTAAATAATGATTTACTAATTTTTAAGACTATCCCTTCTTATATCACTGTTTATTGCATTTAGGGTTAAAAATAAAACAAAACAATAGAATCAAATAACTATATATTTCAGTCTTAATACTTTAAAGGGAAATACATTATTATATACTAAAGCCAATAATAGCCTAAAATACTTCAAAGGGGAGTTTCAGTTTGGAGTATTTAAGCTAATGCTTAGAAACATTGGATGAATGGTTATATGTTTAATGACCTCTGAACTGGGAACAAGCAATTCCGGCCATGAGAACTGAAAAACCCAAACTCAACAAATTTGAATTCCATGTTTCTAAGTGAAATGTAAACCTGTAAGACAGCAAGCATATACTCGTGTCCATCGGATTCACGGAAAATGAGCGTTTACATAACTCATATATGTAACTTTATATAACATCTTTATTACAGAAGCCAATGTGCCTCTAAGGCCCTCTCCTCGAAAGCCATACTATTTCTGGAAATTCACCAATTATCCAGGAGGGATGTGTTCATCCAAATAAAAACGATGTGAAAGGAGATGTCTGAAGGCCCTCAGGGATTCAATGTTCAGCTTTTCCAGTGTAAAACCATAAGGCATTAATAAACAGTAAGTTAAAACAACCATTTGCTTTTTGAAGCAAACCCTAAACAGGACAGCATCATTCAATCCAGGAAAACATTAGCAAGTATCTCTAAAAGCTGAGGGCTCTTTCATTCCTTTTAGCATAACAAAAATACCGCCACAGCGGAGAAAGAATGTAACAGCATTTCCTATGTACCAGCCCCTCCCCAGCACCCACTTATCTGAGAGGAGTTTCTCTAGAGGCCCAGCTCATTTCTCCTTTGCCTGCAGTCCCTGGGGGACCTCTCTCCAGTCACCCTCCTTCTACTGTGAAGATTCACCCTCTACCCCTCACCTTTGACACTTTCACTCATGTCGGATGTATACCCCTTTTTCTGTCTTGAGTGGTGTACCTCAGAATGAGTTCTCAGTCCAGAAAGCCTCGCCACAGGCCAAGGCTGCCTGCGGTTGGTGGCAAAAGTGAAGATGATCATATCAGAAATGGTTACAACATGTTTGTGTGAGTGGACACACAGTCAGACCTACCTCAGGCAGGTGTGTTTTTGTTTTTTGTTTTTAAGTCAGGTGATTTTTTTTTTCCTTAGATGTTGACCAGACACTGGGAACAGGATGTGGAGTAGGAAGCTCTCTGGGGACTGAAGAAAGAGGCTCCTCTCTGAGGCTTTTGGAAGCCTGAGTGACATTGACGACGTGTCTTTGTGTGTCCCTCAGGCCCCCATTTCAGAGGAGACTGGTGCTCAGTGTCTCTTCTGCAGGGTTGTATGTGCAGATGCTCGCCTCGAAGTCTTTTGTCACTGGTCCTGTGCCCCTGTCCACCAGCAGACCCATGTGCTCTCCCTGGTTGTAGCTTGGGGACTAACAGCAATAGAGGTGAAAACTACTGCAGAGGCATACTCCACACCATCAGTTGCCCAGTCCTCTCAAAAGTCAGGAGGAAGGTAGGAAACGCTAATTCCTAAATCACACCCAGATTTCAAGGCTGAACAACGCAGGCTGCCCAGGCCACCGCTTCACTAGAAAGGCTTCGAATGAGAAAGTGAACCTGAAGAACAAGAAAACACAAAAGCTTATGCTTTCACAAAGTGTGCGGGTGTGTTGGGGGGGTGCTCTTTTCTTTCTTTCCTTTCTTTCTTTTTTTTGGGGGGGGAGGGGAGCAAAAGACCTACATTTGGAAGTGAATGTGTTTTCTCTGAAACAGCCTGGGCTCTGTCTAGACTAAAGTTATCTATTAGACAGCCTCTCTCTCTCTCTCTCTCTCTCTCTCTCTCTCTCTCTCTCTCTCACCTCCTATCACCTTCTATTTTAAACTTGGCTAGAGTGCCAGCAGATTATCACTCCCGTTTATACCGCGCTGCGTGTCTGAGGGAGGAAATAATAGTCACCATTAAGAGTAGCTCTGCGACTTGTTTGTTTGTTTCTAAGTGAAAACTTGAAAGTGAGAGCTTCTGGTGGTATTTACAAGTTTGAACTTGAGGAGCCCCTAGCTGTCTGGGCTGCAGGCTGCTCCTCTCCTCCGGGTCCTGTTTGCATGTGGGCTCGGATTTGTCTCTGGCTTCTCCTACGGTTTGGGATGAGACCCTCGCCTCCCAGGGGAGGGGGGCAGGTGTTGCTCCAGTCGAGCGAATGGAACCAAATTACAGGCCCGTCTGTCACCTCCTCTGGGAGAAGGAGAGAGTGGGTCGGGAGCCGAGGAGGGGCGGGAGGGGGAGGGGAGGGCCGGAGGGGAATGAAAATTCAGAGCTGGCGGCGGGCGAGTAGGGATGCGGCGCCCGCCAGCGCCTCCACCAGCACCGCGACCCGGCGCGGGGGCAGCGCGACCTCAGGCTCGTCTGCAAGGCGCCGGCCCTGGTCAAACGCGAATTGCCTTTCACTAAATTGACTGATCTATTTCTCGACTGTCCTGACTCGGGGCCCTGTCTCTAGTCTGCTGAAAAGAAACCACCAGCAGGTCCACGCTGAACCCAGATAACACCTACGCTTTCAGCCATGTCCTTCCGTCTTAACCAGGGCGGCCTCCGTCCCTTGGCTGAGATTTGACCTTCAGCCTTGCTGGTGTCAGCAGCTTTGTTAAGGCTGGGGAATTACCTTGAGGCCCTAGGAACATCTTGCTGGAGTGGGGCGGGGGTGGAATCTCCAGAGATCTCCTTTGGTCCGAGTGGGGGCTTCACAGCACAACCAGACTTTGCAGAACTTCAAGGACACGAATAACAAATTGCCATCACTTTGCTTTCTCTTGTAGATGGAAAGACACAATGCTAGTTGGTTGGGGCCAGGCTGGCAACAAGAGACAAGATCTTGTCAAATTCTGCGGACTTGATAGCCTTGCCCCCAGGGCTGGAACGATTAAGAAACTGTGGGTTCCTGCCACCTCTTTCAATAAGAATCAAGGTTTAGACCTACCTAAGGTGGCTGCAGCAGGGCCAAGAAGAGAGAGGATTCCTCTGTGTTTTTTTTTTTTTTTTTAATGAAGTGATTGGCAGAGATAATTCCCCACGCAGGAGGGGATCTAGTAGATAATGGGCCTGCTTAGATTGTGGCTGATAGGACTCTGTCCAGCTGATGTCAACTGATGACTAAGAAGTGAAAAATGAATTCCATTATCCAGCTGTTACTGCTGTGAGGTGCCCAAATATCCAGATGTCTCCAAACATCTGGATATTTGACAGCATGTTTCAAACCACACATCCAGATGGTTGGTATTTGCAGACAAGGAGCAAACCTGGACACAGAAGACAAAATTCACAAACTGGGGAGAGGAATAGCAAGAAGGGGTTAAAAAGACAAGAAAGGGGAGATGGAATAGGAATCGGGAGAAATTCAAGGAGAAAATATGTGAAGGGAAGTTAAAATACTTTAGAAGCACCTTTCTAAAACAGAGAACAATCTTCCATTTCTTAATAAGTCAGCTTAATAAGTCAGCTACACTCTTACCTGGCTCCATGAAAAGCATTTCTGTTTGTCTATGTCTAGGTGACAAAGGAGAGTGTATAAAAGAGTGACCAATAAATGAAGCTCAGGAGGAAATCTAACCCTGGTCTAAGCTGTACAGGGAGGCCAGCCCTGTGGGACCACAGGGAGAAAGACTGTCCATGTATAGGCAGGGGAGTAGCTATTACACATGTGAAAGAAAATTCAAGACTCCAGCCAAGGATAGCCACAGCCAGCAAAACACTGAGAGATGCTGACATGTTGACTAGTCGACTTCGCTTGCAGTTATCCATCAGGATGCTGGGTGTCCTCAGAGCCAATGACGCTGTAACAGAAGGAAAAGGGTAATTGAGTGGGGGAAGGCAGTGCAGTTGGGTGACAGATTTAGGGGAGGAGACACGATGTGACTGAGGTGAGGGTGGGAGTGAGTGTTAGGCTTTCAGAGCAGCTCACAAAGGCTCTGCAATTCCCAAGCTGTCTGTTATCTATGAAATGCAAATCAGGAGGGGAGTGACATCATGTCGGATTATGGCCACAGGGAGTAATTATTTAGACATTAAAGGCTATTGAAGGGAGTGGTTGACAATATTAATGATGTCCAGATGGACAGAGTGTGATGCTAAAATTATTTCCTAGTACAAAGAACAGGAATTCTTTTTTTTTTTTTTTTAAATCAGGTTTATTCTTCTATTGGACAGCCTATCTGTTGGAGCTTTGCTCCTGGAAGAGCTGGTGACTCTGAGAGATGATATGATCTCTGACAACAAGCAAAGAGAGATTTATAGAAGAGGCTGCATTCTCCAGCCCTGGGGAAAGGTATGGTCAAAAAGCAAAACATTTCAATGTAGTTGCAGCCATAAAAATAAGAAATTAACTTAAGAAGTAAGTGATAGGCTGTGACCAGAAACCCTCTGTCCCAATAGTCCCCCACCCACTCTGCCTTCTGACCCCAATGCCTGAGCATGTGGTAACCTGTTGCCTAAACAGCACTTTCCCTTTGCACAGCTGCCTTACACTCTTGGAGACTTAGTCTTGCCATAGGCTGCCTCACCACAGGTGAAAGTGTTATCAGTCACTGAGAAAAGTGGTCTACGAAAGCAGCTCAGCACAGCCAATGCTGCTCTGTGAACAAAAGCAGGGAGATGCCCCTAGCAAAGAGCCGAAGGCAGTGCCAGGTAAGAGCAAGCCAGTTCTAGAAGACGCAGAGGTCCAGAGCATGGATACGGGCAGAACACCTGATGGACAGTGGGAGTTCGCTCTGCCTCTCACAGAACAGGCGCCTGAGATTTGCCTGGGAATTTAGCAGGGTTCCAAGCCTTCTACCCATCTTTCTGACTGGTGTGGGAATGGATGGGTCAGCCAGACAAAACCAAAACCTGTCTCCTATGTATGTGGACTTCCCAAATGAATAAGAACCAGAGCACTGGTGATGTTTACGAATAAGAACCAGAGCACAGGTGATGTTTTTGCTTGTAACACAAAGGAAACTCATTAAATTGTCCAAAGAAGGGTCAGTTCAAGAAATGAATGGATCTCTTTAAAGATGGTTTCAACCCCCTCCCCCACATAATGGTTCTCCTGAGACTCTGTCTTACAGTACCAATATGCAGCCCCATGGTTTTCCTAAGCTAGGCGCCTATATGTCCTCATGACCCCTTGTACCAGCTTTTAGGCAATATGGACACCAGTGTACACATGGACGCATTTCTTTTTCTGACTTTTCTTCTGTGTTATGGGCTTTCTGGAGATGGGCAATCTGACTTATTAGTGCCTGTGGTGGGCCTGGCATATGACAAACACCCTGCTGATGTTTGAATAATGAACTAGAAGAACACAGAGGCAAACTTCACGAACTGTTCAAGAAGATTTAACATGGAAACTTGACCAGAAGGGAGAAAAATGTTGATGAAATCATTAAACCTGCTGTTAGGGAGGATAATTAGCATGACCTACGAAGGACAAGAGCTGTGGAAAGGTCCTTGGTAACAATCAATCAAGAGAAAGTATTTGGGAAGAGCCAAGAATGAAATGTCTTGTCTCACCCATGCAGCCACTGAATCCAGTCTTTTGAGTTCAGCAGATACATAGTGACCACACCTGAACCACTGTGCCTGTTTCATAAATCTGAGTAGTTGTAAAAGAAATGCCCTTTTTAAGACAACTCAATACATATTTTATGGAAAAATCCTTCAAATCTGGTTTAGAAACCTGAAGAGAAACTGTCAATAGTTTGCATAGAAAACATTGCACAGATTAAGGGTTAATAATACCCATGATTCGAATTACGTAGCATTCAAGTTTCAGCAAAGTAAAAATTTGGTGGAGCATAGCCACACCCCCCAGGTCTGTATGTTTATTTGTGATTGTCCTTGCACTTGACTGCCGTGGTAGAGTTTAGCAGTGGCAGTGGGGACCTGATGCTTCTCCAAACCTGAAATAGTTACGACCTGTCGTCCCATTAGAGAAAGCCAAGCCCCAATGCAGAGCATGGACTTCAGAATCAGTGTCTGCCCTCACATTCCAGGGCTGCCACTATCTGCCAGCTCTAAAACTAAAAGAAAGTCACTTGATGGTGTCCTTCCACTCCAAAGGAGGAAGGTAGCACTACCTTCTTCAGGGGGCTTGTGGGAGACATGAAATGTTTTCAGGTCACAGTTTAGGAAAGACCCAGCATATGTAAGTTCTCAAGACTCGAGAGCAAGACAGCACACAGTGTGAAGGAAAGACTGAAAATAGTCACGTTCACCGCAGAAGATGCACAGCAAGCCTGTGATGAGATGTTGCCTCATAGCCATTAGAACCGTTAGAGCCTCAAACATTTCAAACTTACCCAGCACGGCAGGTACAGTCATGATCTCATGCATGGCTAATGGGGATGCAAAATTGGTACTGGCCTTTAGGAAAGGATTTGTAGGGTTCCTTTCCCACCCTCTTCAGTGTGTCTTTTCCTCTGTGATCTTCCTGGTGCTAGAATCACTCACCTGGATGCTTTATATCTTATGAAAGCATTTTAGCATATGGATAAATATTCAAATTCCTATTTTGTGTTGAAATGAGTGCTCTGGGAAGTCATATCTTGCCATCTTGCTGATGTTACTGTGAAGTAACTCTTGACATTAGAATTAAGATAGAAGATTGTGCATGGTGGTGCATGTCTTTGGTCCCAGCACTGGGAGGTAGAGGAAGGTAGATCTTTGAGTTCATACATAAGTCCATTTTTAGGAAAATTTAGCTCTCCAAAAAATAAAGACAAAAATTTTAGAAGTTTTCACTATCTGTAATAGAAGGGACAACATATCATACCAAAATTCAAGAGCAGTATGCTCTAAAGCTTGTTAAAAGATTATTTTGATCTCATAGCTTTAATACCCAGCCAAACTATCAAGTGTGAAGACAAAAGGAAATCTTTTTTTAAACACCTAAAGCCTCAGGAAGTTTGCCTTTTACATATCCTTTCTTAGTAAACTATCTGAATGTATTTTGAAGGAAAACTGATGGCTTAAATGAAGAAATACCATTTAATATGAAATATTAATATGAAAGTTAAAAAAGTAAATTTAAAAGTTAAAAAAAAAAGTAAGAATGAATCCTAGTTAGGAAAGAAACACAGGCATACACCCGCATGCACGCGCATGCGCGCGCACACACACACACACACACACACACACACACACACACTTCCAAGATGACAATGTCACAACCAACCAGGAAAGCTAGTCCAGTTTGGAGAGAAAGATAGGAGATATTTCAATGGGAGCCTCTGATTACACAAATTTGTCTATATGCGTTAGACCAAAGGGAAGATAAAGTTAGTTGTAGAAGGAAGCACCTATGTTTGAAAATGATGTCTAATTGAGAGGCAGACAAAATGACTAATCAGAGAAAGAGTTGACAGAATAGGAAAGAGGAGCTACTGGAGAGAGCAGTGCAGAGAAAAAGGAGGCAATTTTACTGAGACAGTTTTACATACAGGTTGCAGAGAAGCTAGACATAAGAAAGACAGATGAGCCAAAGAATAAGGAGCCAGGAGATTAGAACGTATCACCAAAGTTAGTATGAAAGGGGCTAAGCAAAGCAATTCAGTCAGAAGCTGAGAAGCCTGTTTGAATAAGTCAGCTAGGAGGAGAGTTTGATCCAGAACAAGCCAGCCAGAGTTCAGAAAGAACGAGAAAGGGTGAGCTTATTCAGCAATAAGTCTCAGAGGCTGAAAACATTCTAGGCCTAGATTAGATTGTATGGATGTTGGAAGCTTCCAGGGCTAAGTTAGAAGACAGAGGCAGTAAGCCTCTGAGACAACAATTACTTTAGGCAAATAAAAGTTACTGTTACACACACACACACACACACACACACATCATTAGAAAAATATAAACTTTATAAAAATGTCAAAGTTAAGATATGAAGAAGCCAGTAGCAGTACAAACAAGAAATTACAGGACTTGAAGAAAAGCAAACTTGTTCAAAGATCTCAACTCAAAATAAGGGAAAGAAATAAAGCAGTAGAAAAGAAGACATTTTTTGAGAGGCTCTGGACTAGAGCAAATAATATAATATGTTACCTAACTTTGCTGTGAGTACTATTTGCATGGTAATAAAATACTAGTGCTGTTTGTAGTTTGTTTTTTTCTCAGTTTTATAAAAGCAAAACAAACAAACAAAAAACACTTGGGACACCTACAGAAGTAGCATGTACTGCAATGAACTATAAGCTATATACTATCCTTCATGATCCATCCCATAGAGGGTTATATTTCTCACTTCCTCTTTCCATTCCCTGTGGTGTTTATAAATACATCAGAATTTCTCTATCACTATACATCCATAAATAAATTTAGTATAAATAATAGCCTCTCAAATAAACTCTACCTGTGGCTTGGTACCTCCTGTAGCTTAGATTGTTTGAGTTTTTCAAAGAACCTTGTGTGAAAGGCTGGCTCCCCAGCTGTGGCATTGCTGGGAGACAGTGGAACCATTAGGCAATGAGGCTTGTGAGTGGATATTAGGTTGATGGAGGCTTCCCTTTGAAGACACATTGGGAGCCCTCCTCTCTTTGCTTCCCACTGCCAGGAGGTGAACAGGCTTCCCACAGTGTGCTGAGTGGCAACGTACCGAAAATAACAGGGTTAAGAGCCTTAAGAGACCTTTAATATGTTTATAAAACCACTGACGTGTCTCTGCCCATTGCTGTTATTATTTCCTCAGTGTTCTCCATCCTTGGCCAGCAAGATCCTTTAGAGGTTGGCTTCTAGGTCTCTTTGATGTGAATTTTGCAGTGTTTCCTACTCTTCTTGCTTTTGCTTTGACAAGTTGTTCTCAGACCATCTTAAACACTCTCTTCCCCAGTTCTAAAATTAGCCCTTTTCTCTGGGGCGCTCTAGTTCCTGTCAGTGCATAG
This sequence comes from Psammomys obesus, assembly GCF_907164565.1. NCBI lineage: Eukaryota > Metazoa > Chordata > Mammalia > Rodentia > Muridae > Psammomys > Psammomys obesus. The sequence continues at coordinate 2,966,198 of NW_026585685.1, forward strand.
TGGTGCTCAAGGACCAGAGCCTAAGTGAGGCTCCTCTCTGCTATGACTGGCCATTGCTGCTAAGTGAGTCTCATCATTTGTGACTTGGCCCCACAAACACTTTCAATGTGAAGAACTAGGAGATACTTTTGCTTGCTTTTTTGTCTCCAGGAAAGTTGTTAACTTCTTTTTCAAATTCAAGACTCGGGGCTACTGATTGCTTCTTTATGACTTTATATTTTTCTTTCCTCTACGTTACTATGACAGTTCACTATGCCATGGATATAACGGCCTATTCATTTGCCTTCTAAAAGCACAATGCAATCTTAAGAATAACAGAACCAAAGTTACCTTGAAAATCTGTGATTATTTTCCTAGAGTCCTTTGTGTCTCAGAGCATGGGACTCTGGGGCCACACAGTCATATTTACTGCATCTTAAACTTACTTCAAAGTGTCTCCCTGTATAGCAATACCACCAGCTAGATTTATAGTTACAATGATTTCTTTCATTTTTCTTTCAATTCTTCATAATTGCTTTTTAAAATTTAATCTTGCTTCGGAATCATGGAGGATATTTGCATGGTTCAAATATCCTTTTTGTATACAGTGAAAGAGTTTGCTTCCTGTATTTCCATCACTACTTCCACCTTATTTCCTGACTTTCTCTAAAGAAATTTGTCTTAACTTTTCCTTTTATGTGTGTAAGCAAATATATATATATATATATATATATATATATATATATATGTGTGTGTGTGTGTGTGTGTGTGTGTGTGTGTGTGTGTGTGTGTGTGTGCACATATATGATTACATAGAGATATTATGACTTTTTTCTTTAGGCCACTTCACATGTTTGAAGCTTTCCAGGTTGAAGAGCTGTAGGGACTCTATGCTGAGGAAGCTTCTCATTGTCATTCTCCTTTGGTACCAGTGGGCATCAGTTATCTTTAGCAGTTATATAAATGTATGAGTTTATACGCACTGCACGCATGCAGATGCCCACAGTGCGACTTCTGGTAGGTTTCAGCTCTCCCCCAGCCCTATTCCTCTCCAGTTTTCCTACTTATCCTTAATATATATGAAGGAAGGAGTGGTGTTTTGCCTACACACATGCCAGCAGAGGGTGTCGGATACCTGGGTACTGGAGTTGCAGCTGGTTGTGAGCCACCATGTGAGTGCTGGGAATTAAACCTGGGGTGCTCTTAACCACTGAGCCATCTCTCCAGCTCCCTACTTGTTCCCCTTCAAATGGAAGTCATGACCAAGTTGTCTATATTAAGGATAGGGTAGGGTAGAAATTCTTGCTGGGGCAGAAAGAGATCGTCTTGGGCATCATGCAAGCACACGGTGCACAGACATACCTGCAGGCAAACACTTATACACATAAACTAAAAAACAATTTAAAGAGTCTTGTTGCTATATGTATTATGCTATATTAAGTTTATAAATTTGGAGAAAATATATATCTTCCTAGTCAAGATTATATTTTTCATTTATCCAAGTCTATATTATGTGTCAAATTTGTTTTTAGCTGTTGACATAAAGCTATAGCCAAATCAAAATATTAATAACAGTTACAGAACAATTATTTTCAAAGGAAGGAAAAACAGTTGATTATAGTTGAGGGAGAGAGAAAGAGTGGGTGAGGTAGAGAGAAGGAGGGGCTTTGATATCTTCACCTTAGACAGGAGCTGGCAAACTAAGAAAGGAAATTTATGCTTTCACCAAGGTTGGAGAAATTGGAGAGAGGGCCCAGCCTCGGAGACCTCTAGGAGAGGATCCAGATCCCATCCCCAGTACCCACGTGATGGCTCACAACCATCTGTAACTCCCAACTCCCAGAGATCCAGTGGCTGCTTCAGGCCTCGTCAGGCACCAGGCACACGTGTGAGGCAGATCAGAATGCTATCACTTAAAGCTATAGAAGAACCCCTGCCAGAAGTAAGCACAGAAATAATAAAAAGAGGTCACTTTTTAGACAGCAGACACATATAAAGAGCTCATGTATCTCATTGTAAATAGCTGTTTGGCCGGATGTCTTAATTACACATGTCACCAACATAGAAATAACTCTAATGTATGGTAAATTAAAGAAACAGTCTAATTGTATTAGGCATGGCTCTCTAGAAGAAATCAAATACACACATACATCATATATATATATACACACATACATATACACCATGTACATCTACATATAATATACATACTCCTCATACACATACATACATATACATATACTGCTAACTAGATAGGCTTGAACAATACAGTAGTCCAGTGATCTTCTGCAGGCTGGAGCGGCTGAGAACCTGGACCTGCTCAGTCCGTGGAGCTGGACAACCCAGCAATCTTAGATGAAAACCTGGAAGCTCCCTAGCGGATCACTGGTGTGGAATCCACACAGGAAAGCAGCCACAGCATGGCCTGGACTGACCCCACAGGGGTTTGCTCAGAAGAGACACAGGCAGACAGGCGCATGCACACTGCTGTCTTCTTGGGCCCTTTTCATCCGGGCAGCCTGCAGGAGGGTGAAGCTCACACTGAGGGTGGGGCTCCCCTGATTCAATGAAACTTCTAGAAACCCCGACAGACAAGTCCAGAAAGTGTATGTCCTAGCTGATTCTAAATCCAGTCAAGCTGATAATCAAGATCAGTAACAACACTGCTACTGTGTTCTGACTTGGTTGGTTGCTTATATGGTTGGGTGTATGTCCCATTGGTCCTCTGTGAAGGGATGCGAGAAGCAGCAGAGCCTTAAGGAGACAGAGGGCAGTGAGAGTTGATTGGGCTTCTGAAGGAGTGTTGCCTCTGAAGGAGTCGAGACAGTTCCCTCGAGACCTGGAGTTATAGAAAGAACCTCTCCCTCTTCTCTAGCTTCCTGTCTCGCTCTGTGATCTCTTCTCTTGTGCGTGGTGTCATGCCTTTGAACCTCCAGAAATAATGAGTTAAGTATGTCTCTTTACAGCCACCCAGCCTCAGGTGTTTCTTTGTGGTGATAGAAAACAGACCAATATTGCGTATTACCTTGTGTAGGAGAAAGTAGCTGAGTCGATAGTCATCAGGACTTCATCTGCTCTTTCTCTTCATCATGCAAGGCTTCCTCTGCTCCCCATAGGCGAGTATGGAGTATAAGCAAAGGAAGCTGAAGGACAGCCCCCTCACCAATAGAGACAAACTGTGCTGGCCACCACCTTCCTGCCTGTAGCATCCTACGGGCCCTTGGGGCACCTCAGACACTCAGGAAGCGTGTCCACCAAAGGCTGAGTAAGAAAAGCCTGCGCTTACTCTTCCTCCAGAGGTTGTTCAAGGCTGAACTAATAAGATAATACATGTTCACATTCCTGCCCTGGGCTGCTGGTTGAGTGCAGGACATTTCATTCTGCAGGGCTTCATTCCTGAGTAATGTGTGTTGGAAAACAGATGGAGAATTTGGCATTCTTACCATTTGTCACTAGGGATGACCACATACATTTTTTTTTTCCAGGGAGGTGAATTATGTTTATAAACATTGGCTTGGAAGAAGGAAGCTTTTGATCTGGGTGTTGAGGCAGTTATGAAAGACAAGGTGAACTGAGGTGACCCATGCATGGGAAGGAAGGAAGACAGAGGCAAGAAGGAGAAAAATGGAGAGAAAAGCCCAGGAGGTGTGAAGGACAAGCTGGTCAGGCTTGAGTCAGAGGAGCTGTGTTATAAGCTAGTTTTGTGTGTGTGTGTGTGTGTGTGTGTGTTTGTGTGTGTGTTTATTTTATTAAACACATCAATGTTTTACCTCCATGTATATCTGGGTGAGGGTATCTGATCTTGGAGTTATAGACAGTTGTGAGCTGCCATGTGGGTTCTGGTATTTGAAGCTGGGTCCTTTGGAAGGGCAGTCAGTGCTCTTAACCACTGAGCCATCTCCAGCCCCCTGTAAGCTAGTTTTATGTCAGTTTGATCCAAGCTAGAGTTACCTGAAAGGAAGACTGAGAAAACATGTAAGATCCAGCTACAGGGCGTTTTCTTAATTAGTGATTTGTAGAGGAGGGCCCAGCCCATTGTGGGTGGTGCCATCCCTGGGCTGGTGGCCCTGGTTCTACAAGAAAGCAGGCTGAGAAAGCTATGAAGAGGAAGCTAGTAAGCTGCACCCCTCCATGGCCTCTGCATCAGCTCCTGCCTCCAGGGTCCTGTTGACTTCCTTCAATGATGGGCTACAGCATGGCTGTGTAAGCCAAATAAACCCTTTCCTCCTCAACTTGCTCTCGGTCATGGTGTTTCATCGCAGCAATAATAAGCCTAACTAAGAAAAGCTATGAAATTATGTGAGCTGAGGCATGAGTTTGCCTTTTGCCCAAGTCACCCTCATTGGATTTCACAGGCACAGGATCTGGCTACTGGACTGGCAGAGCTTCTCATACCAGGTAGATGGTGATAGGCCAAGGTCTCTGCCTCTAGCCTTCCCTCTCACTGGATTTAGGACTATTAAGAGATTTGGAGCCTGAGCTACAAGCAAGAGCAGAAGGGAGACACAGGTGTCAAAGGTTTCTACCTTTTTATGTCCCTGTGGTACCCAAGGCCGCAGAGCCAGGGAATCTCAGCTCATTCTCCACTCTAGGTAATCTGGAGACTAGACACTTTTGGAACCTTCCAGAACTTACTAACAGAAATCTTTAGCCTTAACTTAAGCTGGTCTCCTTGAATCTGGTTAGCTTCTGCGGCATAGTTTTTCCATGAGACTTCAGTATAGCTCTGCAGGCTTGGCCACATATTTACCTTCGCTGTTGTCAACCTCTCTCCATCCAGCAATCCAGTCAATGTTTGCTCACACTATGGGGTTGTTTTCTAGTTAGAGGGAGGGAAGATGACAACAGCAGCTGCTAACACAAGCGGAGGACAAGTGGTAGAATGGATGAATAAATTAAACCTCATGCAAGTCCGAGAGAAAGGTGAGTAATTATTGCTAATTGACTCCAGAAAGACTTCATGGAAATGTTATTTGTGCTCAGCCTTCACGGACAGGCTTCAACAGGCAAAGTGAGGGAAAGGCATTCCCGGTAAAAGGAATGATGCAAGGCAAGCTTGAAGCTGGCAAAGAGCAGGTAAAGTCCTGATCACCCAGGGCCTTGAATGCTGGATGTAGGATTCGGGACTTAACTCTGTAAATAATGCTAGACTAGCAATAGCTTCCAAAAGAGGAAGGAAAGGAAACTGACAGTGTTGATCACCTGAGGATGCTCCAGGCCTTCACACTGACCTCATGAAGAAAATGAACAAATTTGGGAATGAGCCAGACCAGCATGGCTAGTTAGGAGTCAGTGGAAAAGACAATGAACGCAATGGAGTAGGCTCCTTTCCCCATGGCTTGAAGTCTACTGGCAGTGAGCCGTGTAGGGAGAACTCTGGGATGTTGATTCAGTAGACAGGGTGACAATTAGTTCTGAGAGTTTGATTCCCATACTTCCCACCAGAGCCTCATCTCACAAAACAGTTGAAGGTTTGGGAAGTTATGGAAATGAGAGGTTTCTTCCTCAGTCGGACCAGGTGGGAGGCCAGCCAGGATGGAGGCCAAAACTGGTGAGGAGTAACAAAAGAGTCTTTTGCCTGTGGTCCCTGCTTCACTCTGAGGGAACTGGGGTTCTGAGGGACCAGACCACCGGCCTGAGCTCAGGCTCCTAAACATCAGGCCTAAGAGGCACACTGGAGTCTATGCCACTGACTAGATGTGTAAGAAGACAAAGTGTCAGGAAGCTGGGAAGGCAAGTCTGGTCAAGTCTGGTCCATTCCCACATCTGGTCACATGCTTGTTAATTTACATTCTTTTATTCTTGGGATAAGCACACATCAGGCATGGATTTTGCAGCAGAAACTGCGCTAGGTGTTTAGGAAAAGAAAAGCTAACATTTCTTCTGTTATCAGCAAGAGTATTCTAGAAGTAGAAGCCAACAAGAGAGCAGACAACTAGAATGTATAGAGAAGGGCAGCCAACCCGGAGGGTGTTAGGGCTGAGGAGGGGGTTAGAGACTGTCTGAGGTGAGGGGCAGTCTGTTTGGAGGAGCCAAGGGTGGCTAGGCTAAGGCAAGGAAGGGAAATGACTGATGTTCTTGACAGGAGAGCCAGGGCTAAGGCAGAGGCCATACAGAGGAACAGTGAGACCCGGGTGAGCGCCACAGATAACGCTGGTTGCCAAGCGCAAGAATGGGACAGGAGAACAATCCCCTAACAGTCAAGGAACTTGGGTTTCATCTTCTAGGCCACCAGGAGCTTTTAGCAGCAACAGGTCAGTCCTTAGGCTGGGACCAGGGGCCTGGCTGGACACCCATGGTTACTAAGACACCACTGAGACTACAGACAGGAGCTCCCTTGCTCAAATCTCTGACCGGGAAGGGTTTCTTTTTGGTACCCTTCTCCTCCTGGGTTAGCTCGGGAGACCACAGTTCCTCAATGCAGGCATGTTCCCAAGAAAGGTTCAACTTTAGGAATGCCCAAGGGGAGATGAGCTCTGAGCCTCCCAATAATCTGTTGGGCCATGGCTTTTTATATACTAGAGTCTTGGGTCTACAAGGTATCTATCGATATGATGGGTCAGTTCATGCCAGAATGTTCTTGCTTGGACACTGGCTTTGGCTCTTTGGGGCTAGACTCTGAAAAGTTGAAGCCAGTCACATAACTGCAGTGTGAATGGTCACCAAGGATTGGGTAAGCCTCCTCAGCATGTGATTTCATACACCAGTGAAATTGCAAGAACCAAACACATTCCCAGCAGCTTCATTGGAAGGGACACCTAAAGGCTCTGCCTCATCTCTGGACATTGTCCCATGTGTTTTTCCACTTCCCAGCGTTAATCTGCATCCGTTTGATGCAGGAGCCTGCAGTAGTCTGTAGCCTGCTAATGAGTGAGAAAGCCTGAGACAGGTCTTGGCTGTCTGAAACAAACCTCACTCTACCATGCCAGAGGCAAGGACAGTAGGGAAACGTACAGAACCTGGCATTTCATCTGGGGAGTAGTGCACCAGTTAAGATTCCTATTGCTGTAATAAAACACTATGACCAATAGCATGGGAAGAAAGGGGTTTATTTTGTCTTACAGTTTATAGTACATCATCCAGGGAAGTCAGGGCAGGAACTGAAGCAGAGGCCATGGAGGAACTGCTTGCTGGTTGCTTCCCACAATTGGCTCAGTTTGCTTACTTCCTTCTCCTTCCCTTCTCTTTCCTCCTTTTCCCTTCCTCTTCCCCTTCCCTTCCTTTCCTTTCCCCTTCCCTTCGCTTTCTTTCTGTTTCTCCCCTCCCCTCCCCTTTCTCCCCTACCTTTCCTTCCCCTATCTTTCCCTCCCCTCTCTTCCCTTCCTCTTCCCTCCTCTTTCCTCTCCTCTCCTCTCCTCTCCTCCCTTCCCCTTTCCTTTCCCTTTCCTCTCCTTCTCTTCCCTTCCCTACCCTTCCCTCCCCTCCTCTTCCTTTACCATCCTTCTTGCAGGGTCTCATCATATAACTCTGGCGGGCCTGGAACTTGCTACATAGACCAGGCTGGCCTTGAATTCGTAGAGATCCACCTGGCTCTGCCTCCCAAGTGCTGGAATCGAAGGCATGAGCACCATGCCCATCAGTCTGCTTTCATATACACCCAGGGGCTACCTGCCCAGGGATGGTACCACCCACAGTGGGCTGGGCCCCCCTCACATTGATCACTAATTTTAACAATGCCAACCTAAAGGCCAGCCTTATGGAGGCATTTTCTCAACGTGGTTCTCTCTTTTCAAATGACTCTAGCTTGTGTCAAGTTGACAAAAAACATAGCCAGGACAAGTAGATTTGACATAGCAGGCTGCAATGAACAGTCCTGGAAAGTGCTGGCAGATGTCTCCTGGTCATTCCAAGGCCACTGTGTCCTTCTCCTAGTGGCCTGGGGGTGGGGTGCTCTTGCTTGGGTCTTACTTCATTATCCAACAGAATATTGTACTTTTTCACTTTCAGCTTTTCCACGAATGTTAACTGTCCTCCTTCCATCCCTCCCATTTGTTTCTTTTACCAGGTAGTTATGTCAATATTTTACAATCTCCAGATACTGCAAAGCTGAATTTACCCTGAACAACAGAAGTGAGTTTCCAGTTGTCCTAGTTTGCTCTCTGTTACTGTAAAAAACACTATGACCAAAAGCAACCAGGAGAGGAAATGGTTTATTTGGCTCACATATCTCTATCACAGTCCATTGTTGAGGCAAGTCAGGGTAGGAACTCAAGCAGGAGCAGGGGCAGGAAGCATAAGGAATGCTGCTTACTGGCTTGCAGCTTCGCTTTCGCTCAGCTACCTTTCTCCTACAGCCTGGGGTCCACCTGCCTAGAGACAGTGTTATCCACAGTGAGCTGGCCCTTCTACACCAGTTAGTGTGCCCACAGGTCATTATGATAGAGACCATTCTCCAGTTGTGGTTCCCTCTTCCCAGGTATGTCAAGGTGACAGCCACAGTTAGCCATTGCACAAACGGACCCTAAAATACTGCGCGATAGGTACTCAAATAACTTGCTGTGATACAGCAGGGAAAGTAGACTTCTCAGCCTGGCTGTCATCTCTGACAGAAAGCCTAGGTGTCGGTTTCATGTGGCCCCATGCTCCTGCAAAGTCTTAGCTTCAGTTAGTTCTTCCCCTTCTCATTAACAGAATGTGATGCATACTTAATAAACGATTCCTACTTCCTGTCATGGTTGCTTTCCTCCTTGCTTTGACAAAGCATATGCCAAGAGTCACTCAAGGAAGGCAGGAAGCATTTATCTTGTCTGAGGGGACAGTCCATCATGATGGAGAAGGCCCGGCAGACAGCTTGAGGCAGTCAGTCACACTGGATCCGCAGTCTGGGGCAGAAAGGGATGAAGGCAGAGGCTTGCTTTTTAATTTTAATTCACTCTGGACCCCAGACCATGGAATGGTTCCACCCATAATTAATACAGGTTTTCCCACCTCAATTAGCTCATTCTAGAAGCTCTGCCACAAACATGCCCAGAGGTTTGTCTCCTAGGTGATTCTGGGTCCTGTCAAGTTGTAACATATTAATCCACATTCCCTCTTCATATCTGTCTGCTAAAGAACTTAGATTACTAAGTATTTCTGCTCACTGTGCAGTCTAAACCCACCCTGTTTTCAACTCCGAGAGTTGGAACTAGGAACTTTCTACAGTGTATCACTATACTTTAAAGAACACAACCTTGTCCGAATTCATTAAGCCTTTCTGAGTTCTCCCCGTAACTTAGCAGACACCCTTTCCCTGGCCATGCACACCTTCTTCTCTCTTTCGCACTTCCTGGAACCACTGGGGTTCTGCATCTAGATCCAGAGAAGGTAGGAGTTTCTTTGTTGCTTGTGACCTCATAGGGATCAGGTTATTTTAAGCAGAAGAGAATTTAACACAGAAGGTGAGTTAGTATTTTATCATTGGAAGGACCAAAGATGTTGATTCTAGAATGTTCCTCCAGAGAGAAAAAACAGAGGCTTCTGAGTTCAGGAACACAGTGCCATGCCAGCTAAGCAGGGTCTGCATCCTTAGCAGCCTTCCCCTCTGCTGCGTCTCTTCTCCAGAAACTGAGGGACCGATCTAGCTGTAGGGCATATTCTAAGTCTTCTGACCTTATTCCCAGCAGCAGCAGCCAGCCAACAGAGCAAGAAGATGGCTCCTTACCTCACTACTGATACTAAAATCTTGCCTATGTGTATATGTGGCAGAGCCTAAATTGCACGCAAGGTCCTGGTTGTAAGCAAAGCCTAGGAATTGAAACAAACCGTGTCCTCTCAACATGCCTAATGCTTTCTAGGAAGGAGGCAGGCTAAGGGGCTGTGGTGGTTTGAGTAAGAATGCCCCTGAAGGCTCAGATGTTTGCATATCCCAGTTGGTGGTGCTCTTTGGGTAGGGTTAGGAGGTGTGGTTTTGCAAGGGGAAGTATGTCACTGAGCTTTGAAAATTGAAAGCCACATACCACCCCAGTTCTCTCTCTCTCTCTGCTTATTGCTGTGGTTTAATACTTGAGCTCTCAGCTTGTTGCTATGTCTGCCTGTTCCTTCCCCCACAGTATTAGTGATGGATACCTCTCCCTCTGGAAAAGAAAGCCCAAATAAGCTCCTCCTTCTGCAGGCAACCCTGGTTGGGGTGTTTTGTCAGTGTACTAGAAAAGTAACTAATCCAGACACCAAGATGGAACGAGAATCGGAAACGTTTCTGTCTTCATTGAAGGCTGCAAAGTTTCCTCCAAGATTTGACAGGCTGCATATGATCAGAGGAACGAGCATGCTGACATTCCTGGGGACAGATGTCGAAGAGGGAAGTGTGCCTCCTGCTACTGTCTCCTTAGGAAAAAGTAATTTCCAGGTCATGTGCTAGAGTGAAAACGCAAAGAAACTTGAACTTGATTTCAGACTCAAGTTCTGTCCTATTAATCTGGAGGCCTTTAAATCAAATTGTAAGGAACTTCATGCTTAAGAAATGAAAGAGGAGCACAAATACACATAAAAGTTACTCTTGGAAAGGTCCTCAAATAGATACATAAATCAATTTATTAAAAGCCCATCATTGGGAAATGAGAAGCCAGAGATAGCTTAACCAGAAGGAGAGAAACATGGAGAATAGAAAAAGGTATCCGTGTTTTGGATGGAGTTGCATCTCTGTAGATACTGCTTATCTTAGAAAATGAAAAGCTTGTTTTCCAAAGAGAGAGTTGAACTCTGCAATTCTTTGTCTACATAAGCCTTTCTTTGTGCCTCTAAAGGCAAAGCTTTCAAGAGCCAGGAAGGCAAGAAAAGGGGAGGTGTCTACTTCTCCATCAATTCAGCACAAACTTCAATAACACATAAGGGGACACCATCTACAGTGGCAGCACTGCCTCCTACTGGAAGCTTTGTGACTAACACGCATCTACTAAAGGGGTGGAAAAGAAGAAAGCGATAGCAGAGGCTATGTAGTGACCAAGAGGGCAGACAGGTTTCTGGACATGTACATGGCACCTTTGTGGTGACAATCTGAATACAGTTGTGAGTGGGGATGCCGATCGCCTGCTAGTGATGGTGTAAGGGATGCTAAGCCTCAAGGCAAGGGCGGAAGGGGACTCAGCAATCATGCTGAATTTTCTTTCAATTTGCAATCCAACTTGTCTCCACAACTGTATCCCTGCTGACTAATTCCAAATGGCTTCTACTCCAGCTCCTGGTTCCTATCTAGGGGAGGCTGCTGGCTCTGAGTCTGGAGCTGGAAAGAGCCTGCAGCCACACCTTTATTTTTCAAGAAACAAATGCTAGTTGGAGAAGCCCACGACTCTCCAGCTCTCCCTTGGGCACCTTCTGTGACCATCATCAAAACACTGAAGGGAACTCAACCACGGCACTGATGAATAATTTCCCATTTTCAAAATCAGCAAAGGTAACTTCCCCTGCCCCCGCCTCCGCCTACTGCAGCCTCTTCTGTCAAGGGCCAGTCTTTTATTTTTATATTTGAATGGCCAGGAAGTACCCTGTTTCGGTGGACCTTGGGTAAATCCACCTTATATGGACTGTAGGGAGTATTGACAGAGAATTCTAAGCCTTAGGTGTTTGCATTTGTTTCATTGGTTGATTTGATTCCTTCCTTCCATTATGGTATTCTTTGAGACAGGACAGGTCTCAGTCTGTACTTGAGTCTACAGATGGTCCAGTTTGTGACTATTCCCTGCCTCAGTTTCCTGAGTTGTGGGACTTACCACCCCTAGTGGTCCCAGTCTTTCCCTTCTTCAAAACAAACAACATGAGGTGTGGGAAAATAAGTTCAGAAATGAGTGGGAGAGAGGCAGGGAGGAAGAAAGGAAGGAATTTGAAGTGGAAATAGTATGGGGACTGATATAGTAAGAGAGAAATGCATTGGAGACAGTTGATTTTGAAGAATATTCTTAGAACTGTTTCTAGAATAATTCTGAAGGAAGAATTTAAGATACCCAAGAGTGAGCATTTGGGAATTCAGATGAATTCATAAGAAGGGAAGGAGCCCGAAAGCCTGAGAGTTTACCCAGTGCATGTGACCATAACTGGGAATGGACAAGACTGATGTAAGCATGTGACTCTAACACAGCTGCTGATATTTTGCAGCATCAGGTGGTGGTGGCGGTGGAGGTGTTGGTGGTGGCGGTGGAGGTGTTGGTGGTGGTGATAGTGGTTTGGAGCCTGGGGCTGTCCTGTGCATTGTAAAATATTTGTCTTGTAGTCTTCCTATCCCAGTCTCGATCACCCAAATATGTCCCCAGGCATTTCTAAGTGTGCCCCAGTGGACCAAATCATCCCCAGTTGACAGGCTTTCTTTTAACAGTAAGCTTGGGACCCTGGTTAGACTCCCAATGGCAGGGATAAGTCATAAGGAAGGAAATGGGGCTGCTGCCTCTGGACCTGGAAAGTTGCTAGTTCCCTTTGGATCTTACATGGTTCCTCCAAGGTGTCTTCAGGAGTAGTACAAATCCCCCTGTTAGTATCTTCTCTGGTTCCTGCCTAGCACCATAGCCAATAAGGGCTCCCCCTTTTGGGCGTTCTGTTATTCACCCTTCAATTTTCAAAAGCGTAGCTTTTCCTTTGAGCTAAGCTGCTCAAGCTGCTAAGCTCCATCACCTGTTTTCCCTGCCATTAAGCACTGATGATGGTCAGTGGTCCCCTACTCCTTTATGAATAGAACAGTATCACATAAGGTCTTTTTCCAGGCTGCCTGAAAGACGGAAGGAGACCTTCCATGTAGGCATCCATGACTCCTACCCTGAAGCCAGCAGCTCAGCTTACTATTGGCCAGCAGCCATAGGAAACATTGTTGCTTAGAATGTCTGTTTGCTTTGCTCCCAAATCAGGTGGTCATCTGGAACCTGGCTGAGCTGCTGCCTGATGCTGAGTCAAGGACCGGGAATGAGCATTCAAAGGTAGCTATCCTTTCTCTGTCCATCTCCCACTATAGCCCCACAGTGCTTACCAGTTTCAGCCACAGTTACAGTATCTTTTTTCCAATGCCTACATGGAGACCAATAGGGGTATATGTCTTAGAAGGACTTTGATGCTAAAAGTCCTTGGCATAGCTAGATAAAGGGTAAGATACAACAGGCATGCAAAGGTTTCAGGCGATGTCAGGGGCAGAATTTATTCATCTGTAACCATTGGCTACCTACTGGATACCAGGATCTGGGCCAAGTATTCATGTAGAGACAGCGTGGTCCTGCCTAAGGGACAATTTACATGTGAAGGACACTGAGTAAAGTGTAGCACCCGGGTGCTGTAGGACACACTGGAGAGAGAAACAAGGTGCTCAGAACCATCCTCAGCTAGTAAGTGAGACATCAGTGAGAGACTTTATAATAGATGCTTCTGGTTCTCGTCCTGAGCCCAACTATCAATCCTAACAGCTCAAAAAGTCAAACAACCAGGGGTCGTGTTCTTCCTCATGTGATGGGGGCAGAAAATGGAACATTTAGGAAAGTAGTACTTCCAAAACCAAAATCTAGAACTGCATCTACTTGCATCATCGGCAAGAGTGAACGGAGGAACATATTAAATGACATCACAAGGGGACAAAGGCAAAAGTGAGGGAAATTCTGTAAGACAAACAATGTGCTTTTAAGAGATGAATCGGTGCATTAGTGAAACAACTACTACCAATAAGAAGATAGAGGATGCCGGAGATTAATAGACCTAACTGCCAAGCCAGGTAAGTGTTCTGTGTCGATAAGGGCTAAATTATTATTCAAATAAACCTGCCATTAGAAAGCCAAATAGGCACAATTTCTAAACTTGCACATGGATGGAATATTAGATGTATTATCAGCCTTTGGTGAGTTAATAATGATTTCTTTTAGATAGGAGAGGAAGAATCCACAAAGAAAATGGCATGATGTTTGTTTTAAGTAAAATATTCTAAATATATCACTTATGCAATCAAAAACTGAAGTAAAAAAGAAAAAAGTTAAGTGTGGGAGGCAGGTCTTTCTTAATTATCATTAAAAAAAATACCATACAGAAGGGACCCCATTTTCTCTAAGGATCTGGGATGGAGGTCTGCAGAAAGCTAGTTTCAGTGATGTAGATTATTGTAGAGAAAGCCTAGAGGGGAAGCAGAGAACCACATAGGATCTAACACCTTGTGCCAGAGTGGCCTATGGGTCGGCAACAGTGGATTCTGGATTTTATCTTTTTGTTTTCTTTCTGGACTTGAACAAGTACAAAATTTTAGATCCATGTCAGATCCACCAAGTCCAAAATTGTATTTTAAAAAAAATCCTTGGTAATTCATATGCTCATGAAAATTTGAGGAACACCGCTATGAGTCATGTACATCTGTTAATAAAGTTGCTTCATTTTCCACTCCTGAAATCGCCCAGTGACTGAATTTAAGATTTCATGCAGGGTCCCCCTGAGAGCAGAGATCTGTGCATTAATCTGTGGCTACACCTATACCACTGCTCTTACTAATGGCTGCTCTACCATCCATTCCTGGACCTCAGCCACACGACATCCTCCCTGCCATGCTTCCTAATTGGTAATCTGCCACCCATGACCTTGGCCAGATGGTGTACTGCCTTGGGACCCCTGGCCTCATCAGCTGATTCTACACTCAGGCAGAACCATATTACAAAGAGGGGCTGGTGCCTGGAGCATCCGTAGAGATGGATGGGCCCCCAAAGATCGTGGCATGCAATTAAAGGGAAAGAACTCTATTAAGAATTTTCATGAGAGGCCAAGGCCCTTTATGGACAGGGGTCACTAGCCCTACCATTAATCTAGTCTTGCTTTGTCTTCCAAACAGAAAAGACTTTACATATGAAGAACTGTGAGGAAGGGCGAGGGGGGCAGCTGTGGAGCCCTTTAAATCCATTGCTATGAGCAGAAGTCCCTGCTCTGCTCCATCTTTCTGTGGCAGAAAGGAAGGAAGGTGGATCTCCATGAGTGTCCTCCTGCCTTTCCAGCAGAGCCAGTTTGGGAGCAGCCTCTGGGTCCTGCTTGTGATTAACTTTTGCTCATGCATGCGGCTGTAATGAATATTGATTCTGGTGACGGCAGTGACTGAGTCTGAGGAATTTCACACTTAACATCTCCGTTGAGATGAGACAGGTGGCATCACTTCCATTCTCAGGGAACTGGCAACTACAGCACAGCCTCTCTGGTGGAGCATCTCAGGAGAAAGCTCTTCCATATTCCTCAGTATGGGCCATCAGCTGCTTGAGGATCCGGAGGGTGGAGCTGAGGAGTAGGGGGCGGGGAGGGTATGCTTTCCAGTATGCACTCTGAGGGCAAGTTGCCTGAGTTCAAGTCACAAGTCTTCCAGCTTCGAGGGTAGCACTGAAATGACCCAGTGGGCAGCAGAAGTGGCAGCACACATGAAATGCTCAGAACGGCGGCTGGCACGAGGCGGGGACTCTAATATCATGGCCTGTGGCCTGTGCAAAGATACACTGTGCTCTAGAGCAAGTCCAGAGCAAGTCCTCTGAACAACAGAGAGCCTTATAACCCAGCTCTGAGGCCACACAGTTTGAGTCTGACTCTACTGTTAGCGTGAGAGCCCACAGCCCCTAGAAGACTACCCTTATTTCCAATACCAGGGACCGTGGTGTTCCCAGGATTCCTGTACTTCATATCAGGACAACACTTTGGTTCCATCATTTACTAGGACAATTCACAGAATTCACTGAGCGTGCCAGGCAAATACAGTCTTGTGTTAAATAGAAAATTAGAGCCAGCCGTTGTTTTAGAGTAAGCCATCCACAGAGCAGATTTTTAAAAAAAATCACAATGGCATCACCCACATTACAGTTCCATGTCATCGATGTGCGAGGTTAAGCTATTGAACTGACCATCGGGGGATATTAGGGGAAGAAGGCAGCCATATTTCCCATGAAGCTCCCCTTTCCATAGCCCTCAGTACGAAAAATAACCTAGCCAGACCTGGCGATGCTGGCAGGCAATACTAGTGCTTGGAAGGCAAAGGCAGGAGGATTTCGAATTCAAGATCAACCTGGGTTCTGTAGTAAGATCCTGTCTCGAAACAAAAACAAATGCTAAACAAAACATGCACACACACACACACACACACACACACACTCACCTGTGTGTGCTTGCACATGCTTGAGCCTGACATTACTGCCAAGTTGCCTTGCTTACACGGGAAGTAACTGACAGCTGAGAGTTTTCTTTAGTTTCTCTTTCCTACAGCCCTTCTCTGTGTCCAAAACCAACCTCTTTAGCTTGACCCACTGAAACACTTATTCTATCCTGTGGGGTGTTGTCTGGTTCCAGAATTGAAGATAAAGTCTATAAGATTTCTAAATTGTTGTATGCTGGCCCTTTGACAATGATGAAAAGCTTTAATTCCTGAACGAAATGGAAGGACATAGCTCCGGAGGACTCAGGGTTCCTCTTTCTCCTGGGAGGATGGGGTGTCAGGCTCCCTCCACTTCAACCTCTTCACCAGCCAACCAGCTCCCTTGAACGGCGGCATCCAGAGTTCTTATCCAGGCGTCCGTTAAACCATAGGTGTGATTGACTAAATCATTGACGGCGCCAGCGTCATCTCTGGCAACCCTGTTCTCCCCGGAGGTGAGGTCTAGTGGACATTTTGATTTCTTTTTTTTTTTTTCAAAAGTCAGTCCTGTAAACAGGTTTTTGATTTATCCCACATGTGGGATATGGAATTGAGTGGGCCTGGTTAAATATTCATTTCCTTGCTAGACGGAACAGGCCTGAGTTTTCTGCTCCTCAGAGAAAGAAATTTTAGTTGCAGAAAAAACCACAGCTTGGCTAGGACAGTTGGCCTAGGCAGATAAGGTTGCCTAGCTATAGGTCTAAGAAGCCTCTAAGCCCTGACCAGAGTCATGTAGCCTTCACAGGCACCAGCCAACCCCCATCAAGGTTATGTAGCCACGGGAGGAATTCCCCTCTCTGGCTTTAAAAGGGACCCCTCAGCTGCCATGTTGTGAAGGTGTTGAGAAGTTTAGTGCTCCTGGCTTGACTCCTCCTTCCTTGAGGCCATCTAAGATTCCTCCTGAGCCATCTCATTAGCAAGCATAAACTCAGGTGTGACATTATGATCCTAGATGCCTATGAAAACAACTGGCACTCTTTTTTTTTAAATTAATTTATTATGTATACAGTGCTCTGTGTGCATGTACGCCTGCACGCCAGAAAAGGCCACTAGATCTCCTGATAGATAGTTGTGAGTCACCATGGGGTTGCTGGAATTGAACTCAGGACCTTTGGAAGTAGCCAGTGCTCCTAACCTCTGAGCCATCTCTGCAGCCCTCACAACAGGCACTCTTAACCATGAGACAAGTCCATGGTGTTTATAGATCTGTGTGGTGTCGGGGCAGGGCACTGGAGAGGTCACTTAGCTACAGAGGTCCAGGGTTCAGTTCTCAGCACACACACAGCATAGCTCACAATCAGCTGTGACCTCAACTGCAGGGGATCTGACACCATCCTCGGACCTCTGCAGGCATTCATGTGCACAAAGCTGTGCTCTTGCACACACGGGCACACCCCACGCACAGAGAACAGACCCCCAACACACACACACCACACCCCTACCACCCACCACACACACTACACCATACCACACCACACACACACACACACACACACACACACACACACACACACATACACACACACTTAAAAATAAAATCATAAAACAAAACAACACATAACAAAATAAGCCTCTGCCAAGTGCCGGGGGCCACAAGCTGTTCCTTAGGCTCCACAGGGTTCCAGGTAGCTGTCTTGAGTGGGGCCCTGTCTTCTGCACAGACTCGTAAGAAGGGGGATTTATCTTTTCAGTGGCTTTCTCTAAACTCTCTTAAGACTCTCATTCCAGGAGGAGCCTTCATCTATTCCCAGGCCCACCAGGCTGTACCCGATGGCATTTCCCCGCAGCTAGGCATTTATCATAGATCCTGAGATAAAAAACAGAGTGCTCCCTGGGTCTTCTGGTCTTCAGTTTGAAGTCTCCTCTGTCCTGTAAAACAAATGTGACCAGCACATTTGTTACAATTTTGTTAACCTGCCTTTTGTGATAGGTGTGTTGGCCCTTCTGGCCTTGTGAGGGAGAGACATAGCAGCTCTCTGCATGCATCTTTAGAGCCCCAGTGTTCTTAAAGTGCCAGTGCTGTCTCGCCTCACCCTCAGCAAGACAGCACACTCTGTGTCTGACACTTTTGTTTAGCGATGAGGGTTCATGAACAACTAATTCTGCTAACGTGCAAATTTCTTTTATAGTCAAGAATTTAAGAACGCATTTCCGCTGTAAAGCCAGTGAATGGGCATTCTATTTTCCTTCAGGGACAAAGGAAAGAAGAGAACTGGGCAAATGAATTCAGCTCACTGTTATTATGCTGAGAAGTACATTCCCTGTGGACAAGCAGGGCGTGGTTTTTACTCTGGGCCAAACACTGACCTGGGTACCTGGGGAATAAGAAGTGCATTTTAGAATTAGCCCACACAAAAATAAATAAGGAGGAAAGAATATGCTTTGTTCAAAAACAAAAACAACTGGTCATGGTGTTCAGTGGTAGAGCTTAACCTGAACAAGGCCCTGGGCTCGCTTCTCAACAACACACACACATACACACATGAGAGAGAGACACACACATACACAAATGAGAGAAAGAGAGACACACACAGAAAGAGAGAAAGGCAAGCAGAGAGACAGAGATGGAGATGGTGAGAGATGATGGTGAGAGACAGAGAGAATGTGAAAGCTGGCAATGACAATTTGCTCACTTTCCTCTTTCTGTTTTCCCTTCTGTTTGTGCTCATAGTTGGTGGCTAACAATACAATGAACTTGACCATTTCTTAAAAAACTTTCTACCAAGATAATCAAGTTGTTCTTTACTGAACTTCCAAAATTGCCTCACTAATTCTGAGGCTTCTCTCCTTTTCAGACACCACACATTCTGGTTTTCTGAGCTGGTTTGCTTCATTGGCAAAGGAATCCATCTTTAGAAGCAGCCACACTCTGGCTCCCAGTGTCAAGAATGTATTTTCTTATGAAACTCTTGGGTGATGCCAGTTCCTAGGAGATCTTGTGATAGTGTTTCTTTCTTTTTCTTTTCTTTCTTTTTTTTTTTTAATGTATTGTTGTATGTGTATGAGTGGTTGCCTGCATGTTTGTCTTTGCACCATGTTTGTGCCTGGTCCCTGCAGAGGTCAGAAGAGGGTGTCATATCCCCAAGAATGAGAGTCACACATGTTTGTAAACTGCCACGTGGGTGCTCGAGAGCGAATCCCAGTCCCCTGGAAGAGCAGCCAGTGTTCTCAATCTCTGAGCTATCTCTCCAGCCTCATGATAACATTTCTTAAAGTTCACATTTGCTTTTTCCTTTTTCCTTCCTTTTCTTTTTTCATTCTTTTAAGGGTATCTAGAACGATTCCAAAGATATCATCTCTTCTCTTTTCTAAGCATGTAGGGACCTAAGCACCCTAACTTCCTGACAGTACCCACTGGTGAGTCTCCTCTCACAAGAATGTAACCATCAAAGTTAGCTCAAGAGAAAGCAGACTCTAGGGCACACTTTCCAGAAAAGAGAAAACAACAAGCCGGCATGGACGTGACGGGGGCACAGCTCTGGAGACAGCCAACTTGAAGTGTGAGTTTTGTGATACAGGTTTAAAAAAAAAATCATCTCTTTGACCACAAAGTCACTCTTTCATCATGGTGAGGGGAACCTAACGGTTGCAGCTTAAATGTGATGATCTCAAACCAGGAAACTGTTTCTTCTCCTGCCTTGATGGATAGCTGTGTTCAGCAGAGCATTAGCGAGGCCTGTGATATAACCCCACAAGGCTGGCCTCCCATAGCCTGGGAGCCAGGGCACCTCAATGAACTGCCCCCGGGAGATATTCTGACCATCTGGGATGCTAGCCGCTAGTCTGTGACTTTGACTGGAAGAAGCACTTTCTTGATCCCCTGAAAACTGTAATGTTTTCCTGGACTCTCCTTGGGAAGTAAGGGAAGACTTCCTTCTCATTCCTTTTGTTGCAGTATGAATTGGTTGTATATGAATTTTATGCAAAGTAAATGGAATCAGTCTTGTACAACGGCCTACCCAGGTGAGTTACTCTGTACATTTCATTGCAATCAAAGTGCTTCTTTTTCATCCTTTTTATATCTTCCATTTTCCAGAGTTACAGATGTAGTCATTGGAGGAAAAAAAAAAAGAAAAGAAAAGATAACCTAAGCCTTTGGGCCTAATGTAGTCTTTTTTTTTTAATACATTTTTTTTTTAAATGAAAACTACATTGGCCTGAGTTCTTTTGTCTGAATACGAGCTTAAGCACAGAGTGAAAGGGTTGCATGTGCTGAAATGTTGCCCAAGGATATATGCTATTATTCCTCCCCCCTTGACCAGCAGGGTCCCCTTCTCTTTCCCTTTCAGCCTTTTGTTTGAACAGATGGGGTTGGGGAAGCTGGGGGAAAAAAGGCACTCTGTTCTCATTAACTCTCCCCATCCACAAACACAACCTGGGCTTCAGGGACCCAGAGAAGGGACAGCTCCCACTCCATCGCCATTGAGACCCCCAAGCAGGAGATACAAAGAGAGCCGTGCTGAGGACACACATCACCATATCAATGAGACTGCTAACCAGAGAGGTGGCATTTAGGGCTGGTTGTAGAAAGACACTAAAAACAAGACAAAAACCCACCCACACACCCACCTAACGTATGACACAGGCAATCATTATTGGAGTAAAATACATCAAACTAGAATATATACCTCACTTAAACTTAGTTTTGTCACATATAACGATATCTTACGAGTACGAACAATCAATTTGTGGAGAACGATTAAAGTTATTCTGTGAAGTACTTGGTTCTTTTACTTTCTGTAATAGAGTTAGAATCTCAAGGATGAAGAGCTAGAGTAACTCAAGCTCTTTTTGTTTCAATCTGATATAAAAGTTATTATTATTAAAATTCTCTGCATGAATGACCTTGCCTAGTATAGTGTCCCTGACCAAGAAAAAAGTCACAGAAAGTTAAAAATATGGTCTGAATGTTGAAATTCATGCTTCTAGTGTCCTCTCATATCAGAACACAGGCTGATAAATGTGGATTTCACAGCAACAAAAGATTTCCCTCTCCCCAGTACACACAAAATGGACTTTCATTTTTAGTTTTAAAATTGCATGTATGTGTATTATTATTATTTATTATTAGTAGCAATAGTAACTATTTCATGTGTGAGAGAAAATGAGGATTTGTGTGTGCATCTGTGTGTATCTGTGTGTGTGTGTGTGTGTGTGTGTGTGTGTGTGTGTGTGTGTGTGTGCAGGCACCAGAATGCACAGGTGGAAATCAGAGCCCAGCTTTCCGGAGCAGCGTCTCTCCTTCCTCTGAGCTTAGCCTGTCAGGCTTGTACAGCAGGCATTTTTACCATGGAGCATCTCTCTAGGCTTGCCTGGCCTCTTTATTGTCGGGTCCCCAGACAGAATTAGAATATTTGTCTCAAATGACAAAGCTTTTCGAGCAGATAATCAATTCTTTGCAGTTGCATCAAACACATCTTGGAGTTTGTTGTTATATTCAGGTCAGGTTATTTTATGACATAATAGGTTTCCAGCTTGACCAGTGTGTGGTCAAAAGGAGATCAAGGACAACTTTTTTTTTTTTTTTTTTTTTTGGTCAGCAATTATTAAATCATGAACTCAAGACTCCAAGTGGCCATTAGAAATGAAATGGTCAACCTCCCAGATGACCAAAAGCAGTGTTGATGCTCAATATGAGCCGTTCAGGCCTTGCCTGGATTGCTTCCTTCTGAATGGGAAAAGACAACGATTTGGACTTTTACTAGGAAAGGTGGGAGTGACTCGCATCTTCATTTCCACCTTCAGTTCAGGGCAGACGATAAACTGGACAAACAACAGCAAGGAAGAAAGGCCAGGGATAAGGGGCAGCCCACCTCAAGGGGAGGCACCGGACGGGGTAGAACAGGGTTGGAGTCGGACTTAGTTGTTTCATATTTTTATTACCTGTGTGAAGGGAGAGGGGAACCACGTGAAAATGACTGCGGACGGCTGTTTACCACGGAGGATTCTCGAACCCAGGAGGAGCAGGAGGAGGATTAAAAGTTCCATAAGCCAGGAAGGATGGTTAGAAAGCCTTCAAAGCCTGGGATGGAGACTCTCAAGGTGAGGCCTTCAGCCCAGGAGGGTATAGCTCACTGGTTACAGGGACATGACAGTGCCCTGGCAAAAGGTCTTAAGGGAGGCAAGCTTCGGACTCTGCTTGCAGGGAGACGTGTGTTGTCTAAGGCTCTTTTTGTACCCAGTGAGACTGTTGTTGTGCGACTAGCGATGTTGGCTGGTTTTTGTCAACTTGACTGACTACAGACCTCTCTGGGAAGATGGAATCTTAACTTAGAAAATGCCTCCATCAGAGGCATTTTTTTTTTCTTTCCCAAATTGCTTTTGGCTATGGTGCTTTAAGACAGCAACAGAAACCCTAACTAAGATACTGTCATTAGACTACTGAATGTAGTTGCAAAAAGACAAAAAGGGAGGGGGCTGGGAAGATAGCTCAGCAGTTAAAACATGATGCTTTTGCATAGGACCCTACTTCAGTTCCAAGCACCTATGCTGTGGTTCACAACCATCTTTAACTCTAGCTCCAGGGTATCTGATGCCCTCTCTGACCTCCTTGTGTACCAGGTGTGAATGTGGTACATATATTTCCACGTAGGCCAAACACTCACACACATAAAAATTTAATTTAAAAACTTTCAAAAAGACAAAGGGAATTTAAGTTATAGTGTCTGAGTTCATGACGGTGTTCTGTGAATGGTGATTAGGATATTTGTGACTATTAGGCTTCAGTGGGTCCCTCTAGGAGAATTCCAGGCTCTTGTGTCCCAGAACAAGGAACTAGAGAAGGACAGACAGACATTAGCAGGGGCGGGGCCTGCTTATTAATTGATGGTGCATTTACTGCCAAGGAGGAAAACGAAGGCCAGAAAAGAGAGTTTAGTAGCTCAAATTTAATGCTGTCCAAAGAACTGGTGTTTTTATGTCACACAGTGAAGTCCTTTGAGGTCATTTGCCAAGCACAGGATTTCCTGAGCATGCTTTGTCTCTTATAGGTAGTTCTACATACAATCTTGTGCATTGCATGTTTCATTGGCATCGTAAGTCTTCACCCGGGAGAATGTGCTTTGGTTATAATGAGTCACAGGTCACCATCAGACACCAGGGTGCTCTGCACTTCATCAGTGAGCTCTACTTAGCCTGGGCAAAGAAGGAGGGTGAAAAGTAGGGATAGAGGGAGGAGGCCAGAGGAAAATCCAGCCATTCTCTTTGCCAACAGATCCTTCTCCTGGGTCAGTTATGCAGCCTTTGTATAATGCTTTTGGACTCACCTGGACCTCTTCAGCCGTATACCCCTGCCTCAGTTGAAAGCAAAAGCAAGACAGAAGACCTTGGCCCTGGGCCATGGGGACCTGCAAAAGGGCCATTTGTAGATGCACACAGCAAACCAACCCTTAGTCTTCAGAGCCTGCCACTCAGTGTGGTGTGGTTATTCCCACGTGTAGTTTGTGCAAATCCTCTCCTCAGAAACTGCGACTCTCGCCAGCCTGGCCTCTCTAGGACCAGATTCCCGGTGTCCCAGTATCTGACTACCACTGCCCTGCTGCGAAAGACTTTGTCTACTCACTGAAGAGTGGCTTTCAGCAGCACCTTAGACCCCCTGTGCTTGTTCTGGGCCAGCTAGCTGCCAGCCCTGAGCAGCTAGCTCCCTACTCCATAATTCAGGATCCTGTCTCCCAAATAACAGATAGTTCCTTAAATGGGCTTGGTCTGCTGTAAAGTGATCTACTTACCAAAGGCCCAGCCATTAACTGTAGGCTTTCTTTCCTGTTAGCATATGACAGTAATAAAAACAACACCCATCAGCCAGGCATGGTAGTGCATGCCTTTAATTCCAGTTCTCAGGGAGGAAGAGACAGGCAGATAGCTGGGTGTTCGAGGCCAGCCTGCTCTACAAAGATAGTCCAAGACAGCCAAAGCCATGCATAGAAACCCTGTCTCAGAACACAAAACAAAGCAACCAACAAAACAAAACAAAAACCACCCAGCTCCTCGAATTGGTTTAGGAGTTAGAGGAAGTGGACAAGTCCAACTGGCCACGGCAGCACAGCAGGAGACAGGCCAGATCTGCCACCAGCAGCCTAAAGAGGTCTCCTCATCTTTTAGGGCTTAGGTGTGGGTGTCTCAAAGGAGAGTTCTGCTTCTGGGTCACAACGGTGCTGTGGAGGCAGGAGAAGGGCAGGTTCCAGGGCAGGTGTCCCTCCCACCTCATAGCTTTGGGGTGTATGCCTCTTTGTGCCACCCCATTACACATAAGAAAGCCCAACCGTTCTTGTGAACACACATGGCGGGTACCTCTTCAGTGAAGCCCTCCAAAGCTGCCCCTTCCCACTCCTGGGTCCCTACTGTGAGAATGCCTGTTTATCTCTCTGTGTCTTTATTACAAGAGCGCCTGGTGTTTGAAGACTTTTTTATTTTTACTTTTGTGCACATGTGATGACCTCAGAGGCAGAAGAGTGGGGGACCCCTGGAGCTAGAGTTATGGGTAGTTGTGAGCTGCCAAACCTGGGTGCTGGCAGTCAAACTCAAGTCCTCTGCAAGCGCAGTAAGAGCTCTTAACCTCTCAGTCATTTCTCCAGTGCCTGCTTTTGTGGTTTTTGTTTGTGTTTTTAGACAATGTCTCCTACAACCCAGGTGGACTTCAAAGTCACTATTCAGTTGAGAATGACCTTGAACTTCTGATCTTCCTGCTTCTGCCTTCTGAATGCTAAGATTACAGGCATGCACCACCATGCCCGGCTTCTTACCAAAAAAATTTAAGCCAAAACTTTGGGTTCCAGGAAGCACCATGGGCTACTCTTGACATGTCAATTAAAGAGACGGGTAACAGCAAGAATTAGAGAGGGTTTGTTCAACGTGGTCCCTGCAGAAAGACTAACAAATAATAGGATCCAGTGTGCTTAAGCCCGCCTTCAGGGGGACCCAACAGGGTTAAATAGAGGACAAGAGGTATGCATTGCTAAGCAGTTATTCATACCTTCTGATAAAGGTGAGGCCCCACCTACCACTGACCCTTATCGGTCAGCTCCGGTATTCCACGGTGGTCTGAAGTTGATGGACAGCTAAGCTATTAATTGCTGAGGCAGCAGGCTTGCCTTCATGGATGCTTGGTCTCCTTTGGTGAAGTGAGTGGCATCCTGAGAGGTTTCCCTCTTCCTGGAGTTCGAGGTGACTCAAGAGGAAAGGTGAAGGAGTTTGGGCTCTTAGCTCCGTGGAGGAGTGCTAGCCTAGGCGCGCCAGGCTTCAGCTCTGAGAAGAAGTAAGTTGTAGGCCAACCGGAAAGGCTGAAGACAACAGCTTATCTCGATGACGTCAGCGTAAGTACAGACACTGAAGGCAGAGATACTAAGTTTCCTTCCTCCTAGTTGCCATGTAGGTATGAATGGAGTCAGTGGATTTTCTTGTTTTGTTTTGTTTGTTTTTTGTAAAACCAGCACCCAAAAGTATCTGTTTCAAGACGCCTGGCTTACCCAGCTTCACACACCTAAAAGTTCCCCTCATGGAAGTCCCTCAGGAGTCTTTGCTGAGAGTTATAGCTAGATTTGTTAAACTCCTGAAGAAGGAGGCAGCCTGTGGAAATCAAGGATCCCCTTAAGGAAGGACCTGAGGTATGGAGACACACTATGGTCTGTGCACTCTGCCCCCTGTTGGAGCAAGAAGGAGGTGCAAGAGGCTTTCACCTTAATCAGGGAAGCCAGCATTGGCTGCCTAGACGGAAATGGCTCCCCCAAGAGGAGCTAGAAGGAGGCTCCAAGTGTAGTTCGCACTGGACCTTGCCTCTGCCTCCCTGCAGCAGTCCACATCTGTCCTGGGACAGGCACACAGACTGTGTAATCAGGCTCAGCTGGTAATCAGGGAAGTGCCAAGCAGACTAAATTATCTCCCTGGGTCCCAGACAAAGTGGCCCTTGCAGATGAGAGTTAAAACCAGACGTGGTAGAAAAAACAAAGGAGAGAGAGAGTGGCAGCTGCTATGGAACACCTGGCCAGTGGCCGGCTCCCAACTGTCTGCATTCACCCACGGAGCCTCTGGTGCCAGGGTAGGTTAACAAGGAATGGGGGTAGGGGAACTTTGGACCAATGGCATTTGGTGCCAGAATAACCTAGGCCCCCAATTGCAAGAGAGGAGAACAGAATCAATTTCCTGCAAATGGCCAGCTGTGTAAACAGGCATGGCATCGTGCCTCCCTTTCTTTTTTTACTCACTGAGGGGGATGTGCACCCACCTTCAATATACAGACGGTAATAGCCCCCTCTTTCCCAGGGTAATTTCCCCATTTCTATTCCTGTACTTGTGACACGGGGGTCTGCAGAAGGGACTTTGTAATTGTGGCTGGGAGCTTCTGAGTTCACAGGCTGTGTGAAGAAGAATACTCGGAGGCAAGAACACTTAGGAAATCTCGAGATTGTGTAGAAGAGAGACAGTTCTGATGCTCGGAGGGAGACGTCCTGGTCTATTCAGTAGGTGACTATGAAGTGTTCTGTGTCAGGCACAGAGCTGGGCACGGGGCACACAGTGCCGAGTTGTGTTCACGAGGCTCGTGGCCCTTGGGGGTGAATGAACACTGAACAAAGCAGCCAGGGCTTGTCCTTTTCTGTGTTAGCGTGCGGTTCAGCCTTAGCCACGCTACCTACACTAGCTCATTACACTGGGGCTTCAAGCAACTGAATACGGAATTGGGGGGGGGGGTGGTGGTGGAGGGGGAAGTTGTCTAGTAAAAGGCCTCTAAACACCAGAATCAGACTCGGAGCTGGCACGCAGTGAGTCTGAGGTGTGTCGGACGATGCTGGCCCCGGTTGCACCGCGTGACGCTGCCGCAGCTCTGGTTATGAACACTTTGCGCTGTACATGCTGGCAAGCCCAGTGAGGCCAGCGCAGTAGGCCTGAAACACCTTCACTCAGAGTCCAGGCGGCTGTGTGTTATGGACTTCGGTGTTTTGCTATATGGACAATGTTTTCTGCCCTGCAAGAAATGAAGTGGTTTAATTATGGAAGCAGACTTGGAGTATTTTCTTGCCATGTTTCCTCAGCTTGCAAGTCTCCAATGAGGGTATGTTTGGCTTGTATTGTGTTAAGAGTCTTTAATTACAGAAAACTGTTTCAATTGCCGACTTGAAGTTTTTGTTTTGTTTTGCTTAAATAATCACCGAGTTTTGGCTTTGGGTTAGGAGAGAATTTTCAACAACTTCGGAAAAGACCCCTGCCGTTTTGTGCTTTGCATTTGTACAAAGCACCAGCCTCATCATTGAAGCTTATAAAATAAAGACACAGGTCAACTCTGAAAATGCAGAAAATGCTCTCTGTCCCGGATTGTCAAAAATTTGAATATTCTTTATTTAAAAAAAGCATAGCTCATCAGAATGCAAATGCGTGTTTGTCCTTAAATGTTTTGATTTGTACTGCTATTTTATATACCTGTGTATCTGGAGTCATGGACAATTTTCTCACACAAAATGATTGAAAGTAGAAGATCTTAGGGAGCCTGATAATACCATACTATAGTGTTTACAGCAAGGAGATGGGGCTGGAGGGAGGCCCTCTCAGATCAGTGGAACTACAGGGTACACCCTAGCCATGTGGCAAGGCTAGCTATGGTGGCTTCTGGGTGCTGGGTGACTTGTTTCTTGGAATTACGGTAGCAGTTATTGACAGATGCGGTTGACAGAGTGCCAAGGGACAAGTCCTGCCCACACTGCTCAGGCACTGATCCAGGCCACTTCTGCCTAGTTCTTACTGGCCAGACAGCACAGTGAACCCTCTGCTGAAGAAGTTTGCCATCCTACTCAGGAATAAAAAGCCCAGACTCCTTGCCGTAAATAGTAGCAGGATAGTATGTATACTCAGGGTTTTAAAAGCTTTCTTCACTTGTCATCCCTTTTTTGCCAACATTTACTAGTAATAAGATTACAAAGACATATATTTTAAACAATTGGTTGCTGTATATGCAAATTTGTCATTTATTAAAAACACCAGCAGCAGGGTGCAGTGGCGCCCGCCTTTAATCCCAGCATTCAGAAGGCAGAGACAGGCAGATCTCTGTGAGTTCAAGGCCAGCCTGATCTACAAAGTGAGTGAGTCCAGGACAGCCAAAGCTACACAGAGAAACCCTGTCTTGAAAAACCAAACCAAACAAAAAAAAAAAAAAAAAAAAAAAGAAAGAAAGAAAGAAAGAAAGGAAAGAAAGACAGAAACAAAACAAAACACATACACACATAGCAAATTTTCACATAGATGAGATGGGAGAGCTTATTTTTACATGATGACTTAAATCTTGGCTAATATGCCAGAGGTCACACAGCAGGGTGTGCGGGTCAGCTGCCAGTGACTCAGGCTGGGATCGGTTTGGGTCTTTTCCATGGGTCATGCTGAGGCCTGACTGCAGGACAGGTGACCAGAGATAAAGCCAAGCCTGGCAAAAATAAAAGCTTTGTCCACATTATACCCACTAACATTCCATGGGGCAAATAAAGCCACCAATGGGACAGGTGTATATTCTACCCTCAGTAGGAATGGCAGGGGACCAGCTTGTGCTCCACAATACTCCCGATGATCACACCATCCGCCGAGCAGCCCAGCCTGAAACAGGCGTCTGAAATGCCTACTATTCCCTTAGCATTCAGTTAAACTCTTCCTGGAAATGTCAGCTCATCTCAGCTGTGCTCTGAAGAACGAAGGGAAACAATTTTGTCCACCGCTGAGCCTGAGCAGTAAGTGGAAATGAGTGTGCCTGAGTCCCAAGTGGGAGATGACACTCGGGGGACCATTTTCTACGACTTCCTGTTCAAGAGCCCTAGTCCTCAGGGCTTTTCCTTCCAGCACTCTTCTCTGTTGGCTCTGGCGATGAGTACAGGGTTCAATGTCAGAAGAAAACAGTTGCCGTGAAGTGTGTGAGATGTGTCAGATGACAGTACATGTCAATACTATGTGCAATCTGCTGGAATGACTCCGGGTGCCCAGCAGCAGCTGTGTGGGCCTCACCAAAGCGGGGAGCCTGGAACATTTCTGCCTGCGCCTTACCTCTCCTGAGGGACCTGTCTGCCAAAGCCAACAGCTCTAAAACTCAACTTTCGAATCCTAAGGAACCTCCCTCCGGTCCAGGTCCCTTGCTGTAAGAACCACCCGTTACCTCACCCCAAAACCACATCATCCCACCAGAAGAAAGGCTGGAGCTGTCCAGTCCCCTGAGGTAGGACACCTCCCTGCCAAATGTGTGGGTCCATTCTCCTTAGCATGCTCTTTTTACACACAAATCCAGATGTGGGGTTGGGGGCGGGGAGGCAATGTTTGAGTATATCTTAAATTCCTGAACATTGAGTCTTGGTCCCAAATCTTTGGTGGCATGGAACAAGAAAAAAATGAGCTTGCTTGAGAAGGTAAAAAGGAAAGAGGGAGGGAAGGAAAAAAGGAGGAAGGGAAGGAGGAAAGGAGGGAGAAGAAGGGAGGGAGGAAGGGAGGGGATGTAACAACTTAATGGCTCACACATTCAACTCCAGGAAGGAAGAACAGGATTTGATGACCTAGAGATGGTTGAAACAAGACTGCGAATTTCTCTCTTCCCTGTTTCTGTTGAGTGTGGGTCCCATGAAGTCCCCAGAAGTGGCTAGCGTCTGCTCTGGACTACTGGTCTTTAAGAAGCAGAGAAAAGGGGAGTTTCCCCTGACCTGCCACAGCTAGTTAAAACCTCAAAAAGCTGCACAGTAAGAGAACCATATTTTATTCTATAAACCACCTTAGCAACATCATGAACAGTCAATCAACCTTTCTCTCACATCCATTCATCTATTCATTCATTCATTCATTCATTCATTCATTCATTCATTTTACTGTACTGAGCATCACACCCAAGCCATCGTCCATGTTGGGCAAGCAGCCTGCCATTAAATTATATCTTCAGCAGTCAACTATTCAAATATTTGTGTGACTACTTCTCAGCCCGTCACTTTGATAGATTGATGAAAGTTTCTAGGGGTATGTGAATATAATTCTGTCTTCATTAATATAACTTTATAGTGTCGTGAGATCAAGGTGGATAACTCCTTAAGCAAAGAAGTTACCCCTTAGTTCTTGCTTTGAAACTTTTAAACCATTTTTAGCCCTTTATATTTCCAGACAAAAATCTAAAACCAACTTGACAATTTGTATCAAAATGACTCCTGAAATGTTCATTAGCATTAAGTTGAAGCTTCAGCTCTCCTGGTTGTTTATTCGTTTATATATTTTGTGGGTGAGTGGGTGAGTGGGTGAGTGGGTGAGTGGGTGAGTGGGTGAGTGGGTGAGTGGGTGAGTGGGTGAGTGGGTGAGTGGGTGAGTGGGTGAGTGGGTGAGTGGGTGAGTGGGTGAGTGGGTTCCAATGGAGCTAAGAGAATAACCTGTAGAATTTGGTTCTCTCCTTCTATCACGTGGATCCTGGCTGTATTAGCTGTGGTTTCTATTGCTGCAATGAAATACTGTGACTGAAAAGCAAGTTGGGGAGGAAAGGGTTTACTCAGCTCACACTTCCGCGCTGCTGTTCATCACCAAAGAAGCCAGGAAAAGATCTCACACATGACAGGATACTGGAGGCAGGAGCTGATGCAGAGGCCTTGGAGGGGTGCCTCTAACTGGCTTGCTTTTCATGGCTTGCTCAGCCTGCTTTTTTTTATCGAACCCAGGACTACCAGTTCAGGGATGACACCAGCCAGCACGGGCTGGGCCCTTCCTCGTTGATTGCTAATTGAGAAAATACCTAAAGCTGGATCTTATGGAGGCGTTTCCTCAACTGATGCTCCTTCCTCTCCGACTCTAGCTTGTGTCAAGCTGACACATAAAACCAGCCAGTACGCTGGGGGATTGAACTTAGGTCCTCAGGCTTAGCATTCCTCAAGTGTTGTTTCTCACTTAACCATCTTGCTCACTCCTAGAGATCAATTTGGAAAGAATTTAACTTTTAATATTTAATTTTCAGTGTATGACCATCGTTGGTTGAGGTAGCTTCTCACTGCAATATTTTATAGTAAATGGTACAGCAAACTAGCAGCGTTAGAGTTTCTGAAAAGTAACTTTTGAGTTTACTTTTCATTTATTTATTTATTTATTCATTCATTCATTCATTTATTTATTTATACACATGCATGCATGTACACCTGCATGCCAGAAGAGGGCACCAGATCTCATTATAGATGGTTATGAGCCACGTGGTTGCTGGGAATCCTGACAAATGGTGACAAATGTATTATATCTTGTAAATCCCATATACGTTGTATTTCCATTTCTTGCCGTATCACACAGGAGAGACCTCCAGTGCGAAGCTCAACAAAAGTAGTGAACTCAGTAGATTCCCTCACACCCACTGCCTAAGAAGCAGGGACCACTCTGCCCTCTCACCCCTGCCAGCTTCTCCGAAGCCGCCTTGTGTGAGTGCATCTGAGAGCTCACCACATGGAGCACGGCACCTAGCCTGGTTTGCCAAGTGCCAAGACCGTCAGAGGAAGAGATGACTCCCTCAACACCTTTTTCAGTGAGACAGGCTGCATGTGCGCAGGGCAGTGCTCGCAGATCAGGGACCCACAGTCATTAATGCAGTTCACACCGGTATCACTTCCAACTCTACCGCCCTGGACATCTCCTCACAGGCAAGGAAGATGCTGCCTGCAGCATGCTGGCTGCGGCATGCAAAATGCGGCTTGCAAAATGTCTAGCTAGAGGCATCCTTACATCTGTTCCTTTACACGTCCGTCATCTTCTCTGGCTTTCTTTTTCTTCTTTTTCTTTTTTTTTCTTTCTTTCTGTCTTTCTTCTTTCTTTCACTTATTCACCTTTCATCCTGATTGTAGCCCCCTCCCTCGTCTTCTCTCTCCCAGTTCGACCCTGTCTCCCTCCCTCTTCCCCCCATCCCTGTCCTCTAGCCCTCAGGAAAGGGGAGCCCTCCTCCCTTACCAACTGACCCCAGACTATCAAGTCTCATCAGGACTGCCTGCATCCTCTTCCTCTGTGGCCTGGCAAGGCCGCCTTGCCAGGGGGGAAGTGATCAAAGAGAAGACAACAGAGTTCATGCCAGAGACAGCCCCTGGTCCCCTTACTAAGTGACTCACATAGAGACTGAACTACCTATTGGCTAAATCAGAGCAGGGAGCCTAGGTCCCCTCCATGCATGGTACTTGGTTGTTGCATCAGTCTCCACAGGCCCCCCTTAAGCGGATATTAACCATAAAATACAGGATACCATATTACAATCTATATACCTTAAGAAGCTAAGTTACCAGGAGGACCCTAGAGAGGATGCTTAATTCTCATTCAGAATGGAAAATAGAATAGACACTGAAGAAGCTGAAGAAAGGTTACAGGACAGGAGCCTTCCATAGATGTCCTCTGAAAGACCCCACCCAGCAAAGGAACAAAGCAGATGCTGAGACTCACAGGCAAGTTTTGGGCAGAGAGCTGGGAGTCTTATGGAAGGGTGGGGGGAGAGAAGGACCCAGAGGAGATAAGAGCTCCACAAGAAAACCAACAGTCTTCACTAGGTCTTGTATCACCTCTTTCCAGAGGTTTATTTTTTGCCTTACCTATTTCCCCCTCCCCCCTTCCCCTGGTGAGGTTTGTTATACTGCTTGGGTTTGTGGACTTACGGTTTCCATCAGACTGTTCAGCTATTTATTTCTTTAAACAGTGTATCTGATCCTCCTCTTGTTCTACCCCTCACAGACTCCAGTTACACGTGTCCCAGATTACTCACTTGTGTCTTATAGATCGACAGAGCTTGGACTGCCAGTCTGTCCTTCTTTCCTCTCCTTTCTTTTCTTTTCTTCTGCCTTCCTTCCTTATTCCACCTTCCTTCCTAATTCCTTGCTTTCATTTCTCCTGATTATCTTTCTCCACCCACTTTTCCTTTCTTTTCTGTTCTAGACCAGTTTTTCATTGTTCTTTCTTGCGCCTTGTTGTTCTCCGCCAGTGTCAGACCTGTTTTTATTTCTAGGGATTTTATTTTTTATGTCTAGAAGCTCCATTTTGTTTTGCTAGGGAGGACATATTCTTGTCGCTTCGGCACTTAAATCTGACCCACTCCAGTAACCCCTCCACCAACTCCCCTTCTTAGTTAAGGCAATCAGTGTTTACGGACATTACCATGCTTAACAAGGTCAATGCATTTCTTGGCTGGGAATGCAAAGGCCCGGACCTTCGAAGTGTGGAGACATGGGCCACCTAGCTTGTTAGTGATGTCACCTTCAGAAAATCATTTGACTTCTGAGTTTATAGAGTCCCATCTAGCAACTGAGGTACGAGAATAATATTAGCTGTGTAGGCATTTGCTGAATTCACAAACAGGTGGAGGAGACTTGTGGCACCCAAGTCCCCTTCTCCAAGCAATCCAACCTCACTACTTTGGAAGCTAGCTTTAGTTGTGAGTCAGAGGAAAGATCTGCAGTCCCTTTGCCCTCAGAAGGAGGGGCCGAGGGATGTTTCTGGATACTGTGAACCCAGGCCACACATTGCAAGATACAGAGTCTATTCTTGGAAGCTTGCTGAGATGATGAAGTGGGGATATTAAGAGCCCACAGGTGTCGGAGGCCACGTCCCATGTCCCAGAACACCATGACGACCTGCCTCATGCCTCACTGATTATGTGTCCACACGTTCCTGTGTACTTGGAAACCAAATCACAGAGCAGATGCTCAAAGAAGCTTGAGAATCTTGGCGCCATCAGCCTGGTTGTCTACTGTGGATAATAATCAGGAAATCTTGAGACAGGGTTGGGAGTCTGCTACCACAGAAGAGCAGAAATAGTCGATGATCACACTGGACTATAACTCAGGAAGGATGAAAGAGGTAGGTAACCCCAGAGGCTTCTCTGGGGACAGCTAAGGATAGTGTTCTTCCCAGCCTGCACTTAACCCCCAGTCTGTCAGACAAGAAGCGAGAGCCATACAGAGCAACTGGCTACAGGGCTGCGATAGAGGTGCAGGCTCATTTGCAGGAGTGACGTGTGCCACCCACTTATCCAGGCAGTATGAGCGGCAATGAGATCCCCGCAACCCCGGAATTCACCAAACCCCCCTCCCCCTGCCCGGTAGTGTCCACAGAGAGGGAACCTCAGTGAGCAGCCTGGAAGCTCTGTTTCAGTCTCGCCTAGAACTTCTCCAGTGACAGGTTTGGGCCAGAAAATTCCTTCTCGTGCTTTGTAAAACATTTACTGCACCCCTACATCGACCCACTCCCAGAGTACTCAACAGTGTTTACAGACGTTGAGGTGGGGGGGGGGAGTGTAGAGGCAAAATTGTTCCTGAATGAGCAGCTCCGATGGAGACTTCTGGCTTTAAATCCCAAAGTGGTAACATTGGTGGTAATTCCCAGGGCTAGATCTTGGTGTGAAATAGAGAGATATCTACGGTTAAAAAATAAATAAATCCAACACTTACGCTGACTTAGTTCTGTCTGCGAAGCCATGAGGCATTGTTTTTGTTTCCCCTCCAGCACTTAGCAGAGGCACACAGCGGCTCATTACCCAAGCTCTCCGGCCAGAGGCCCAGCTGCTCAGGTCCCAGCTTCCTCCTGCATTATGCATGACGCTGGACAAAGGAATCCTGTCTCTGCAGCTCAGGTTCTTTGTCCATAAGGTAGGTGACGGCAGTAGCCCTCTCACCGTGGACCTGTCAGGCGGGCATCGTGTTCATCCATGGAAATGGAGGGCGTGGCACCGCCCTGGATGAGAGTGGTGAGCTCTACAAATGGCCAGTTCTCGCACTTCTCAGCGGAAGGGGGAGGTGACAGCGTTCTCAGTGTTCTAAGCATTCTAAGTATCCCATATAATAACTGAGATGTCCTGCCACCTAAAATAAAGCTTCTGAGGGCTTTCAGCTTCCCAGGAGCCCACACGGTCCTAAGGGGTGTCAGCTGGGCCAGCTCCTAACTCAGGCACACAGCTATCACCATGGTTTTGACCATGGTAGAACTTTCAGTTATTCTTAGCCATCACCAGGCTGTCTAATTTGTTCCTATAACGCACTGCGACATAAAAGGCAAGAACTATAGGGAATGTCGAGGCTGAAATGCAACTTAAGAAGAAGCAAGCATCTGAGCACTATTAATTCTGGGCAAGAAAAGATGTTCTCTAGAGCCCTGTTGTTTCATTCATTGAACCCAAATCCAAAACTGCACATCTAGACGTCTCCAAAATATTCCACCAGAGTTAAGAAATGCTATTGTCATCATAATGAAGCTGGCTTTTTGTGTTTCAGGGATGAAGAGGCAGTTTGGTTATTTTGTTCCTATCTGTGTTTGGTTATTTGTCTGAAGTGTTTATAAATAGCACACCGCCCACCTAGTCCAGCACTGAGATTGCTTCCTGTGACAGTCATTCTGACTGATGAACTTGATGGGATTTAGAATCAATCGAAAGACACACCTGTCTGTGTATTCACCGTGGACTGTCCAGGAAGGTTTAACTGAGCGAAAAAGCCCACCCTGCATTCTGGTGTAACTGTCTTATGAGCTAGGGCCCCAGACTGAATAGACAGGAGAGTGTGAGCAAAGCCCCAGCATCCCTCTCTCTGCTTCTGGTCTGAGGAGAAAGTGTGACCAGCTACCTCACGCTCCCGTCACCGTGCCTTCTCTGCAATGCACCCTCAAACTCTTAGTCAAAATATGCCTTTCCTCCCCGAGTGGCTCCTTGTCAACCATGCAGATGTAGCAAGGAGAAAAGTAACTAGCATGCTTTCCCACATTCCTCCTACGTATCGACAATGATGAGTCGTCCAAGACTCTGGAGGAAGTCGCACCATCCAGCATCTGAAGGATTCAGGATGAGCACAGTGCCTGGCCTGGAGCTTCTAGAGGCATATGACTCAGATTTAGCTTATGAGATTGGGGAAAATGTTGCTGTGGTCTCTAGGAAGAAAATCACTATAGTGTCTTCTAGATGACAGAACTGAGCGTAGAGACCAGAAGTTGTGCAATCGCTATTCAGCAACGAGACACAGCCAACAGCATGAGTGCTTAAGGCAGGAGAAAGTATAGCAGAGAGTTGAAAATGGGGGAAAGCTTGGTGGCATTGTTGAGAAGAATCACAGTAAAATGGTCTGAGTGAGCAACGTCCCCTCCCCCATAGGCTCAGATATCTGGACACTGATCCCCAGCTGGTGTCACTGTTTGGGGGAGGCTCAGGAGGAGCAGCCTTGCTGTAGGAAGTGTGTCACTGTTGATGAGCTTTGAGAGTTTATGGTCTTACACCTCTTGCTGTTCACTCTTTCTGCTTCATGCTCACAATTGTGGTTGAGGTGTGAGAGCTCTCAGCTTCCTGTTCCCATCATTCCTGCTGCTTACTGCAGCAGCTCCCTGCCAGGATGGATTCTTATCACCCTAGAACCATAAGCCAAATAAGCCCTTCCTCCTGCAAGTTGCCTTGGTCATGGAGTTTTATCATAGCAATGGAAAAGTAACTAAGACATAGCAACCCACAGCCGCCATCTCCAGTTTTCCAAAGCTATTTTGCCCAAGGGTTTTGCTACCTGAGTCCTAACATAATCTCATTTAAATATCTCTAGTTTTTCTAAATTCTTAGAAATAGTCCCGATCCAAACAAACAAAATATCCCCGAACTACCTGAAATAACTACAACCAGCCAGAGTGATGGGTATGCTGGGTTCCTCACCCCGTGTTGTGGGACTAGAGCAGCATTTTTGAAGGTATCAGGTATCAATTAGGTACAGCCTTCATGCATAGGATTATTGTCCTTATAAAAGGGGTTGCAGGGAGGTCCCTCCTCCCTTCTCTCCTACACTGTTGCAGTAAAAAGGCATCTCCTAGGAAACAACAGGAAGGACCTCAACAGCCACTAGGTCTGCAGGGAGCTCTAAGCCTTTAGAACTATGAAAAGTAAACTTCTACTGTGTATAAACCATTTTTAATAATATTCTGTTACAGTAACCACAATACACTGAGACTGAATTCCTGATTTCTAAGGCTTCTGCTTGCAGCTTAAATAGAGCAGTAGGAGCAAATGTAACTTTCTATCAGAAAGAATCCCCACCTCACCAAGAAAAACAAACAAAACCAAACACCTGCTACAACAGTGTTCAAAGCACCTTCCATCTAGGGCAGAGGAAGGAGGTGACCAGAGGATAAGGACACTTGCTGCTAAGCCCGAGGACACGAGTTTCATCACCAGGACCCCCATGGTGCAAGGAGAGAACCAATTCCAGTAAGTTGGTCTCTGAGCTCCACATTTGCCTGAAGAGAGCTTCCGGGAAGTGGATGAAAGATGTAGGGTTCCTATGCTGAGATGGAGCCGAGGGTTCAAGAAGATGAGAAGGCTGAAGTTTGCGAAGACTGCTACCAGGACTGGAGAGATGGCTCAGCGGTCAATAGCACTTGCTGCTCTTTGCAAAAGACCGGGATTCAGTTCCTAGCATCTACATATCTTACAAACATCTGTAACTCCAGTTCCAGGGCTTCCAAGACCTTTTTTTAGTCTTGTTGGGTACTAGGAATGGGTATCATGGTATAGACACAGATGTAGGCAAAACACTCACACAAATAAGACAAAATGAATAAATCTAAATAGGTAGGTGGGTATGTAGGTAGATAGATAGATAGATAGATAGATAGATAGATAGATAGATAGATAAGAACAGAAGTTTGTGACCCGAGACATATGTGAAGACATGGTGAGGATCTGAGCCCTGAGACAAGTGCTAGGGTCCATGTGCTGATTTTGAAGGAAACTATTTGAGATGAGGAAAGAATGACAAAACGGCTAGACAGAAGGGATCATCAAGCAGCATTCACACAGATCCAGCCGGAGGGTTAGACTTCTAGAGATGAAAACAATAATGCCCAAAGTGAAAAATGCACCACTGCCAAGTACCACAGACTCATTGAAGAAATTAGTGAACAACCTTAAGACACAGAAAGAAGACAGCAGCACAGCAGAAACTGTCAGCCTCAGCATTTGCTGGCTTGCCCAGAAAAATATGTTTTCCAGAGACAACAGCAAAATAAAAACACCTTCTTAAAAGTAGTAATGGGTGAGAGAGAGGGTCCACTGGCTCAGAGCAATACTGCTCCTGCAGTGGACCAGAGCCCAGTTTCCGGCACTCACGTTGCGTGGCTCACAACCACCACCTCTAACTCTAGGTCTGAAGGAGCTGCGGCTGCTGGCATTCCCAGGCATGCACATACCCCACCACATAATTAAAATACTAAAAAATAAATAAAAAAGAAAAAGAATCATCACCAGGGGACCCATACCACAGGAATATCCTGCCGTGAGATATGTTGATATCAATGGCTTATCAACATGTTCAGACCTGTGTTGCATTCATGTCTTATAACAGACTCGAAGACTCTGACCACCCACCATTTTTGGGAGCCCATTGCTTTTCCTGTTCACTTCCACTCCCAGGAATGCTTTTCCTGTCTCCATAAACTGTCTCTATTTCTATTTCTTTTTTTTTTAAATGAAGATGAATGATTTTGTTAATAACTACTATTTGGTATTAACTGATCCAACTGTTTATCTAGTATCCAAAGATCTTCCAGTGTAGTTTTTTAAAAGACTTAATTATTTTATGTGAATGGATTTTTGCCTGCATGTGTGTCTGAATTACATGCATGCTCTGTCCCCTTGGAGGCCAGAAGAGAGTGTTTGGTTCCCTGAGACTGTTGTTAGCCATCATGTTGATGCTGAGAACCTAGTCCAGCTCCTCTGAAAGAACAAGTGCTCTTGACCACTGAGCATCCATTACAGCCCTCCAGTTGCTTCATTCTTTCTTCCTTTCTTTCTTTTTCCCAAGACATGGTTTCTCTGGGTAGCCCTGGCTGTCCCAACAACAGGCTGGCCTCAAATTCAGAGCTCTGCCTGCCTCTGTCTCATGATCACTGGGATTATACACATTCACCACCACATCTAGCCCCCTATTTCTAGTTCTTAAAACAAAGAAACAAGAACTAGTCATTTTTTTTTTAAATCACAAGTTAATTTTGAAGTTCACGTGGAAATGCAGAAACAAAACAAAATAGAACAAGAACAACAAAAACAACAAACTAACAAAACAAAAAACCTGAAACAAAAGATGGGGACAATTATACCTTCATTGAAGACTTTCAAAGCTCCAGAATTTGAGGCTGCATTGTTAACATTTAAAGAGATCTACTGATTCGAGGAACAAATAGAGCCAGGCCTGCACATACACGGAAAACTGACTTTTGACAAAGGAGCAAAGCAATGCGGTGGAGATAAACTGTCGTGCCAAGAGATGGCACAAAAACTGATGGAATATTCACAAGAAAATAACAATCAAACTGTGTCTTCGTTCTGCAGTGACCTGATAGGAATCACAGGCGTGAGTGAAATGCTCTTAATAGCTCTGTGGAATACAGAACAAAACAACAAATTTCTACCATGGGGAACAGATAAACAAACTGATTATGTTGACATCATGTAATTTTTAGTTAGCAATAAAAATGATAAACGATTAGCATACTGCCTGATTGGATCTCAAAATAATTATGGTGAGAAAAAAAAAAGTGCCAACTAGAAAAAGAAAAAGAAAATTGCACCAAATGTGAACTAATCTATAGTCAAAATAATAAAAAGCCAAGGAGAAGGATGTGGAGAAGGGGCATAGTATGGAAGACTCGCAAGTCCGTGGGTCCACACACAGCCATTGTCGTGACTGTGATGATGGCTATGTGGATGTACTGAGGTCAAAATGCCTCAAATTTTATATTTCATTACATTTATTTACTCTTGTGTGTGTTTACGTGCGTGGATACACATGTGCCACAGAACTGATGTGGAGGTCAGAGGTCAGCTTGTAGAAGTCAGTTCTCTTTTTTGACCATGTAGGTTCTTCAGACTCAGCTCAGGTCATCAGGCTTGGTAGCCAGTGCTGAGCCATCTTGCTTGCCTGTCAAATTTTATACTTTACTTATTTGCAGTTTTCTGTAGTGTCTTAGTTACTTTTCTGTTGCTATAAGGAGACATTATGACCAAGGCAACTTATAAGAGAAAGGATTTAACTAGAGGCTGGCTTTCAGGTTCAGAGGGTGAGTCCATAGCCATCATGGTGAGAGATGGCAGCTGACAGGCAGGCATGATGCTAGAGCAGTGGCTAAGCATTCATATCTGACCCAGGAGCAACGGGCAGAGAGACTGGGATTGGCATGGACATTTGAAAACTCAAAGTCTATTCCCAGTGACACTTCTCCTCCAACAAAGCCATACCTCCTAGGTCTTCCTAAAATAGTTCCACCCACCACCAGGGAAAAAGCATTCAAATATATGAGCCTATGGGAGATCATTCTCATCCAAATAGCACGTAAAGATATAATTTTTAAAAGAAAAAAAAAATCTTTGTTTTATATCTGATGTGTGTTTGCTTAGCCAATGTGCTATGTAAACATTTATTGACACAGTCACCTTTCTCTTGCTTAATTATTTTAATAAATACAAACGGAATGAATCATTTGTAAACCAGCACATCGAGACTCACCTTTAACCTGTTGGCAATGATTGTGAATGATATGAAAGCAAACGTAACAAGCCTGGTGAGAACTCAGCGGGAAAGGCTCTCGCTGCCAAGCCTGGTGACCTGAGTTTGATGCAGGACCCTCTTGGTGGAAGGCGAAAACCTCAGTCCCCCAAGTTTTCCTCTGACCTCTGCATGTATGAGTGTCGCGACATGTGTACCACTCACAAACGCACACACACATGTAGCCTGGGTTTGCTCTCCTTATCTCAGAATGTACTCAACCATACCTGTGAAGTCTCTGTGGCCCTGGAAGAGGCTGAGTACTGAAACCTTGGTGTCTTCATGGGAGGAAGCCTCACTCAACTTCCTGCATCTGGACACTTCCATATGTCCTCTCTGACACTTTTTGTTTTCTCTCTGCTACCCTTCTCACCACAGGACAAACTAATCTTTCCACTTCCTTGTCTACCTCTTCTAATAAACTAAGTACCTTCCTTCCTTCTTCCCTCCTTACTCCTTTGCTTTGTTTTTTGTTCCTCCTGTTTTCCCTTATGCTCCTGCCTTGTAAATTCTATGTCATTTGACCTTCTCCCTCTTTTTAGTCGGGCAGGCTGCCCTCCTTATGTAGAGCCGTCTGAAGCCATAGCAAGCCAGATAGAGACAATAGAGTCAACCCCGAGTCTAGTGTCTGCTCCTCACAGCCGCGTGACAACAGGCTGGTTACCTGACCTTGCTTAGCCTCAGTTTCTTCGCCTGTGAAATAGAAGCCTCGATACTCACTTCAATGCGATTGAAATAAAACAGTGTAGAAGCGTGATGAGCCCAGCGGCTGCCCCAGAGCAAGTGCAGGAAGCATTAGCCACCGTGTGGCTAATTTTATGGCAACTTAACACAAGCTGTAGTCATCTGAGAGGAGGAAACCTCAACTGAGAAAATGCCTCCAGAATATCAGACTGGAGGCAAGCATGTAAGGTGTGGACCCCCCCCCCCACACACACACACTCCAACCCGTTGTGGGTGAGGCCATTCCTGGCCTGTTGGTCCAGGGTTCTCTAAAAAGGCAGGCTGAGAGAGCCATGAGGAGCAAGCCAGTAAGCAGCATTCCCCCATGGCCTCTGCATCAGCTCCTGCCTCTGGCTTCCTAACTTCTTTGGGTTTCTGCCCTGACTGCCATTGTAAGTGAAACAACCCTTTTCCTTCCTAAGCTGCTTTTGGTCGTGGTGTTTCATCACAGCAATAACTTTAGTAAGGACAGCCTCTTCCTTTCTTTCTGTAATCTCAACTACAGGGAATTTATTTGGTTGAGTGTGAAAACCACGTGGGCAGCTGAGTGATACAAGACCTCAGAGAAAGCTGGTTGGGAAACATGTGTTGGGGGACAGACACAAGAGTTCCCCAGCTGGGTTCAAATCCCAGCTCTGCCAGTCCTAGCCATGTGGCCTTAAACAATGTACTTAACCTCTCCCTGTCCCTCGGTTTGCCCATCTGTTCGGTCGGAGGAGTAAAATTACCAGCTACATACAGTTGCTAAAAGGAGTAAAATCACCAGCTTCATTAAGCTGCTAAGAGGGAATAAATTAGTGTTGCTTTTGAAAAGGCCAGGAGCCAAGGAACTCCATGATGCTATTTAATGCATTGTTACTGAGCTCTGCTCTGGGCCCAGGCAAGTTATGAGAACGCTGGTAACAGATGTTTTCCTGATCCAATAACCTTCAGGCCTATGGAAGAGGCCAAGAACCCCAGTGGGAGGAGTGTTTCCAAGGAGAAGTGCCACATATCCGGAAGCAAATGGCAGCGCCCATCTAGACCGACAGTCTCCCCAAGGGAAGTAACATTTGTCAAAAGCTGGGGTCAGAGCATGCTAGTGGTACCCTGGGGCTTGTCAGCCCAAAGTCATTCTCTCTGTACCTGATTCTGCTGGTAAGTTTTCATTGCTGGGAAAGTCGAAAGGCTCGGGAGGGGCACCTGACATTCAGAGCTCTGAGGGAAGGAAGGCTTCGGGCAGCCACCACACCTGTGCTGGCAAAATCTCCAAACGTGGGGATGTGGACACCAGAGTCCGCTCTCCCCTAGGGCAGCAGCAAGCGGCCCCAACAAGGCCACAGGGCTCCAAAGGCTTACACAAAGAAAAATGCCATATTCGGCTTTGTCCACTGGGTGGAGTATTTTAGTCAAAGAAGAGCGCTGCGGAGGCGGTCACCACAACGACTTCCCTGAGGAGAGAGCCAGCTTGGGCATCGACTGTCAAAACCAGCCTGTCAAAACCTTCCTTCAGAGATTAGAATGTGTGCCACACTTCCTCAAGCCTAGCCCAACCCAGGAAAGGTCCGAGAAACTCAAGAAACTCTCAAAACCAATTAGGAAACTTTAGAGCCAGAAAAGAGCTCAACTCTCACTCAGTTTTTCACAACTTGGAAATCTGAGATCCAAGCAGGGGTGAAGAGAGCTGACCTGTGCCTTTGCATGTAGGTGTGACCTTGAAATGTAATGAGCATGTATGTGTTTAAAAGGATAAAACAATATGATCAAGGAAAGTAATGTGTGTTGCGGGGTGAGGAGCAGGGGGGCAGTGAAGCCCGTCTGGTCTGAGTCTCCCTAGAGCTGGAAAGAGCCTGCAGATAGAGACCGGCCCCTGGGCTCCCCTCTCCAGACCTCTCAGCCTCATCCCTCCCCTACTTCAGCTGTCCACTCTGGTGGAGTCTAGCCTCAGAAAGTAACTGCCCTTGCAACAAAGAAGCAATTCTAGAGAGACACCAAGTTCCTGTCTTCCTTTGTATACCAGACTATCGAAACAATAGACCCCAAGAAATTGGAATTTAGCTGGTAATCTAACGCTGGGGGTTGGGGAGAGGAAAAGGTTAAAGCCCTGATGTTGCCTGAGGGGCAGCTTGTCTCCCAGGAGGATTTCACACCATTCTGACATCCAACTGTCAGCCTGCTTCCCCTGAGAGACTGGAGACAATGGATCAGTGTCTGAGAGGGCCACAACCTGACCAGGATTGCTTAGCATGCACAGTTCTTACTCTTCCTTTAAACCTACACCTCAGGACAGAACCCCACAGACACGAGACAGTTCCTGGACCCGCTTACTGCTCTCTTTTGGTGTGGCCATACTGAATAAAACTTCTTTCTCTGTTCTTCATTATTGTCCTTCTAATTGGCCTATTGAGGACAAATGGACAGCTGGAGGCCTCTGGGGCACAGGCTCTGACCCTCACTCTGGTATCAAAAGGTACTTTTTTTTTGAGAAAGGGTCTCTCTCTATTCCTCGATGGCCTAGAACTCATTATATAGACCAGGTTGGTCTTGAACCTGCCTCTACCTCCCTCAATTTCTTCCTTCCGTCAACTAGCCAGTTGTCACTATCTCTTCCTTTGTCTTTCTCAACTGTTCTTGAGAGCATGTTTTCCCATGTGGCATATTGTATAATGTGGTTGCACATGCGTGCTCATTCTTTCTCTCTCTTCCCACCCCAGGTAAATTTGTGACTTCAGGTTTACGGTGTACCTATCCCCTATACCCAAAAAGTGG
Source organism: Psammomys obesus (assembly GCF_907164565.1). Taxonomy (NCBI): domain Eukaryota; kingdom Metazoa; phylum Chordata; class Mammalia; order Rodentia; family Muridae; genus Psammomys; species Psammomys obesus. Next base: position 3,010,232 of record NW_026585685.1, read on the forward strand.
CAGGTAGAAGATGCTCTAGGAAAACCTGTGTAATGGACCAGCAAAGAAGACACCCCGTGAAGCCGAGTACAGAGAAGATCAATCTGGATCATGTTCTTGAAATCATCTCGCCACCTTTCAAGGCAGAACAAGTGGAAAAGGATGAGGTTGGGGTTGGTGTGCCTGTTCACAGAGATTAAGAGGTAGAAACTCCAAGAAAGCCAAGGGCTTGTATCACAGCGTGACAATGAACATTTATCTGTGTGTGTGTGTGTGTGTGTGTTTTGTTTACTTACTCCTTGTTCAAAATCAATTGCAACAAAACTGAAAATGCCACTAATGCACATATAACCAAGCCCACGGGCTTCAGCAGACCCACACAGACCTAGGAGCGTCCTAAAGAGTGGTGTGGGCAGCTTTGATGGAGGTGGAAAGCTGATTTGAGGCAGTCAGGCAGGATACAGCAAATGCAAGGCTGTTGAGGATAAAGACAGAAGAGACTCCAGGAAAACACAGGTGTGAGGAGAGAAGGCTGCTACAGTGGAACATCAGCCAGAAAAATGTGCATTTTCCTACAGGGTGGACGGACGTAAGCATTCCCCTCCCTCCCCAACCTCTACCCTCTAGCGGTTACACCCGGACCCTCAGCGCACCACCTCAGGTGTGTCAGAGACCACATCCTCAGGCAGGCCTACAGGCCCCTCACAAACATTCTCAATTGACAAGAACTCCTCCCTGCAGCCATCAATCAGGAGCCAGACTGAAGGCAAGAGTCAATTAAAAACAAACAATGCTCCCTCTACCCTTGCAGTTTTGTCAGTTGTAAGTCTGTGGTAGGCTGGGCAGAAATGAAAACATTCTGGAGAGACTCCTCTATCTCTCAATCTGTGAAACAATAGGCCCCAAAGAAGCAGGAGTTTCCCCAGGAAACTCACGCTAGGCCCAGGGAAGGGCGGAACTTGTCTCCCACGAAGTTTTCACACAGTCCTAACGACTTGTTAGACCACCTTAGAGATGGGGCTGAAGCCCAGACAGCGGTGTGCCACTGTGGGTGGGGCCACAGCAGAAAGCTGGCCCACCTTCCCAAACACTACTTTTCTTGTTCATATTGTTTTATCTTTTCAAACACACGATTCTCACCTACATTTAAAGGTCACACTTTCATGGCAAAGGGTCCCACTTAGGTGGAAATATCCTTACCCTCCCACCCCCCCCCCCCCCCCCCGTTAGGTTTTCAGTCTCACTTCAGAACCCTGAAGATGAACTTGCAGGGGTCACTAGATGTGCTGTCCCTCTTCCCACTGGGCACACATTGAATAAATCTGTTTTCTGCTCCCCATTTTTAATCTGACTCTCTTCATTGGTCTATTGAGAACGGGTGCTGGATTTAACTTGGGGCACAGGTTATGACACCCAAGTCTGATAGCAAATACGGAATGCAAAGACTCAAGGGTTTCAAAGTGGCGGTGGGTGTGGGGTGGGGGAGGTGGGAGGGTGGGGAAGGTGGCGGGGGGGGGGGTTGAGGGGATGGGTAGAATGAAAAAGAAGGGAAAAAAGAAAACAGCTTGAAAAAAGTGGAGCGACTTCTAAATAAAGGTAACCCTTTATTTAGATTCAGACAACTGGGAACAGTTTGCAAAGCTGACCTCAAAAAGACAAGCCTCTCCCACCCCTCCCCCACCCCCACCGCCATCTACTTTTTCTAAGGAAGGAGGGCTCTTGCAGGCTTGGCCAGGACTGTTGCTCAGGACTCTCCCTTTAGACAGTGTTGAGAAGGCGCCCCTGGGAGGACAGCGACCCTGAGAGGACAGCATGTGGTCAGGGTTTTCAGTGCTGGACTCTCCAAGGCCCTGTTTTCCTGGGCACAAAAGCAAAGAGTGGTCAGAACTCTCGTGGCAGGCAGCAGAGGGCCTCCACACAGTCAGACAGGACACTGGGACTAGCTCTTTCTTCCAGCCCCTGGAAAAGGTACGGGTGGCTGCTTTCTAACACGAAGAAGATACACCTTGGTCAGACTCCTAAGCGGCACTCACTCCTCTGAAGAGCATGACAGAAACATTATCTGACCAGAAGAAGGACCAAAGAGCCACCGGAGGGGTAATGGCAGGAGAACTGCTGGATGAAAAGCCACACAGCCCGGAGCCCTGCCCTCAGCAGTGTGCAGCCTTTGAGGGCTCTGAATCCCAGGCCCACCCATGGCAGAGCAGTTCACCTTGGTCCACACAACGCACAGGAATCAGGCCTACACTGTTGCTCTCTGAGCTCATGGAGAGAGTGGACCAGACAAGCTTCACACAGGATATCAGAAACAGACAAACTTATAACCCATGCCCCACCACTCCAGTGAGAAGGAATCCCATACAATGGCTACTGTTTCCAAGGGCTTGCTTTGGGCCAGGCTTTTCTATCTGTGTGTTCTAAATCTTCCCCATTTAAATAATGGAGACCTGGGACTCAAAGAGGGCATTTGATACTGCAAGAGTCTACCGGCCACTAAAAAGGCAGAGTGGAGATTTCAATCCTGATCTTTCCCTGCTTGGATAAAGTCCCTATCCGTCTGTCTATAAGAAAGAAAGGGGCAAAACAGTGCCTTAAGAGTTAATGAGCAGGCTGGAGAGATGGCTCAGTGGTTAAGAGCGCTGTCTGCTGTTCCAAATGGACCGGAGTTCAATTCCCAGCACCCACATGGGAGTTCACAACTGTCTGTGATGTCAATTCCAAACTATCTGACACCTTCACACTAATGCACATAAAATAAAAATTCAAAAATAATAAATAAATAAATAAGCACATGACTGTAATCCCAGCACTCAGGGAGGCAGAGGCAGTCAGATCTCTGTAAGTTCGAGGCCAGCCTGGTCTAAAAATTGAGTCCAGGATAGCCAGGTCTGTTACACAAAGAAACCCTGTGTTGGGAGGGAGAGGGGCGGCTGGCAGTTAATGAAAGTGGAGGTGGGGTAGGATGTGGGATGGAGAGGTCATTCAGGGTGGGGAAAGGGAAAAAGGGAAGGGGAAAATATTGCAGGGCATTGGCAGAAAGCCCATGGGTGTTCCTGTGGGGACTGGTAAACTTTTTAAATTTTTGACTTTTTAAAATTATCACCAGTTCTCCTGCCTCTAGCAGCCCTCAGCCGTGGAAACTGGAAAGGAAAGTGGGCCAGGACCGTGGCTTCATGTGCTGGGTTAGTGGGAAAGCATGTCTCTATGTCCCTGCCTGCCAAGGACATGTGGGCATGGTGTTGCCAGCACTGGGCTTCCAAGAAGACCTAGAAAGGCACGTGGAGAGGGTGCCTGCCGTCAGTAGAAAGCCAGGCGAAGGCGCTGTGTGGTGGCCCTGGCAGTGAACTATGAAACGTCTAAGTGGCATTTCTGATACCCTAAGCTGTCCACCTTCTTATTGGCACCATCATCCCTTCTTCCTCTCCCTCCTCACCCTCACACCCCCGCCCATGTCCGTGAGTTCCCTTCTCTTCTTTGACTTTGCTGCTGCCTTATTTCACTCTCACACACAGTCTCTCCATTTCCCCCCTGCCTGCTGCCCCTCCACCACTGACACGACGTACAGACAAATCCCTCAACAGTGTCATAGCTGACTCTTTTTTTTTTTTTTTTTATTGTTCATTGCATGATTTATTTTTAGCCCGAAACAACTGCATCCTAAAAATGGAGTTCCTAATGAGACAGAGGCTGGGAGAGCTATGCGAGGTATCTAGGGCTTGGCCTCCCAGCCTCCTGCCTGGCTCTTGCTCTGTGCGCATGTGCACGTTAAGCCTCCACAGTTTGTCCTGAGCCCAAGACTGCACAGCTGTGGGACCCGGGGAGGCGAGATCAGCTTCTTTGCTCTCTACCGAGCCCAGCAAAGCCTCCTTAGGGCCTTCCGTCCTGTCTTCCGTGATGGGTATCCTGGGGAATGAGAAACAAGACTTTTCCCAAATGAAGAGAACGTACCTGCTCGTGGTGGGGGTTTACTTGCTGTCCTTTAACAGGGCAGAAGAAGGGCTGAACTTCCCTACATACGACGGGAAGGACCGGGTGGTCAGCCTTTCGGAGAAGAACTTCAAGCAAATCTTGAAGAGATATGACCTGCTCTGTCTCTACTACCACGAACCAGTGCCTTCGGACAAGGTTGCACAGAAACAATTCCAGCTGAAGGAGGTTGTGCTGGAGGTAAGTGAGTGGAGCAGCCGCCACCTGTCTGAGTGAGCCAGCCAGCAGCATAGCATTTAACGGGGATGTGGAAACCAGGGCACGGAGAATAGATCCAGAGGTCTCATGGGCTGCGGCCTCACATAAACTGAAGGATTTTTTTCCCCCTGCGGAAGTAGACTGCGTAGACACGCTCTTTAGGTGGAAGGGATGAAGGGGTTACACACTGACCCTTCTTTATCCGGGGAGCTCGGCAATCACTGCTCAGGACAGGCGTGCAGAACCCAAGCAGGGCAGGATGGGAGGCCCAGAGCCCACACCAGACAACCAATCTAAAGTTCTCCCTTCACATGTCCTGATTCGTCAGGACTTCTTGTCCCACCTGTCTGTCCCCTTCCCACCCCCGAATGTTCCCAATGTTATTAAAAACACTGGCTTAAAGGAAACTGAGGGATTTTTTTTGTGAGTCCATGTCATGTCAATTCTCCATGCTCTCCTCTATACTCCCCTCTGGACCCTGGAGAAGCGAGGGTCCTTGACCTTGCCTCTGCTCTTGGTCAGAGAGAGGGTGACCATGCCGTTTCCATTTCATTTTCCAAGGCAGCCTTAGGGTGTAGATGTGTGATCTTCCAGGCTGTGCATTCCTTAATGGGCAGCTTGGTTTCTTCCTTCTTCTTCTTCTTCTTCTTCTTCTTCTTCTTCTTCTTCTTCTTCTTCTTCTTCTTCTTCTTCTTCTTCTTCTTCTTCTTTTTTTCTCTGAAAGTTCTTGATGTGGTTTGGGGCCCACGCTGAAGTCATTTCTTAATTTATCTGTATTACATGACCTGTTGGTCATCTGGCATCGGGGTTGGAGGGTTGGGAAGGCATGTCTAATCCTTTGCAAGCACCACAGAAAGACTCTCTGTGTCTCCTCCTGGACAGCTAAAGGCCTCTGACACTTCAAGAATACCCACGCTGCCGGAGTCCTTCTTGGTTCCCATGGCCAGCTTACCGCACAGCTACAGAAGGGCTGCTCGAGAATTAGCCAGGCAGTACTTCCAGGACACTCGGGCTAATTAAATAACACGATTAACAAAGTCACCACGTAAAAACCAGGGAGATTTAAAGTCTCAAAAATAAAAGTTATAATAAAATCCAACAAAGCACCTGCATATATCAAAATAACATTAGAAGATGGAAAAGGCGTTTCAGAATTCAAAGTGCCTCCTAATCAGCTAAGAGCGCTAGTCTTTAAAAATATTTCCACAGCCATTATGTTCTTCCCAGGCTCTTCCCATCCTGGGGCAAGGGTGACAGTTTTGTCCATTCTGTGGGCATCGGGTGGAGGGAAAGTGGGATCCTAAAGCGATAGAAATGGGAAAAGCCACAGGCTGGAAAACGAACAGGCCGAGAACATAGCTGCTGCCCAGCCCATGAAATGGATGGATGCAGGATCATCTTCATTGCCAGCTGCCGTTCTCAGCTACTGAGAGGCTGTCTCATGAAGCACGTCACAGAAAGCATAAAGATATTATCCGGTAAGCTCATCACTGACTAGTTACACCAAACTCAAAAGAACTCCTACATGGCCAGGGCACAGTGACAACCATTTTTAAATATCTGCCTTATTAAATCGCACCTGTGCACACATTACCACAAGTATGTCCCTTTGTGAATGCTCAGTTCTAGTGTCCCAAGCAAAATCATACGAAGGGGTGGCCTCAGGCTCCCCATCCTTCCAGACACCTTTCCTGTGAGGGTGCTGAGCTAGCAGGGATTGATAAAGGGGATCTGAACACAGGGTTTAGGTTGAGGTTTCTCAGGGAAAAATTAAGGAAAGGGAGTATAGGAATGGTTGCCAGGAACTCTGGCTATAAGTTCTGGCTTTGCCCCTACTAGGCATGAGGCAGAGCCGGTAACTATTTCTTGGCACTGCAGTTTCTTCTCTATGAAATATATGAAACCCCTCCGGTTATGAGAGAGTTAATAAGGGTGATGGCTCATGGAGTGCTTGCTCAGCAGACCACTGAAAGTAGCACGCTATCGTCAATCATGGTGCAAAGCGAGTCTGGGTGCTTGCTCCAGTGTACAAACGGGAAATTGGAGACCTGGGGAGACTAAGTTGCCCAGTGGTACCTGACTCATCCCCTTCAGGCAGGCTGAGCTCCTACAGCCCCTCCATGGCATTTCTCCCGTTTGTGAAGGGTGCTGCTGGCTACCCTGGGCAGGAGCCTTTCAAGAACCTTCCTTCAAGAGGGTTGCTCAGCCCAGGCCAGGCCGGAGCGTCCCAGCTGAGTGACATCAAGGTTGAGATGCGAGGAGCCCTGGGTGGCCTGCTCAGGAGCTGGCGAGAGGCTTGGATTCCCTGGGGAGGTGGGAAAAGGGTGCACCTTTGTTGGGACACCTGCCAGAAATTCAGAATACAGGACAAAAATGGCCCCAGGGATTTCATGGACACCAAGAGGAGCAGATGTGAGGTCCCTGCGTTTTCCTTCTTAGTCAAAACCACGACTTTGTTCTCACTTTTCTCTTGTACCTCAAACAATTTTCAAAACATTAGTCTGTTTAGATTTTCAAAGTTTTAAAGAACATTTTTGTTCTTTTCTTTCTTTCTTTCTTTCTTTCTTTTTTTTTTTTTTTTTTTGAGACAGAGTCTCACTTCATAGCTCTGGCTGTCCTGGAACTCACTATGTAGACCAGGCAGACCGCCTCTGCCACCTGAGTGCTGGGGTTAAAGGCACGCGCCACCACGCCTGGCTTGAAAAATTTGTCATTCACGTATTTTTCTTCCATAAGTGACTTATCCGTGCCCTTTCCCCTTTTTGCTTTCTCTTGCGGTATCAGCATAAATTAACTGGAGCATTGCAGCTTTGTGGGATGTGTCCTGTGGGGGAGGGGCAGAAGATGAGGAACAACAACAGAGCAACCAACAACTCAGTTGTTAGGTGGTGGGATGTCTCAGGGACTTCACAGGCAAACTAATGCCTCAGCACAGGAACATGAGCAAGGTGGGTAGTGCTCTCGGCAGACAGAGCAATCTTTTTAAAAATGTTTTTTTTTTAATTTATTGTGACTTCTTTATTTGTAGTTGATCGCTCTATCTGTGGATTTGACATCTTGAGTATTCTCTTAACCTCAAATCAAACATATTTGGATAAAAGAATGAGAATGTGTTTCTAAAAGAATGTGTTTCTACTGAACATGAGCAGATTTTACTATTACATTTTTTTTTCCTGAACAGTGCAGTATAATCAGTATATAATGTTTGTGTTGCATTCAGAAGTAAGTACAGTGCAGTTTAAAATGTATTCTAAGGTGTGCATAGTTATATGCAAATGATTTGTCATCGTAGACAGGGTAATCTTAGTGTGACAAAGTGAACATGGGCAGGGGTGGATGGGTGATGAAGGACTAATGTTTCCCTTATCACGGACAGTCAGAACTGGTCCACTTGTTTTGGGTGAACTGGGTCCCTTGGACTGGCAAACAACCTAGGCTTTCCGCCCAAAGACTGGTTGATTTGGTGGCTTCTTAACAGGCTGCATCTGGGGCCAAGGATTTGGGGATGCTCTTCAGTGTCTCTTCCAGGATACACCTGTACTTACTGCTTAGAACATTTGCTCTTTAAAAAGCTGTGTGTTCTATCATGTAGTGTCTGCGCAGTGTCTCTCATGACAGTCAATGGATGTTAAACGGCATGTTACCTATAATTTTTGGAAATGGTCTACTTTAGAACAAGAAAAACTATGTGATGACTGCTTTTTCCAGTACTGCAACACGGGCTGCTCTCTACTGTTGTTCTTGTGTGGTGATTCTGGCAGTTTCCCCTGTGCCCCTGTGGGAAAGAGGGAGGCTAGTTCCACGATCCATAGGGGGAATCAAAGGGAATGCTATACAGTGTGGATCCCACTGTTCTGCTGCTCTTTGATGGGTGACCTAGGCCATTTCACCCAGCCTTCAGTCCTCCTCTCAACTGAGCTCTCTCCCATCCGTATGCATCTCAGCGCCCGTCTGGTCTGTACGCCAGTGAAAAGCCGTCGGCTTGGTTGTCGCCAAAGCTTCTTCAGACACTGCAATGTGCCCAACATCATTGACAGCTCTCACATGTTGTGGTGGTTTGAATAAAATGTGACCTTCTCCCCTCCCCCTGCACCAATGCCTCATACTTGGGTCCCAGTTGGTGGAACCGTTTGGGAAGGATTTGGAAGTATGCCCTTTTTGGAGGAGGTATGTCATTTGAGGTTTCAAAAGCCCATGTCATTCCAGCCGTCTCCTTCTCTGCTTCATGGCTGTTGTCTCAGGATACAGCTCTCAGCTACCGCCCCAGCACCCTGCCTGCCTGCTGCCATGTTCCCCACCATAGTGGTCATGGACTTACTGTACTCCTCTGGAGCCATGAGCCTCAAGTTAAATGCTTTCCTTTGTAAGTTGCTTTGGTTGTGGTGTTTTGTCATAGCTACAGAAAAGTAACCAAGGCACACGTATGTGCTCTAAAAACATGGTCATCCTTATATGCCCATCCTTGTATGCAAATAACAATGTGCTCAACTCCCTGTCAATTACTTATTACTTGATCTGGAGCAAGCCATAAAGATTTACCTTTTCACATCACATCTGTAATACCAGTCGTGTAGCTTTGAACTCACTCGATTAAAACAACCAAGTGAAAGCAAACAAGTAAGAATTCTGTGTACCATAAAAAGGAATTATTTTGGTGTGCCAGTTGCATAGGAGGGAATTCGTCTCTGTGAAACGCAGCTGTTCTCACCCAAAGTGGACTCCTTCACCTGTCTCTGGAATTTTCCATTATGTTCTTAACCTGTTCCAGTAGTTCTCAGCTAACAGCTAAGGAGCTTAAAAACTACAAATGCCCACGCTTCATGCCCTAGATTCTGCTTTAATTGGGATAGGTAAGGAAGGATAATTAGATACTACATTTTTTCCATGTGTTTAGTTACGAGTGTGTGTGTATGTCTGTGTGTGTGCATGCTGTGGTGTGTGAGAAGTCAGAAGACAAATTTTGAGAGTTGATTCCTTCCTTGGCGGCAAGTGCCTTTCCCCACTGAGCCATCTTGGCAGCTTCCTGGCTTTATTTTTTATATTTAACATTTATCACTCTGAGCAAAGTACCTTCTTTTTAAATATTGTTCTTAAGTTTAAAAGTTATAATATGTGTGTGTGTGTGTGTGTGTGCCTGAGGAGCCAAAAGACAGTTTCTGTTCTCTAAGAGATAGAGTCACAGTAGGTTTTGAGCCATTCAACATGGATGCTTAGATATGAACTTTCTGGAAGAGTACCAAGTACTCTTAAATGCTCAGCCATCTCTCAATTCCCTTAGTATGTAGTGTATGTATGTTTGTATGTTTTTTTCTTACTTATTGTGGGTGCAGGGGCCACATGTGACAGGGATCGTGTGGAGAACATAGGCTACCTTGTGGAGTTAGTTCTACCCTTTTATTATTATGTGGATTTCAGAGATGGAGCGTGGGTCCTCAGGCTTGGTAGCAAGAGCTTTCGCACTGTGCTGTTTCCCCAGCAAGGACACCACAGTTTTTTACCATGGTGATCATTATATGTCCAACTGTGAGGTAGAGAGTTCTCTGGGTGATGCCAATGTGCAGCCAAGTTCCAGGACCTCCTTGATGCTAAAGACCTAGAGTGTGTTGGAAATGGAGGCCCACCCTAGAATTAGAATGAACATGTAAATGGGATTCCCCAGACTCGCAGAGCACTGAATGGGTCTGTTGGTTGAAGAAATTACCATATGACCAAAGATCATGTTGCATCTGTTTGGCCTTTGCTCTTTGGACTCCTTTGAGTGATGCCGGCCTGCTGGTATACATATGACTTTGTATGTTAAACTGAGTCTTGGGGAAGCACTAAGTCAAGACTGCTGTGAGACTTAGCCAAGTGTCTCAGGTCTCTCCCGTTGCCTCCTGCCTCATGGTTGGAAGAGCCTTCTCAGAAAAGAATAATATGAGTGTCTAAGGACTCTTGCCCTCTTTTGAGATGTTTTCCATTGACTTGTGTGGACTGCTGAGACCAAACCAGAAGGTGATCTTCAAAGTACCCTTAGGGAGGACTCAGGAGTTAGTTGAGAGAGAGAACATGTCTACTGAGCCTTATTATTCCTTTCCCAAAAGAGACGAACCTTCTGAGGACAGCAGGGGCATTTGGATATAGGGTATGAAGAGGCCATGACAACCAATGGGAATCATGGGAGGTGGCTCAGAGCAGGCTAGAAAACGTTCTGTAATGTGAAGCTACATTGCCCTTTCATCTACACATCAAGAAGTCATTTTACTTGCAGATGCCGACTTGGCATCTGCCGTCTATGAAGTTCCTCTTTTGTAAATACTAAAAAGCAATTTTTTTCCCTTTAGATCTATGTTTAAGTGTCACTGTCTTAGTCAGTGTTCTGTTGCTGTGAAGAGAAACCGTGATCACAGAGACTCTTATAAGAAAGTGTTTCATTAAAGCTGGCTTACAGTTTCCGAAATTTGGTGTATTGGCATCATGGCAGGGAGCATGGCAGCATGTAGGCAGACGTGGTGCTGGAGAAGTAGCTGACAGTTCTATATTTAGATCTGCAGGAGGCAGAGAGGGCCACTAGGCTTGGAATGGACTTTTGAGGCCTCAAAGCTTACCACCAGTGACTGGCTTCTTCCAACAAGGACACACCTACCTCGACAAGGCCATTCCTCCTAATCCCTCTCAAGCAGTGTATCACTCCCTGACAATCAAGCATTCAAATATATGAACCTTTGGGACCATTTGTCTTCAACCCACCCACAGTTACCTTATCAAAGAAATCACCTCCTTGCCCATGTATATAAATCTCTCCAAGACCTTTTATCCTCCTCCTCCTCCTCCTCCTCCTCCTCCTCCTCCTCCTCCTCCTCCTCCTC
>NW_026585685.1:3021253-3058879 GCF_907164565.1 Psammomys obesus
TCCTCCTCCTCCTCCTCCTCCTCCTCCTCCTCCTCCTCCTCCTCCTCTTCTCCCTTTCTTTCCATGGCACTTGGGTAACATCTTGCACTCAATGTGATACTTTCTATAGAAATTGAAATCTACAAAGCTCAAGACTTTGTATTAGTCACCGGTCACAGCATGTAGGTCAGAGACTGACGCAGTGGGTATTCTGCAATGGTTTTTGAACAGATATTGAAGGAAAAAAGGAGAAGGGAAACAGTAGGTATTGAATGTATTTTGAGCCAGGCCAATGGCAGAAGCTTTGCATACACTAGTTTATTTACTTCTTATATTTCCACCTTGCAGAGAAGTAAGTCAGAGAATAAGGGAAAATGGCCCAAATCATGAAGCTATGAAAGGACAATATAGCACGAAGCAGGATTTGAACCTAGACTGTTTGGTTCAGATGGCACGTTCCTTCCACTACACTGCAGAACAGCTGAATGGGATGGCTTCAGGTTTGTAAGCAGGACCAAGTCATGAAAGCACATTTCTGAAACTCTGGACTTTCATCCACACTTGGCCATGCTAAACTGCACCACTGGACTCTATGTGGCTAAGTGGTTACTGTGTTTAAATGGGCAAAAGCTTAAGACCCGGCTAGACTTTTATGAATGGATGATGATGGATGAATGAATGGATAGGTGGAGAAGAGATGGGAAAGGAAAGGACTTACAAACAAGTTGTGTAGATCGGAAATACATTTTTCCTTGATTACTTTTAAGAATTACATTGTGAAGGGCATGGATACCATGGCTCACAAGTCAGAGGACAGCTTTTGGAAGACAGGTTTTTCCCTCTGTCAGGTGTGTCATGGGATCAGACTCAGGTCATCAGGTTTGGTGGCAAGTGTCTTGGTGAGCTGTCTCTCCTTAAAGTAGAGAATAGAAAGAGGTTGAATTTGTTAGACCCAGGGATCTGTGTATTCTCCTGTGCTTCTTCCCACTGAAACGTGGGTAAAAGAAGGTTTTGGTTTGCGTGTTTGTTTGTTTTCCCAAACCGTGGGGGCTCTCAGCCTAGCATGTGTCTGTACACATGAGCAGAGAGCTCCAAGCTTTTCAAGGTTGACCCTGCATTCCAAGCCTGTTTAGCACTGGCAACTGTCCCGGTGGTTGCTCTTCCAAGCCCCAAGGCAGTATGAAGTGGTTGGAGTCAAGTAGATCCACAGATGGAACGGTGTGGGAATGCTGGGCAGAGAATAGCAACACACGCAAGATTCGGGGAGTTTTTCCAACTGTTCCCGGCCCAAAGACAGCCCTCTTCAGTCTCACACCTGCTCCGCTCCGAACAAAATCAGATGAGGTCAGGACTATTCTGGTTTGGCTCTGAGAAAGAATCCTCACGTAGGCTCTAAGCCTGTGCTCTCCCTGGAGAATCCCTCACCCCTCGCACCCCACCCCCACTCCCCCCAGCTCACCTGACACTCCCACTCCCGTGCCTTGGCGCTGTAGAATGCGCCTTTGCTAGGCGCTTTAGGTAGTGTAGGTGATCTTGGGTGCAACGGTAAAGAGACAAGAAGGGCTCCAGGTGGATTATGGATTCAGTTGACTGCAGCTAAGCCTTAGTAAAGAAAGAGTTTACAAATGGAGGGCTGGCTCAGTGGGTGAGGCTGCTGACCAACCTAAGCCTTATGATCTGAGTTCGTTTCCTGGAACCCTTGTAAGAGTGGGAGGAGAGAAAGTTGTCCTCTGACTTCCACACACATGCTGTGACACATGAACCCCATGGCATATGTGCCCCCAAATACATTGTGCGCATGAGTACAATATTAAAAATAGTTGCTTAAAATGTTTTCAAGGGTCCTACCTCACCAAACCCCTCAGCGATACTCAGGCGTGAGCAGGATACCTAAGTTCTGCTCTGTTCATCAGAACCACAGTTCATCTTGAAGCTTCTCCATCCGCAAACACAGTCTTGAACATCCTCCCACAGTCAGACGTGTTTAAATGAGGCTGTCTCCAGCATCGTGGAAATACAGTAAGAACTCTTACAAAGCAGTACAAGAAAAAGACACAGGATCTGTGGAGATATCGGAGGAGATTTATGTTCCCACCGCCAGCCCTGCTCTCTGGCAGCTTGCGCTTTGCAGGTTGGCATGCTGTGTGTCTCCTGAGGCTCAGTCTCAGTGCACCCCTAAGGCGAGTTGCTCCCCTAGAAAGCCAGTTCAGCCTGAAGTGCCGGCATGTTTGAAGAAGCCTCGGAAGCTTCCGTGGTTTCTAAGCTAGGTGCAGCAGGCCTGAATTATCCACACGAGCTGTTTCTGTTTGGACGGCCACTCAGGAAGGCATCCAGCACGCCATCTTGCGATGCAGTAGGCTGGCAAGGCATCAGAGTGTGCAAGCTGCCAGGTACCCGAGCCAGGAAGCCTCTCCTGCCCATCTGCTGTGTGGCAGCCTTGTCCTACCAAGCTCACCTGCCTCTGCCTTACCCCTTTCCCACAGCCGTCCTAGCCCGGTCAACCTATGAAGCAAATGAGTTTGAGCCTGTGTGTTAACAGTGTGGCCGCAAGCAGGACAGGGTTCTCCAAGGCTGACTGCTTGTTTTGTAAACAACTCCAGTGGTCACAATATGTACTTTCTTTCCAGGTTGTCTTATGATGGTAAAACAGGCACAAGGCGCCCGAAAAGTAGCCCACGCATATTTGGTGCACAGTTAAAGACTACTTTTGAATTCGCCATGGATGTGACGTTCCACAAAATCTCCCTCTCTCCACACAAGCTGGTTTTTCCATGGCATCTATTGTCATTAATAGACGCTACCAAAATATTCTAGTCAGAATTCATCATTATCGTTTTCAGAGACAGGGTCTCAATATGTCACCTGACTGACCTTGAACTGAGGATTCAGATTCATCTGCCTCAGCCTCCTGGGTACAGGGATCGAGTCAGGGCCTGGCATTTCATAAAGTTGAGGCACATAGGAGCAGACTTCTGCCTTTCAGTGTGCACGGTAGGTCGGAGATGTCTAAGCCCTTCCTTTATGTCTAGTAGGTCTCTCCATGGGCGGGGCCTCCCTCCCCTTTCTAATGGAGGATGATGTAAACCAAGAGAAAGTGGATTTCGAAAGGAGACTTCTCTTTCTGCTCCCAGAAAGGCTCTGAGGCGTGTGTGTGTGTGTGTGTGTGTGTGTGTGTGTGTGTGTGTGTGTGTGGAGTTGGGTTGGAGTAGAGTGTGCAGGGGGCCCTCCTGCCAGAATGCCTCTCCACAAGCCCTTGAGAACAGAACTCTGCTAAGAGCATTAGGAAAGGGCACAGCCTATTTCCATGTTAGTTAATAATTCATCAATTTATTTATTTATATGGTGTTGGAGATTGAATCAGAGCCTTGCTCATACTAGCCAAATGTCCTATCACTGAGCAGCCAGCCCCAACTATTAAAATTAATTTTGTTGTTCAATTTGTGTGTGTGTTCATGTGCATGTGTATCTGTGTGTGTGTTTGTGTGTGTGTATGTGCCAGAGCACGCATGCGACTGTGTGTGTGTGTGTGTTACTGGGAATAAGCTCCATTTGGCTTTTATTCCACGAAATGCTCTTGTTAGTATAAAAAGGATAAACAAAAACCCTGACCTCCAGGGACAGCCTCCCTCATTCTGTCATATTGGATCTCACCCAAGGCTGTGCAATGAGAGGCTGTGCTCACGTCCCAGAGGCTGTGTGGAGCAAAGGTTCTCACCATATGTGGGCCCAGGGCTAGCTGCATGGGTCCATTCTGGGGTTCCAACCCAGACCTGCTGAGTGAGACGCTCTGGGTGGGCTCCGGGGGCTGTGTTAGCACCAGTTTTTCTCTGCAAGAGATGCTGATGTGTGCTTGTGGTCGGGGTGAGGCTCAGAACGGAGTGGGCCCTGCAGTGGTTTTACAGGAAATAAACCTTCACTAAACACTCACATACAGGTTATGCCAGCAACAGTTGGCTCTTGCTTCTTTTTGGAATAGGAACTTGAAGATCAAGGAAGCTATAACTTGCTCAGCTCACAGCTGGTCATCAGTAGAGCCAGGGCATGGGCTCAGCTCCTTCTGGTTTCCTCTGCAGAAGCAGGTTGCAGTGGAGGAGAGCTTTGATTCTGGAGCAGTGTCAGGGTTGGGCTCTCAGTGAGGTTGCTTTAAAACTCTAGGGTCCTTGACAAATTGGCCAGCCTCTCTGTTTCCTCCATTTCCTCATCTGCAAAGCTCTCTCTTGGGAGACTTTCATGAAGATTCCAAAAGATAATTCCCATGAGTTAGTTAGTGCTGTAGTTACCATAGTGAACACTCATCTAGTGTTATCTTTTTTTTCCTTTTTAAATTCATTTTTTATTTATTACAATTTATTCACTTTGTATCCCAGCTGTAACCCCTCCCAATCCCGCCCTTCGTCCATCTTCTCCTCCGATGCCCCTTCCTCAGGCCACTGATAGAGGAGGTCCTCCTCCCCATCAGGTCACATCAGAGCTGACTGCATTGTCTTCCTCTGTGGCCTGGTAAGGCTGCCCCCCAAGGTGATCAAAGAGCCAGCCACTGAGTTCATGTCAGAAACAGTACCTGTTCCCATTACTAGGGAACCCACTTGGACACTGAGCTGCCGTGGGTTATATCTGTGCAGGGGTTCTAGGTTATCTCCATGAATAGTCCTCGGTTGGAGTATCAGTCTCAGAAAAGACCCCTGGTCCCAGATATTTTGGTTCTGTTGCTCTCTTTTTAAACATTTAATTAAATTATTTGTGTTGTGTGTGCCTGTGTATGTGCATGCATGTATGTGTGTGTATGTGTCTGTGTGTATGAGGTTATGTGTGTGCTCATTACATGGTGCATATATGGAGGTCAGAGACAACTTTGTAGAGTCGCTTGCCCTCTTCCACCACATGGGTACTGAGGATCAAATTCAGGTGGTCAAGTTTAGTGGCAAGTGCCTTTGCCACTGAGCCGTACAAAAAAATTGGTGTTTTATTGTAATGGTTTTGTAGACTTTCAGCCTTAAGGGATGAAGTGAACACATAGCCAGCAGCCTTCAGGACTCTGTGTTGGCACTAAGTGGGGTGATAGTCCCCAAAGTGCTGACAAAGCAAACTAGTGCTTCCTCCCTCCCACCTCCTCAGCACTCCCAAGGGCTTCAATGCATAGGTTGATTCTCACAAATAGCTGACCCTTTCTCAGCCAGCCTCCTTGGTGGACATAATGTGTGCCAACTGCCAGGCTCTACATAGCACGGGTCTTGCTTGAGAGTGGCCAAAAGTGAGAGGAGATTACCGGAGATAAACGCGGGCTCTTGGGTTGCAGGGGACGCACGGTTTTGAATAGTTTGATGTGTTGCCACACGCTATCAGGGAGAGGCAGGGAGAAGAGCCCTCCCGGCTTGCTTGGAGAGAGCAGCAATGCAGCCAGGGCACTTACAACGGCTGGTCTTGGGGACCTTCACTGTGAGCAGATATCTGCAGAATTCTCAGGCTCTTTGTTCTGCTGTCTGAGGATTCTTGGGCCTGCAGAAAAGCAAAAGCACAGCCGCATCCCTTCAACCAATCTCCCAGCGTGCTCACTCTCACAGCATTCCTATCTTCCAAGGAGACTCCAGTTACTCCCCATGAAGACAGTTCTTGGGAAGTGTCTTCATCTCTCTGTGTGTTAGAGCTGATAAATTCTATTCAAGAACGTGGGAGACACAGACCTATTACGTTCCCTGTCCTCTGAGGCCCAGGACACAGTCAGGCTGTGGAGGGGTGGGGGTGGGGGGCTTGCCCCTCTCACAGCCTTGTGCACTGACTTCCTTTCATGGACAAACTTCTGGAACAAGCAAGCCACACCTGCCCCAGCCTGTCCTCACCACCCACTCTGTCCAGTTCTCTGCACTGGCTTCTGTCCCAGCTTTTCTTTACAAGGTCATCCATGACTCATCAGCCCAGAAAGGAAAACTGATGGGGGTCTTGCTCCTCCTGGGCTCCCCATGACGCCATGCCTTGGCAACTTTGGAGTCAGGGCACCACAGTGATCCGTTCATGCCTTTCACCTTCTGAACAGATCCTCCTTGAAGAACATAGGTGCTTCTTCAGGCACAGGCCCCTAACATGGCCAGCTCTGGCCTGAGGCTTTCTCACGGTACCAGCCCCAAGAATGCCTCCACCTCTCACATCCTCAGCTCCTTTGGGTAGTTTGAGTGACTTCTGCCATCATGAATTCACTGCAGTTCTATCTGTTCTAAGAAGCTGGTCCCGGTTCTGGAGCATTCTCCTGATGTTATCATTTGTCCTTTATTCTGTTTTCTGGCTGGAGACCCTAGATCACCTTATGGCTCCTCTCCTTTGTTCTCTCTCCTTTCTCTGCCAAAAGCCAAGGAACAGCAACTGGTTCTGATTGGGTTGCAGCTCATGCTACCTCCCACATAGGCAGCTGCTTCTCCATAGCCCCAACCCTTGGTCTGAGACCACAACACCTGCCGGCCACCAGGATGCCTTTCCTTCCTTTATTCCTTCCTCTATCTGGTCTGTGTCCTCAGAGTTCCCTTCTCTGAACTCAGATCAACTTCTTT
Organism: Psammomys obesus; assembly: GCF_907164565.1. NCBI lineage: Eukaryota > Metazoa > Chordata > Mammalia > Rodentia > Muridae > Psammomys > Psammomys obesus. Next base: position 3,027,772 of record NW_026585685.1, read on the forward strand.
GTTCTACTCAACTCCAAATTACAATATCCAGCCTTCACTTCCAATCACAGTATCCAAAATCTTCACTCTTTTTCTTATACATTTTTTAAACTTCATTTTATGTAGATAAGTACTCAGTCTACTTGAACACCTGCATGCCAGAAGAGGGCATCAGCTCCCAGTATAGATGGTTGTGAACCACCACGTGGTTGCCAGGAAACTGAACTCAGGACCTCTGAAAGAGCAGACAGTGCTCTTAACCGTTGAGCCATCTCTCCCACCCTTCTTACACAATAAACACAGGACTTTTTTTTTTTTTTTCCAAGACAGAGTTTCTCTGTGTAGCGCTGGCTGTCCTGGAGCTTCTCTGTATTAGACCAGGGTGGCCTCATACTCAGAGATCCACCTGCCTCTGCCTTCCGAGTGCTGGGATTAAAGGAATGTGCCACCACACCTGGCATAACCCAGGACTCCTTTCAGCTTCTCCAAATACAATTTGCCCCACTAAGCTAGATTGTTCCTGTCCAACCCTTGACACGTGCACCTTCAAACCTGAACTGACACCATTTCTCCTCACTGGTTGCACACACTCCTTCTGCCTGTCCTGGTCCAATGTCTCACTGGCCTCTGCTCTTTCAAGAAGTATCCCTTTTAATTTGTTCATTTACTTGAGACACTAATTTGGGGGTCAGCCCAGTGCTCATGGGTGCTGGGATAGCACAGGGAGAAAGGCATACACGGACACTGAGCCTGCAGGCCTTAACACCAGCCATGGAGAGACAATCATCATGGACAAACCAAGGAGGTGTGGCAGAGGAAAAGCTCAGGGCACCCTGAGCAAGTACTGAATTGGGAGTGGGCTCAGGGGATCCCCTCTGGAGAACTAACATGTCTGAATACACTACGACCATGGTGGCACAGTTGGTGAAGGATGGCGAGGGGAGTCTTCTCAATGGAGTGAAGGACATATACACATGCAGGGAATGCTTTTATGTCTTTGTGGTGTATTACACAAGATACAGAGTGTCCCCAGTGGGGCTGAAGGGGTACCAGGCCACACCATGCAGGGCTGTGTGGCTATGTAGGGATGTTTAGACACACCCAAAGTGCATGGAACCCAAACCCACAGCACTCATCATGGCCTGCCAGGCTGTCTGATCTGCCCCTGACCCTTGCCCACAGGCTCTCTCTTATGAGACTCCACAGCCTATAAATCTGCTCCGCTGTTTTGGCTGCCTCCCTTATTAACCCATCCTTGGCTAACGACGGTTACTTCTCTTTCTAGTCTAATAATCCAGGCTTTGGCATTTGGGGATCCGTAATGACCCAGAACCCTTTTCAGCCATGGTACTACTAAGAAGGAGATGTAGCATTTATTAAGCACCTACTGTGTGTGAAGAACCATGTCAAGCACTCCTTATGCATTATCCCAGTTCATCTTTAAAGCAGTCCTGTGTTGTAGATGGCATTGCTGCCCATGTTGTGTGGTGAAGTCATAGCACAGGCTGGTGACAAAGTCAGCAATCCAGGAATTGACACTAAGTCCCATGCTCTTCATCACTGGGGTCTAGCAGGCATAGGTCACTTACTCATTTAAAGACCACACTCACTTGGACCTCATCATTACAGCAGCAATGGTGATATAACTCTTTATAAAATGTCATAACCAGAAGGAGAAAGACACAGCAGAAACATACACTATCAGCTACTGAATTATTTATCATGTTATCCAGAAGCTGCACACAACCAGGCAACGGATGGGACTAGTCTCTAAGATGGACCTCAGGCAAGACTATGAAATCTAGCCAACAGGGCAGCTGGTGGTGGAATGGCGACAAGCTAACAGGAGAAAATTACTCTTTACACAGTTATGTGTAAAGAGCTTTCTGGGCATTTAAGAAATGTGGAGGCAACCTTTTTTTCCCCCTTCACCTACGGACTCATAGTATTTGGTGATAATTACTCCTTGCCTCTCTGGCTCACAAGCTCCTTGAACTTGTGAAGTCCTCGGACCAACCCATCCATGCACCCATGAAGGTACTGACTGTCTCCAAGGAACTGTGCTGAATACAGAAGATGCTCGCCTTTCTCCTTGCTGAGGAAAGAGTCGCCATACAGACTCCCAGTGCTGGTGACCACAGACTAGATGCCAGGGTTCACTCCCAAGGGGGGGGGGTCACTGCAATTCTAGAAAGGAGACTGGAGTGAAAGCTGAGCTGGGGCTGGCATCTGAGGTTGGCTAAGGCTTAGAGAGGAGAGGAGGCGAGTGAGGTTTGGGTAGAAGGAGTGGGATGGAGGAAACCAAGCCACCTGCAAGGCACAACAGTGACCTGTTTTCCTCCTCCAGCCTCCCCAGCCACTACTGGTCCTCAGGGACCCAGTCACATTAAAAGTTAGCCCAGGGATCCCAGGCCTGCACCACAGCCATCTCCCCACTCAGACCCACAGTACCCTGAGGTGTCTGCCAGCCCTGGCTACCATTGATTTCAGCTTGAGAGTGGTGCGTACTGGAGCTGATGGTGGGGATGATAGGCTTAGATGGGCAGGCTTTGGGTCTAGTGAGGATGGGAGTTGATAGCAATTCAGGTGCTGCAGGGATTGTGAGTCAGGATGCTGAGGATGAAGGAGAACAGGAGGAGGAGGAAGATCTGTCTCAGGCAACGGGGCTTTCTAGCCCATCTGCGACAGTGTGCTCTGTCTGTACATCTGTGGCACAGGACAGGATAGATGCTTACCACTCGTGTGAATTCAAAAGTTCCATGTAGCTATCAAGATAAGGGTGCTTCACATGCCCAGGAGAGGAAAACATTTGTGCTTACCTAAAAAAAAAGATTAACTGTGATGATGTATGCAGAGGAGAAGGCTGAATCATCTGCTCTTGTTTAGCTCTCCAAGTTAAGTTCTTCTTTCCTGATATTTATGTGTGTGTGTGGGGGGGACAGAGAGGGTGGGGTAGGAAGAGATATGGGAATGTGGCACATACATATCGCGTTGCACATGGCATGGCATGCCTACGGAGGTCAGATGGCAACCTTGTGGAATCGGTTCCTCTTCCTCCACCTTTACACGGGTCCCAGGGCTAGAACTTGGGATGTGAGCCTTGGGAACAGGTGCCTTCAGCTGTCAGTGAGCCATCTCCATGAAATACTCACCTCTTGAGCGAAGAGATATCAAAAAAGCCAGCATGAGCCCACAGTTGCAACACTGCTGTGTAGCTTTCTGAAGTAACAGTCATTAATAAGTTGTGCATTCCAGAGCGTGATGTGAGAGCTGAGGTCTCAGAACCACAGGGTGTGGCTGTGTAGTTTATGAGAATGTGGATTCCTAAGCCCCACCTCTGTTCTATTTTCTATTCTCTGTCAAGGAGGACAGAGAACCCCATTTTAACAGAGCCCCTGGTCATTCTTGTGCATTCCAAAGTTGAAGAACTGCTGTCAGAGGGGCTCATGCTGGGGAAGAGAAGGCTGTTTACTGGACTGCGAAGCTGGGTCTCCTGGCTTCGAATGATTGACAAGGAAACATTCATTTAAGATTTTGACTACAGTAAATAGGACAGGAGAGCTTGCAAAGAAAAAGAGATTTATTAAAAACAAACAACATGGTCTGATGGATTGCACACAATAGCCTCCACCCAAGCGATTTTGCAGAAAGAATGTCTTAGGAAAGCCCATGGTGAGTCACATCATGAACCTGGTGGTGATGACACATTCTCAGCCTTCTCAGGCCCAAACAAAATCCAAGAAAAGAGAAAGCTCTGGGGTGGGAGGGGCAGGGTACCACTTGTTGCCTGCTCCCAGGGACCTTCCTCCATCCTGGCCACCTGGGCATTCCTGGAGCAGCACTCAGACCTGCATTCTGTGTAGGATCCTCAGTCTTACCTACCAGAAGGGAATGGTTTGGAGCCAGAGGAAAAGAAAGCAAGAATAAGGGCAGATAAAAAGGAAGAATGGATAATCAGCAGCAATCTTAGACTAACCGGAAAGGGAATAGAAGGAAGAAGATGCTTGGTGTAGTCAGGGAGGACACAGAAATAGAGGGACAAAGGGAGAGCCATAGAACAGAGGGTGAAGGGACTTAGCGCACTCTCAAAATTACTCAGGGGAGACAAGAAATCCCAAAAGGATTGTAGGATACACAGCAGCAAACTGCAAAATATGAAACAGAATTGAAAGGACTGAACAGGGAAAGAGATACATCAGTAAGACGGAGATGCAGACAAGCAAAATGAAATAAGAACAAACAAAAACACCAGGGAAGAAAACAAGGTACTGTCTTCAAAACAAGACTGGAATTTGGTAACATTAGGAAACATAATGAAATGAAAAGTCAGACAAAGGAGAAAGGGATAAAATTTTTGCATGATTATCCACACAGAAAATTCCCAAGAATTCCAAAGAAAGAAAGAAAGATTTTTTTTTTAAGAAATAATAAATGAGTTCAAGGTGACAATCTACAAGATAAACATAAAAATACAATTATATATCCTGTACTAGTGAGAACACATATTCAAACAGTGAAAACACACCACTATAGTGCAAAATATTTTAAAATTTGGATGTAAATTTAACAAAACTTGCACTAGACTTACACACTATATTGAGTGCAATGGTGCATGTCAGTAGTCCTAGCACTTGGGAGGTGGAGGCAGGAGGATCAGAAGTTCAAGGCCAGCCTGGACTACGTGAGACCCTGCCTCAAAAAAAAAAAAAAAAAAAAAAAAAACCTAAACTAAACTAAAAAGGCTATGTGCTCAGAGCTGCAGTGCTGGTAGAGAAATAGGAAAATACATGGAGAGAGAGGTACAGCGTCTTCACACATTAACAGATAATGTTCTGAATACATCACTCTCCCCAACTTGATAGAAGAGTAAATATAATTAACTCTCACACTTATATTGTATACACATATACATACACACACACACACACACACACACACACACACATACATACATGTGTTCATGAATGCATACAATACAATTCACAGAGAGAATAGACTGGAACCACAAAACCTGTGAGGTTTAAAGGTTCACCTCACAAAAGCTACAGCCTGGGCTGTGTGGTACAGACAGAGCGACACAGACACACAGACACACAGATCTGTGGAACAGCATGGAGACAGCAGAGCTAGACCCCCACAGACTTATCAGCTGAATCTTGATAGAGCCAGGGGCGAAGTTCGGGGAACAGAAATGGGGCCAACTAGCACAAGAAGAAAAAGAACCCCAGGTTGTCTCACAGCTTCCCCAGAATTTCATCAAAATAGCCTGTGATCCACAGAACAAAAAGTAAAACTTTTAGAAAAAAAAAGATAGAAATGTTCAGAGTTTAGCACTTGGACTGGAGATTGAAAACCCCATTCACAGCCGGGCATAGTGACACGTGCCTTTAATCCCAGCAGAGGCGGGTGGGTCTCCATGAGTTTGTGGACAACCTGATGGACATACTGAATTCAGCCGGAGCAACATAGTGAGAACCTAGCTAAAAAGAAAAAAGAAAAAGATAAGTTAGACTTTACTGAAATTGCATTTTCCATCTGTGTGTTGGAGGTAATGTGAACCTGGGGCTCCCTGACTCACACATTAACTGGCCAGGAAGCCTCAGGGATCCACTTGTCCTTAGAGCTGGGGTTGCAGGCACTCACCGTTATGCCGGACTCTTATGTGGACACTGGGGATGTGAGAGAGAAAGAGAAGAAGGAAAGGAGGAAGAGAGGGAGGAAGAGAAGGAGGAGAGAGAGAAAGCTAATGTTCTCTGTAAAGTGGGAAAACCAAATGAAGAAACGTTTCACAAAAGAAAACATACATAAACACGGAATACCGTTCACATAAACTGTCACAAAGCACAAATTAAAACCACAAGGAAGCATTGCTACATACCTATGAGAATGACTAAAATTTAAAACAGTGATAATACCAAATGCTGCCAAGATCGTATGGGGGACTCATACATTATTCATGAGGATGCACAACAGTTCAGCCATTTGGAAAACAGTTTGGTGGTTTTAGTGAAAACCAAAACTGCAATTCCTATATGAGTCAGAAATTATCCTTGTAGTCATTTATTCCAGAGATTAAGACTAACATTCAACTCAAAATCCCACATAGCGACTCTCTTCGTCATAGCCAACAGCTGGAATCAGCTCAAACACCCTTTCACAGGTTTAAGAGGTGAATGACTTAAGCAGACTTGTGGTATCCACACATGGATCTCTACTCAGCAGTGGACGGAGTATAGCTGGTGACACAGGCAGCGACGTGACAGACTCTGGACAGTTCCGCCAAGTGTAAAGATTTATCTCCAAAAGTTACCTGCTATGTGATTCCCTGCCTAGACGGCATTATACGGTTGACAACAAATGGAATTCCTGGTTTCCGGGAGCTGAAGTGGGGGTGGGAGAGCACAGAGTGGCTGTGACTCAAAAGGACAGCAGAGGGCTCCTTGTGGTAATGGATGTACTCTCTAGCTTAACTATCACTGGCACTATTCTGTGTGGAATGTTACCGCAGTTTCACAAGATGTATCTGTAGGAAACCGGAAGGATGCTTAAGAGATCTCACTCTCGTATTTCTTACAACAGCGTATGAACACACGCTTTTAAAAACAGTACTACCAGGGCCAAAGCGTAGCATGGGGTTCAGCTTGTCCGGCATTTGTAAGGTCCCAGGTTTAATACTCATATTTTATGATCTGTCAAGCCCCCTTTTTTGGCAAGATGACAGAGAGGTGATGACACTCTGACAATTTAGAGTTCTTTATTTTTTCATGTCTGAGTTTCAGGATGCTTAGCCGGATGCCCGTGCTATACGTGGTGTCACTGCGCAGACTACTGTCTGTTTGCTCAGAGTAGGTTTTAGCCACCTCTCCATCCAAGGCACTGCTGCATCCTCCTGGACTTTGGGGTCAATGACACCTTTATTCTCAGACACTCCCCATAGTTCTTTCTCACTACTGGCTGTGGGAAGCCTCTGGATGCCAATGGGTACCTGCATAACACCAGTCCAGAGTCAGGAAGCCCTCAGGACTCCCTTACTAATATGTGTGTCTCTCACAAGTTTACCGGGCAAGCGCAAAAGCTCTTAAGGCCCATGCTAGGTCCCCACTGCGTGTTTGAGCACCCTTGGTTCCTTTTTGATTCTCTGCACTCCAATTTTACCTTCTCCAGGGCAGAAAAGGCTTGTGGCCACAGATGTGTTTTTGCAGGTTTTTCCTGTTGGCCTCTTCTTCAGATTCTCAGCATTCTGCTGATCTGTCAGGGATCAGAGTGGCAGGAAGTAGGAAGAGTGCTGACACTTGTGATGGCTTCTGCCGTCTCTCTTCCCACAACTCACTTCCTCTATCTGTTTGTCTTTTCAGCTTGTGGCCCAGGTTCTGGAACATAAAAACATAGGCTTTGTGATGGTAGATTCAAGGAAAGAAGCCAAACTTGCCAAGAGACTGGGTAAGTTTAATATTTGAAATCTATTTGAAAAAACAAATGTGTCTCTTGTTTTAAAAAAGCAGTTATATTTATCTCGCATGGTAACTGGATTGTTTTCAAACACGTATTAAATGACAGTTCATACACAATTATGGATCAGAGAAAAGCCTAATAAAAGTAAAGCTAGGCCTCCATCTAATGGGTTGGCAGGAATTATTTATCTTTGCACTGGCATTAGGCAGAGAGAACGCCTTCCTGGAAAAACTAATGACAGGCACTTGAGCCCTCTAGTTAGCTCCTACAGCAGCTAGAAGCCCAGCTTCTCTATCTTTACACCTCAGTGGCTTCTCTGGGCCTCTCTGGGAACATTCCAGCAGCAGCCAACACATGATGCGTTTACAGCAGGGAGGTTTGCGGAGGTCCCAGTGTTAAGACTGAGCCCCAGCTGGGAACCTTTAGCCTAGATGGATTTAGGTGAGGGACAGTTAAGTGACAATGCAGTGGAAGCTGTAATCTCTCATGTCAATATGTCACAACCAAGTGCCCTTTAAGATCCCTTCTCCATAATCCCAAGGAGAAAGGGCACGGGGAACCCCTCTGGTTTCCAAATACCACCCCCCAATGCTGTCCATTTAGCTTTTTCCGCATGACCAGTGGAGAATAGCTATTAAAAATAGCAGGAGGTTATGAAACAGGACTTTTGAAGAAAGGTTAATTGAGTTTGGAGTAGTAAGCACAGAAGAAGAAGAAAAAAAGCTTAGTGGTGGTTCAGCGGACATCTTTGGGTCCTTGCAGGTGCATAATCCCAGGTGCATGCAGGTTCATTATCCAGGTGCATGCAGGTGCATCATCCCATGCAGGTGCATTATCCTGGGTCCATGCAGATGCAATATCACAGATCCATGAAGGTACATTATCCTAGCAAACTAGAAACAACTCTTTCCTAACCTATTTCTTAGAAGACCAGGCATTTAAAAAAAAATAAGATTTATATTACAGAAGGCTACTTAAGCTAGACACAAGGAAGAACTCACGCCTATAAAATGCTGACTTACTGAGAATGGCTGACTTTACCACCCAGACCATGGAAGTAAAATACGTTCAACTCTTCCTAGAGTGAAAAACAATCTAATGAGTTCTGCTTTTCCCCTAGTAGCTTATTGATTCCTAGCCTCGACCCCAGCCCACCACTATTTTGATGAGCAGGTGGTATTTGAGGGCATTTTTAGTAAAATGCTAGTGTTCTAGATATATTCAAATCTAGGCAGCGCGAGCTGAGTAAGAATTCACAAGAAAAGATTGGACAAAGACATGATGAGACTAGGTATGTCTAAATATATTTCTCTCTGATCTTGCCTGGGAGAGATGTAAGCAGCTGCCCTCTAGATGTTCCATCTTTGGGATGTGACTGTGTTCCCCCAACCTGCCCCTTTATCCTTACCTCCTCTCCCAGTTGCCTTACTTTGACAATGGCTAAAGCTGTGTGTGAAGCTCTGATCTGGTCTCACTCCCAAGCAGGATGCTGACTGATGTTCCCTGAGGCACATTTTGAGACCAGATGTCAGAAGAATCAAGAATTGTCTACTTGTGCTGGGGTGTCCCAGGGGCTCCTTGGATGGGCAGCAGGCAACGGACCAGCCCTCCTGCTCCTGAGTGTCTATTGTGGTTCATCAGGAGAAAGCATGTCTTGAATAATAGAGTTTAAAAACAACTAATCTGAAGAATCAAAGATGTTATGGAGTTGCCATAATATCAACCTTGGCTGTTTAATATTTTGGGGGGAAAGGATACAGTGTCCCAGCAAGGACTGGTAAAAATACATCAACTGTACCAAGGGTGCTGGGGCAAAGGTGAAGCTGCCGTCTGCCCTCCCAGAATCTACCAGAGTCCTGAGTGAAGAGGCCTGTGACCCAGAAGGGCCGTCTCTCCACCTGTCCAGGCTCTGTGCAAGAGGCTGGGATCTGGAGAAGACTACACCCCTATTGTCAGAGATTGTCCTGTTAGAATGAGTACCCACGAGCAAGGGGAGCGGGAGAGACACCAATAACAGCAGGAGCTCCAGACAGTTGCAGAAATCTTAGATGAAAATGGGCCCTAAGCCGGAACCTGGAGGAGTCACCAAGATGGAATCAGAGATGCAGGTCACTCTATGTTTAGAGAAAAGGAAAAGATAAGTAAACCCCTGCTTTGTGCCTCTCGCTGGACACAGCCTTTAACAACAGCATTCAGCCTGGAAGCAAGGAGAGAGACTCAGGAATAAGGAGCCCGGATCTGGCCAAGGAGAGCGGGGAGACAGCGCTGGCATTAGGCGATTGGAGGACTTGAAGCCGGGCTAAGGTGACAGGCTAAGGCTAAGGTAGATTGTGGATAGAACAGGTTCTGATGTGGAGAGTGGCAGGGTTCTGCAGTATCCATGGGAATTAATGCAGTGGTGGGATGGAGAGCAGCTTTCCAATTCAATGCTGACCCTGACAGATGGACCTGTCTGTGTTGATGTTAGTTCCACTGGTCCTCACCCCACTGCCATTCAGGGATAACTCAGAGGCTTTTTCTGCACCTGAATGACCTTGCCTTCGCCCCTTGTTCCTTTCAGGCTTCAATGAAGAAGGAAGCCTGTATGTTCTGAAGGGCGACCGTACGATTGAGTTTGATGGGGAGTTTGCAGCGGATGTCTTGGTGGAATTCCTCTTGGATGTGAGTATTTAGCATGTGGCCTTTGTGCCACTGTTCCATACAGGAGAGGCTCCAACTCTGATGCAAGGACAGAGGAGCCAGGGATGCTGGCATGGCGTAAGGCATTTCTCAGGCTTCGCCAAACAGCGAGGAGGAGTGCCTGCATTATAACGGGATCTACTTTTACTGGAAAGCAGGCCTGAAAGCCATCATAGAAACTGTTCCAAGTGACTCAAGGGTAGTGTGTGTGTGTGGTGTGATGGAAGTGACATGGTATTCTCTTACCATCACTTACACACTGATACCCACTGGCATTCCTTTGACGCTGGTGCAGTGACACTGAGAAAAAGCCAGGGAATGTGGAGAAGGAGGGGGCTAAGCAGTCACTGAAGATGGAAGTGGGACCGTAGGCCCAGTCTCTCTGGGTCATCTTCTGGGCTGTATAAGGGAGAGACAGTGGGTTAGTGAGGTGGCCCAGAAGGCAAAGGCGCTTACTGCCAACACTGGTGGCCTGCATTCAGTTCCCTGGCCCCACGGGGTGGAAGAAGAGAACCAACTCCCCCAAGCTGCATTCTGACACACACTCCTTCCCAAGGGTGTGAGCAGATGCTCCCACACACAAAGGTCAAAAAAAAAATGTGTTTTGCTTTTTGTTTTTAAGGAAAGACAGAGCTAAGGAAACACACACTCCCAGGGGCAAAACACAAAACAAACAAACAAAAAATAAAACACATTCATCGTCAGTCATGGAGGTACCACTTCCTCAAATCCAAGTTCCAAAGGAGGGGGAAATGCGACAACACATTTTGGTGCATGAAAGGCCAGCCTGGGCTTTGTGAGGACAACTTTGTCCCTAAAACCAACAGCAACAGTAGCAATATCAGCAGCAATAATGAAACAATAGCAATGACACAAAGAACTCACGGCTGATCATCCGCACTGGCGATTTTCCAGCAGACACCAACCGATCTATTGCTTTCTCCTCACGCTCTTAAATGCCAGAGAAGGCAGAAAGTGGTTGCTAAATATAGTGCCCACAGCCTCTGCTTGGCTCTCACCCTCTGGCCCACACCTAGAATTCCTAGGAAATATTCAAGAGAAGCAACATTGAAAATCCAGGCCAGCATGGCACTGCTCCAAACTTACCAGCTAAGAGGGAGTTTCTGGAAGCAAGAGTCTACATGCTTTCAACAAGAAACTGTGATTGACCCATAAAAGTAGCAAACCAGAGTCAGAGCAATGTTTAGATTTATCAAATCGGGGTGCTATCTCTGTAATCCGCAGATAATTCTACTCTAAGTCTGTGGTCTCTCTTTGTTAGAATTATTATTACTGTGATGAAAAATCATAACCAAAAGGAACCTGGAGAGGAAAGAGTTGGTTTGGCTTACATTTGCTGAATTCATGGAGAAGCTAAGACAGGAAATCAAGAAGGGCAGAAATCTGGGTGTAGGAGCTGATGAAGAGGCCAACTAGGAGTGCTACTTTCTGGCTTGGTCCTCATGGCTTCTCAACCTGCTTTCTTATAGCACTCGGGTCCACAGCCCAAGGGTGGCCCCACCCACAATGGGCTTGGCCCTCACCTGTTAATCATTAATTAAGAAAATGTTCGGCAGGCTTGCCTGTAGCACGATCTTCTAGAGAAACTTCTCAATTGGTATTCCTTCCTCTCAGATGATTACAGCTGGGTCAAGTTGACATAAAACTAGCCAGCTCTTGGCCTTTATCTTCAAGGTGGGTGCTAGAAGGTGAGTGATGAGATGGGCCACGCCAGGAACCCATTACTCACACGTCCTTTTTCATATCCGAGAAGAGGAGAAAACCTGCCCCCATCATCTTCTTAAGAGTAAAGGATCATTTTCTCAAGAGCTTTAGCAAACTTGTCACCACTGAGCCAGAACCAGGCCATTCTCCCATTCTTGATTTAAGTGTCAAGAGATGATACAGAATTAACAAAACTCCGGGGGCTGGAGAGACGGCTCAGTGGTTAAGAGCACTGTCAGCTCTTCCAAAGGACTTGGTTCTATTCCCAGCGTCCACATGGGAGCCCACAACTGTCTTTACCTCCAGTTCCAGGTGATCCGACACCTTCATACCAATACACATAAAGTAAAAGTAAATAGAATTAACACAACTCAATTGGTGGGAAAAAAATAGTCCTGTTTCTAAGGCACTAGGGAAGAAATTGGAAAGCAATGGGCTCAGGAATTTGGGTGTAGGCAGGCACGTACTGCACGTTGCGTCTCGTTTTTGATCACTGACAAACACCTGAGGGAAGCAATAAAAAAAAAAGAGGATTTGCTTTAGATCTCAGGTTTGGAGGTTTCAGCCCAAAGTCTGCTGAGTTCCTTGCATTTGGCCTGAGACAAGGCAGAAATCACAGCAGCAGGAGCGTAGGGCTGAGGCGGCCACCTCCTGCTGCCCAGAAAGCAGGGGGAAAAAAGAGGAAGGCCCTGGCGACCAGATTCAGCCTTCAGGGCAAATTCTCCATGAGCTGCTCTCTCCTTCCTAATTCTCATCTTGACCCAATAGCATCATCAGATTTTAATGCCACCAGGGGCTCCGTCCATCAGTGGAGCCGGAGGCTTCCTGATCTAATCCCATCTCAGCGAGTGAAGCCCCAAGCTGTGGACACTTCAACACTGGAGCCTTTCAGAAGACACCTCATATTCAAAACACAGTGCATGTTTTCACTCATATGTAAAATTTAAGATAATTGAATGTCTTTTTAGAAGAAACAGAGAGTCTATGTGAGGCTGCTTACCAGAGTCGGGAATGGGATCGAACAGGAGGAGATGTGATCTGAGGGAGGGAGGCAGGAAGAGAAAGTAGCATTTTCTTCCTTTGAGACAGGGTGCACAGTGTGGCCAATGTAGCAGATGAAAACAGAGACTTCAGAACTGCTAAGAGGGGACACAAATATTCCAGTCACACAAATGATAGGTCTACGAGGTAATGGGTGTTCATTAGCTTCATCTAATTATTTCACAATTTATTCATAGTTTCTAGCACTTTGTGTTCCAGCAGTACAAACAGTTACGGCTGGGGAGATGGCTCAGTGTGTAAAAGTGCTCGCTGTGCAAGGACGACAACCTGAAGGCCTGGGTTTGAATCCCAGCACCCATGTAAAAAGCCTGGCATGTCTTCTTGCGCCTGAAACCCAGCCCCAGGAGAAGGAGACAGGCAGCCCTGAGAAAAGGCTAGCCCAGAAGGGCAAGCTCCCAGTTCAGTGGGATAGCCTCTCATGACCAAGGGAGGCAGACCACTGCCCCCCACATCTGAGCACAGGGGTCTCACACACTCATACACACACACACACACACACACACACACACACACGACACAATCTCTCCCTCTTATTCTCTCTCTCTTATACACACATTCTATGTATATGTATGAAAGTATAGTTATAATTGTCAATTTATAGCTTAAGATACCATCTAAAAAGAAGTAACTAGCTAGCAAGAGGACTAGAATGCTCCCCCCTCCCCCAAGAACAACCATCCCCAAGCCTTCCCTCTAAAGTGTTCTGTCTTGCCACTGGGGAGAGACGATCTCTCTTATTTAAACGTGTGTGTGTGTGTGTGTGTGTGTGTGTGATTTCAGCTCATTGAAGACCCAGTGGAGATCGTGAACAACAAGCTGGAATTGCAAGCCTTTGAGCGCATCGAGGACCAGATCAAGCTCCTTGGCTTCTTCAAGAACGAGGACTCGGAATGTAAGTCGTCTGTCAGCACAGGCCTGTGAGTCTAAAGACCAGCCCCTAACAAGGTGTGCTGGAATAGCCCAGTTTTCATAACTCTTTTGCTGGGGGGCAGTAGGAGCTGACTTTCTTCCTGTTGCCTGTGCAAAGGGACAGATGTGCAGAAATTGTGCAAAACAGGGGGACAGAAAGAACATTAAGGTTAGGCCATGTTCTCTAGCCTTGAAGATGTGTGTGTGTGTGTGTGTGGTGCTTGTGAATGATTGTGTGTGTGATTGTAATTATATGTGGATTGGCATGTCATTGTGTGTTTTGATGTGCATGTACGAATGTGTGTGTTATTTTACATGTGTTATTGTATGTGTAAGTTTTTGTGTGTGTGCACGCTATTATGTGTGCATGTTCAACCGAATAAATAAATGCCTTCTTCTTTCCTCCACTCTCTCGCTCCGCTCCCTCCCCCTCAGCGTCTCCTGTAACATGGGACATAAGGTGGCCATCTCACTGATGCTGGCAGTTCCTGCGGTCACCAGCTGGAGAACTTCCCATTCAGCTGGGAAGGATTAAGTGAAGATTGGGTGGGGACAGGCTTGGTAGTTGCTAGAGAATGTGGAAAACTGCTAGCCAAGCCCACAGCTGGCCACCGGTCTATGCCTACAATGGCACCACACCCTGGGACAGATTCCTAAGAAGGCTTTGTGGCCAGGTTATGGGTGAGCAAAAGGACCTTCCTCAGCATCACTGCAGCAGGATGTGCAGGCTGGAGAGGGCAGAGGGTGGAAGTCCAGAGGAGCAGGGAGAAGGGAACAGGAAGGATAACTTTTTGAGTAGTTTAAAAAGACAAAACAGAAACCTGGTCTGGGCCATGTCACACAAGAACTGACAATGGTTTTGGTGGCATGCACAAGACCTAAACACTGTGATTCCAGCATGGGTCAAGGGGACTCAAGTTCCACCCCTCGCTGAGGAGCTTTGGCAACTGCTGGCAGCTAGGGAGAACTGGCTTCTCTCAGGGCTGTAGCCCTTGAGAAGCTGCTGCAGCTGAAGCTGTCCTGCACTCTGACAGCTCTAAGCGGATTCCATGCATTTCAAAAGGAACACACGGGTGAGCAGGGAGTACTGCCGCACACCCTTAATCCCAGCACTTGGGACTCAAAGGTAGGCAGACCTCTTCGAGGTCCAGGACACCAGGATCTACATAGTGAGTTCCAGGACAGCCAGGACGACACGGTGAGAGCCTGTCTCAAAACAAACAAACACCAAGACCATACAGATGTGGCAAATAAGTGAGGAATATAGGGAGAGAGTTGCAGGGCAGGGAATGGGGGTGGATTATAGGCGTGTATGAAATTATTAAGTACTTAAAAAAAAAAAACCCCTTAAGCCCCAGGGGTGAAAATTTACTCATTACTACAACTGGGGACTGCAGCTCTCCCGATGCTTGTTTTTGGAATCTCAAAGTGTTTTGAAATTGTTTCCAGAATTGTTTATCTATCTAGTCAGCCCACTAACACTCCCAGTCACTTCCCCAACAGCAGCTTGCCTGCCGTCTGTCCTCCACTCCCAACTGTGTCTCTCTTCTCACGTGCTTCTTGCGAAGCTCCACCCAACACACAGTGCTTGGAGCAGGAGAAGGGGGTACTGTGGGCCCTGCTATGCAGGGGACCCTTCTGCCGCCTCTGCTCACTCCTCTTTATGTGAATGCCAGCTGCCCTTCTCCTGCCCGTCCTTCCTCCTCCTTCACTAAGCATGGTGTGACAGATCAGGAGGGGCCAAGGCCAAGATCAGTAAAGAAAGAGCTTGCCAGTACTCCCTTCCTCTCCTCCATGCTAATGAAAACCAGAATGGCTCCATTTTATTAGCATCTGCGATGACTAGGGCCTGTGCCTCAGGGTGTCCCATGACAGGCTCCTGAGGTTGGTCTGTCTGGGGGGTTGTCTGTATTTTAATGGTGGTGGAACGCTACAGTTTGATTAACTATCTTATCACCTGTAGATGCAGAAGCCAGGATGAAAGTCCAGGGGCTTGGTTTTTGTGCTCATACTCCTAACCAGTGGGCTCTACTTGCAAGGCCTTGCAAACCTTATCAGTGAGGTGGTCAATGTGATCGTGGGTGTAGACAGAAAATGAGAGTAGCCTGCAAGGAATTTGGGCTTCTCAATTTTGAGTATTTAGTACTTACTTACTGATTGATTTATTACTTTCCTTATATAATGGTAGCAATAAGATATGAGTTGGGGAATAAATCACATAGTACATTTTCTGATTTTGACGGAGAATCTTTAGTCACTTCCAAGAAAGAAGCTTGTGCCTTTAGGTATTAGGCTTTAAATTGTAGCATGCAATTTCCTGAAGTGTCAGGCTCTTCAGTTCCTTGAAAACCACCATTGACAGTGGATGTCTTCACACACTGGATGGTGGCAAAGGAATTGGCCACAATGGTTGCCTTCTCTTTCTTTGATAAAAAAGATTATTTTTTTAGGTTTTTGTTGTTGTTTTGTTTTTTGTCTTTTTTTTAAGACAGAGTTTCTCTGTGGAGCCTTGGTGTCCTGCACTCACTCTGTAGACTAGGCTGGCCTCGAACTCACAGAGATCCACCTTGCCTCAGCCTCCATGCCAGGACTACAGGCATGCACCACCATGCCCAGCTTCATTGAAAGAACTCTTTTCTCACTATTGGACACAATTTAGCTGATTTGGTCCCTGTTCTTCATTGACAAAAGCATCTCTAGTTCAGATAACTGACTCTTCTTTTTGGTCACAGTTATAATCTTTATATTTCTTGTGATCCTTTGATGGGATTGAAACTCAGCTGTATCTTTTCATAGCATACTATGTGTGGGAAAAATAACAATGGTGCTTTTACTTAGGAGTTCATACACAGATATTACCCAACTGGTTTTGTAATTATTAATATTAAATACTAGCCAATGTTGGTTGTATATGTCTATAATCCCAGCACTTGGGAGGTAGGGTTAGGAGGATCATGAGTTCAAGGTCAGCCTGTGCTCTCTGAGACCCTGTAATTTAAAGTTAAATTTACTTAGATGCTCAGTTAAGTTTACGGTTTTTTTAAATCACCAAATAACCTCCCAGGTTTTTCAGTGTTTGTAATTCACCATTTTGTTTTTTAGTTGTTGTTACACTGTTTATTGTTAGTGTTTGAAATGGTAGAGAGAGAACTTCCAAGCCAAAGGTTAAAAGAAAAGAGATTATGTGACCAGGTTTAGATGTTGTCAGGGCCACGTTTTTATAATATCTTTTATGTGAAATTCAGAGTCACCATCAAGCCTTCATGACAGTCTTTCTGTGGATATTGAACCTCAGGACTTTTAGGGGGGAAACCATAGTATGAAGCCCTTTATGACTCATGGTCCCTGAAGCCACACTATTGGCACACAGACTGGGCAGTGACCTGCAAGTCTACTGTCCCAGGGCTAGCTACTGAACACTCTACCCCAAACAGCTTGGCTCTGTCCTTCTTTGTAAGGTGGATGAAGGCCTTTCGGGAATTTGTCTTCAGGGATTCTAACTCGAGTTGCTCACCAGTCACTAAAAACAGAGGCCCTGAAATGGGTGTGGACCCCTGAGGGACCAAGAAAAGAGACTGGAAACACTACCGTTAGTCTTTACTAGAGGTGGGGGCTGAACGCTTAGATTTCACAACACCAACCAGGCAAGTGACAAAACCAGGCTTCCTAGAAGACAAGTGCTCTAGTGACAAGACGGACTGAAGATCTAGTGAATTTTGAAGCACTTCTCTGGGAGTCCCTTCCTCCACCTTTAATCTTTTTGCTTGTTTGTTTCGAGAAAGGGTCTCAGTATGTGGCTCTAGCTGGCCTGGAACTTGCTAAGTAGACCAAGCTGCCTTCAAGCTCACAGAGTTCCACCTGCCTCCTGAGTACTGAGATCAAAAGACATGTACCCCCATGCCCACCTCTCCCATCCTTAATCTTGAAAGCATGGACCAGACTTCTAAGAGAAGGAGGAGGCTCCCTATTCAGATTCAGGTCATTCTTTCTTGGGAAAGGAGCTCACAGTTCAGGCAGGTGGCAAGGAATTCTGCAGAGATCGTGGGGACTGGGACAGGCAGGGCTTCTGATGCCCTCTGCTCTTGTTCTGGTATTGCTTTCACTGTCGCCCTTCCTCTGCTTAATTCTTCTCTCTGCTCTTTCAAAAGCTTCCACCTACCCTCTCTACCTCAACCCTGTCCTCTACCCAAAACACTTAGCTACCCCAGGACACATGTATTGTGGTTCTTGTTGTGTATATGTATGTGTATGTGAGCATGTATGTGTGTGTATGTATGCCGTGTGTGTGTGTGTGTGTGTGTGTGTGTGTGTGTGTGTGTGTCCCAGCACTCAGGGAGGCAGAGGCAGGCAGATCTCTGTGAGTTCAAGCCAAGTTGGTCTACAAAGTGAACCCAGGACAGCCAAGGCTCCACAGAGAAACCCTGTCTCAAATTTTGAAAAAAAGAAAAGAACCCTAGGAACCCTCCATTGGAGAAGCTTCAAGTCCTTTATGGGTCCTGGTGTTTTCTCTTAAATGTATACACAGTGTGTGCATTGAATTTCCTTTTTACTCAGGGCTCATTTATGCAGAAACTGTGTCTTCAACAGGTGCAATTTGGGTGAAAGGAGTTTTGGGTTTTTTGTTTTGTTTTGTTTTTTGGTGGGGGGAGACGGGAGTTTCCATGTATGTTTTTCTTCCTCTTCTTTGGTTTCTCCTATTTCCTGTTCTCTGTCTACAAACCTGTGGAGGAAGGGGAATTCTCTAGGGTGACTGGACACCGGTCAATTTCAACTATTTTTTAATGGTTTTAAATAGTTATCTGACACCGCTCTCTCCACGGGTGCAGTTTGCCCCTTGCAAATGCTTCTCTCTTTCGTGTTTTCCCTCCTAGATTACAAAGCGTTCCAAGAGGCGGCCGAGCACTTCCAGCCCTACATTAAGTTCTTTGCCACCTTTGACAAGGGGGTAAGTGCCTACGAAAACCCCATTTAAACACGTTCGGTCACACAGGCAATTAAGGTTTGAAGGCTCCGCCATCCTTCTTTGCCTCTTTGTCCGGAGTGTTCGAAGGGGCTGGAAAACCACTTCTGAGGCTTCTGTCCCTGTCTTCAAGCACATCATCCGAATGGAAGGGCTAACTGATCATTCCAATGTAATCTAAATCCAAAGAAAGTTTGCTCTAATTGGTTGAGGTTTAGAATTGGGACCACTTTTGAGCGAAAACAGCAAGATGGTGATAATGATTGTTTCTTAAGCACTTATTACAGGCAAGACCAATCCCATCCTCTCAAAGGCCCATACAATGGTGCCCAGTATTCTGACTGTAGAGAGGGAATAACCAAAGCAAGGAACGATAAATGGATTCAGTCACAGTCCGATAGTCAGCGATTGGTGAGACTGGATGTAGTCTGAGTCCCGCATGATGTCGAAGACTCTGTTCTGTACAGCTGTGCTCAGAGAAGAAAGCCACAGGTAGAGTGCGCAGCAGGAGCTTGGCCATCGCAAGCACGCAGATGTTAGCTCACAATAAGAGCTGCTGTTAATAGACAGACAGACAGACATCTGGACCGGGGAGGAGGGGGTTCACAGTGCAGTATTTGGCATGGATGAGCGCAGCAGCCAGAGTTGAATCTGTCACAGGCCTCTGGTTATGCTGAGCCAGGGGTGACTAAGCGACTATAGGTTAAGACTCTGAGGGCTGGGGCTGTAGCTCAGTTGTTATAGCGTGTGCCAAACACGCACCAAGCCCCAGGTTTGATCTGCAACACTGCATACATAAGCAGGGTGTTCAAGGCCATCCTCAACTATACAGGGAGTTCGAGGCCAGCCTGGTTGCCTGAGACCCTGCTGGAAAGGGAAGAACCAATCTAATGGACTCAGCCCAGGCATTCACCAACAGAAGCATGTTAAGGGAAGTTTGGGGCTAGCGAGATGGCCAGCAGTTACGAGCGCTGTCTGCTCCTCCCGAGGACCCAGCGTCCTGGCACCCATACTGTGCAACCCAACCATCTGTAACTCCAGTTCCAGGGGTTTCCAATGCCTCTTCTGGCCTCTCCAGGAGCCACGTTCACAAGCGATGTACATGACATCTGTACACATAAAAATAAAATCAATAAAGAAGAATGGCTTTAAGTTGTTTGCCGGAAAATGTGTGCCACTGGAGAGCATCCGATGGAGTAAACTAAGTCAGACTAAAGAGCACAGTTATCACATTTTCTCTCACGCATGGGCTCTATATTTCATGTAGATACATGAAGAACCTCTGGCACACGTGACATGAAAGTAGACACAAAACTTCTTGGGAAAACAAAAAAGGAAGCTGGGAAGGGGGCATTGAAAGGTGAGAGCAGTGATCTATAGAGGGATTATACAGCTGCATGAAAAAATCCTCAGGTGGGCTTGGCTAATCACTCTACTCTTCTGAGTGATAGTTTATTCCGAGTTCAGGGTAGTATTTGTTTTTAGTTCCTTCCAGTTTACCCAGAGTGTGATTCCGTGTCTGTGGCTATGAAGAAGGGGAGGCCAGGGAATCTCCAAAACTGCTTTACTAACCATTAAAACAGAGTCCTGAGTGCTGCCGCTCAGTGATTTTGTGAGGCTCATCCTCTTTGCAAAGAGAAAAGCATCTCTGTACCTCTGTGTGGAACACAGAATGGGCACCAGGCTGATGCCACCTGGAACTTCACCTGCAGAAAGCAGTGCCCAGCTGGAGGTGGTGGGATCAGAAGGCACAGCTGAAGCCTCAGCAATGTCCAGCAGGTGGCGAGAGAGCTGACGAGCAGAAAAAGTAATAAAACCAGAGAGGCAGAAGAACAAGGGCATTTGGCCACCAACCAAAGAGAGAAAATCCCCAAATAATTGGATATTGCAATTCTGCACTTTAAAAAAAAAAAGACTTGAAGCTACAGAGGACATTAAAAATCCTAGAAAGAAGCCAGTGCTAGGAACACAAGATCAGTTTTTCACACATTAGGAAAACATTCAACACAATGGTCTTTCTTTCCTTCATGGCTTCATCTATTCATTTAGCAAGTATTTACTGAGTGACTTCCAGGCTCCCAGGACACAGCAGCATGCAGCAGGACATGCAATTAGCCTTATAGAATTCAGAGTTTAACGTGGGAGAGGAAGTCAAAGGGCAGGAAAATTAGTAAAAACCCAGTAACACACCAAGAGTTTAATTGTAAAGAGGGTGAGTGGACATGGATGCTGGTGGAAACTTGAAAATCAGTAGTTCTGAACTGCAGTCAATGTGTCTTGGTTCCACTAATGAGTGTTAAGACGTCTTGGTGTGGGCCAACGAGATGGCTCAGCAGTAAAGGTGCTTGCTGTCAAGCCTGATGACCTGGGTTCAATCCTGGGGACTCACGTGGTGGAAGGAAGGACTAAACTCTCGTAAGTTGTCCTCTGACCTCCATATATACCCATTTGGCACATATATGTGCATACACACACACACACACACACACACACACACACACACACACATACAAACATGATAAAGAAAAGAAAAAAAAAGAACCTTAATCTATAGGCTTATCCCAGGAGATTTGGTTTTTGTTTGTTTGTTTTGTTGTTTTTTTTGGGGGGGTGACAGGACACAGGAATATGAATTAGTTTTTGAAATACTTATTTTAATTATCTACATGTGTGTGTGTGTATGTGTGTGCAAGAGCCCACCAACATCTGAGGCATCAGGTCCCTTTGGAACTGGAGTTACAGGTGTCTGTGAGCCGCTAACTTGGATGCTGGGCACAGGTCCAGCCCTCTTTCAGGACCAGTGTGTGCTTTGAACTGTGGAGCCATCTTTCTAGCCCCAGGAATCGAAAGCCTAACAAGAATAAATGGTTTCCGGGACACACAGATCCCTGTAGTGTAGATCAGGCTACTCTAAGTTCAGCCCCTGTGAGGTGTTGTTAGCAAGAGGCTGGAGCCCACCTCGGCATCCAGCAGCCTGAGATGTGTCAGCTCTAACATCCTCTCACCACTCCGGCCTGCGCCTCTTCTGCCTGGAGGCCGGAGAGATGAAAACTTAGTTCTGAATCGCACTGGGAGCTGAAGAAGATGATGTTGAAAAGAGATGTGGAGAGAGCCCAAGTTCCTACGCACCTCACTTTTCATTGCTATCCACAAACCCGTCCTGTTAAGCTGCAGCAAAGTCACGAGTCAAAACCCCCATGTGTGCAAATGCCAGGAAAGCCTCCATTGTCTTTTGAGGTTTGTTTGAAAGTGCCAATATTTATTCCAACTAAAGGAAGAAAGAAAAGCATGGGCAATTTTATTTTTCTGGGACTATCTGGTACCTGAGAGTTCAAGCATCACCCCTGAGCCAGGTCTTTCTTGCCATACACATAGCATGCCCCACTAAATACTTACCGACAAATGGAGCTAATAAATTCCCCAGCCTCAGCTCTCCCTCAGTCCTTGCTGTCCAAGATGCAACTATACAAGGCTGGAAGAAAAACAAGCGCTGGGTGAGAGTGCTCCCTGGAACCAAGAGACCATTGGCAATCTTTACTCAGGCTCTTCCAGACTAAAACCTAAGGCCTCAGCCATCCGATTTTACATTCCTAGACTCACCATGGCAGACCTAGGCAGTGGCATCCAGGGACCGGAGACCCCATGTGCTAGGCACACGTGCACACACAAACGTGCATATCCTGCTTGACGTGTGGTTCTGAACAGCTCTCGCTTCAGGAGGGCACAGTTACTTCCCTGGTTGTGGGATGAATTGACGAGAACTAATGGC
This sequence comes from Psammomys obesus, assembly GCF_907164565.1. Taxonomy (NCBI): domain Eukaryota; kingdom Metazoa; phylum Chordata; class Mammalia; order Rodentia; family Muridae; genus Psammomys; species Psammomys obesus. Next base: position 3,050,307 of record NW_026585685.1, read on the forward strand.
ATAAGGAAAAAAGAAGCATCTCACTGAAATGTGTGGGGCCAGTGTAGCGTTCAGAGAATGGCTACAGGTTCCTTTCTTTGCACGGTCAAGGAGGAGGGGATTCTCAAAAAGGAGAGGATGCTGGAATACGAGAAACTAGAGAGAGTGCTTTCTTTACCCTCTGCACATAGACTGTGGCCCTGCCCGTCTTTCCATACATGAACCGATGAATTGCCCACCCAAGTCGTTCTTTGTACGTTGGGTAGAGCAGAGTGATAGCTCTGCCCACGTTCAATCAGAGTGAGCATCACGGAGCATAACCGACCTAAAGTGCTTTGCGGCTGTGGCCAGCACATAGTAAGCAGGCATTGTGCTTGCTCGTATTACGGTTTTTGTTCATTCTAATCATTCTTCATCCCACCAGAAGCCTGGTTCCCACCACGTAGAGAGGGAGTAAGGGAGGGAGGGAGGGAGTGAACTCAGCAGAGTGTGTCATTTTCAAGCTTGCTGAACCAGAGGACTGTGTCAGTACAGACCCTGGTCTGTTTGCTCCTCTCACCCCACCCCCCACAGATCCCCATCTCAACATGCCGTTATTCACACCATACCCAGCCCAAGGCGAGGCAATCAAGAATAAGAAAAACTCCAGGCCTCCTACCTCTCTGACTGTGTCTATCTCTGTTTCTCTCTGTCTCTCTCCTTCTCTGTGTGCTGGAGATTGAACCTCAGGCATGTCAGACAAAGGTCTTTAATACCAAACTTCATCCTCAGCCTGCTATTTAACTTTTTCATCTTAAGACAGGACCTTTGTCAGAGAGACTAGCCTTGAACTCACTCTCGTGTAACCTGATGCTGACTTTAGGATCCTCCTGTCTCAGCCTGCCTAGGGCTGGGCTTTATACCAACCAAGGCCCAGCTTGACAGTAGCTCTAAGCGACCCGTTTGCTCTAACTGTGCATACACTGTTGGAATTTAAAACTTGTCCTTTGTAATATAGTGACCTGGAGTTAATAGCAGATGATGATACTTGTGGACAGAAGTGTTTCCACAGAGCAGACCTCCGTGTGGTTACCACCACAAGGTGTCAGCTCTTAGGCAATGCTGTGCAGTTTAAAGGGAGCCACCGTCCCATCCTGTGTTTCCTGTGGACTATGGCTCTGTGCTAGAGAATGGCGTTGGGCTTCCTATTGAGCCTTGCACATTCCAGGCCCCTCAAAGCACGTCACAGTGAGAGGTCCTGAGCTCAGCAGCTTTGCAGGCAAACACAGCAACCATTCTGCCTTGACAACGAACTGGTATGTGACCCCTTTAACCAAGAGAGAAAATCTCTGTCAGACTATGGGCGCTCTCTTCAAGGCTGGTTATAGGCTGAGCCATTCATCCCGGTTTCCTGGGAACAATCCAAATTTTAGCACTGAAAGTTCTATGTCCCAGAAAACCTTTCTCTCCTACACAAAGCAAGATGGTTAGTGATCTTTTGCCTGGAAAGTTCTCAGGGCCCAACAGAGCACCTAGCAAGGTTGGTAACGGACATTGAACCCTAGCAGGTTCCATGCTCCGGCTTCACCAGTCATGGACAGGTAAATGGATTGGCTTTTGATTCTGGTAACCTGTGTGCTCTAATGGTTTCCATCAATTGCCTTTTCCCTCCAAATTAGTTCAGTGAAAGCCATCCAGTGAGCATGCTGTCTTACCATCTGCTTGCTCCGCCAGCCCTGGCAAACACAGCAGAGGGAAGAGAATCACACACTTACATTCTCCATTCTTTCTTTCAACCATTCCTTGTCATGCTTAGACCCTCATTCTCCAGATGGGACTTTTTCTCTTGGGCCTTCTTTGATTGAAGATGAGTCCATCCCAAACCACAGGTGGTATGAATCCCTGCTACTTCAACATTTAAGTTGAAATTACCCATAGGACCTCACGTTGCTGCCAAAGAACACAAGCACCCTCTCTTGGGTAGAGAGCCCATTGCTACTCTAAGCTATTGTTCAAATGAACCATTGTCTGATTTCTGCCTGTTACAGGTCGCAAAGAAGATGTCCTTGAAGATGAATGAAGTTGGCTTCTATGAGCCATTTATGGATGAGCCCAATGTCATCCCTAACAAGCCTTACACAGAAGAGGAGCTTGTGGAGTTTGTGAAGGAACACCAAAGGTGCTTGAGATGACACGTGGAGGATGGGGGTGGGTGACAGGGCCAGGTAATGGTTAAGAGCCTCTCACTATTGACAATCCAGAGCCATGAAGAGCATCGACCTAGTGTGAGACACCCAACAGAACATAGCTGGCCAGTGTGGCTTTAGCAGTCATTGATGAATATCAATGCCATGTATTACCACCTCCTTCTAGCGTGTACCCCTACCCCGAGCCAAAGTAAGATACAGGTGAGACCCTATACTTATCAAGACAACATCCTGTATGTAGAACAACATTCCAGGTGCTTTATGGGAGTAATTTTGTCTGCTTCCCAACCTTACTGAGTCATTATTCTCCCAACATCACAGGCTATGGGATAAGGCTGATCAATTAAGTAATATAATGAGGCATGGTTCTACACATTCTATAGAAAATTTCTGGAATAGCGGTCTTTTCTAAGACTCGGCATCTGTATCAGGGCTCCACAAAGTTTTTTTCACTGAAGAACCACATAGTAAATATTTAAACAGTTCTGGGGGTCAAATGGCCTTTGTCACAGCTGCTCAGCTCTGGGCTTCCAGCATATAAGCAGCCCTTGCTCGTGTGTAAACAAATGGGTGTGGCTGTGTCCCAGGCAGAGCCTAGGATACAAACAAGAGGCCTTGGCCTGGTCTGGCCTACCAGCTGGAGCCCTCTGCCTCTGCCTCTGCCTTGGAGGGAAGAGCTCTCTGAGAATATGGCTATCATCATGGACCCACCGTCTCTGCTCCCTGACGTGGACAAATGTGTCCACTGAACCCGAAGCAATGTGATCCCAATGGACAGCTTTTCTCTTTGCAGAGAGTCAGCACTGGCATTCTACATTTGAATAATTGTTATCTGTCCCATCTCCTTGCTCTGGGTTGGCTCTGGGATTTCAGGAGCGGTCCCTATCCTTGAGGAGGGGACACTAGGAAGGTGCTGTATCCACTGCCTCTGCCAGAGCCCATAAGTTGGTGTGCCTTGGATCGAACAGGTCTATGACTAGGTTGAGTGGTTTGGGTCTAGTTCTCTCCTGACATGGCAGGTGAGAAAGCCCTGTGGGCAGAGGTGGACTCAGGCCTCTTTAGGGTCAAATAGACGAACCAGCATCTCATTTGCACTGGGCTGAGGTTCATTTTCTGCTAGGGTAATCCCTACTCAAAAATGCTCCTCTTTTTTTCAGGCCCACCCTCCGTCGCTTGCGCCCAGAGGACATGTTTGAAACATGGGTAAGGAAGTGGCAAGGGTGCCTTCTAACAACCAAGTCTTACTGAATAGGGTGGGCATCTAGAGAGGGAAGTATGGAGAACATGAATGGCTTCATGCTCCTATGAAGCTTGGGTTTCTGTGGATCCAATGTGATCCACTTGAGTACTACTCACATTCATTTCCCTTAGTTCCCTGCTTCCACTCATGTGCCACCAGCAACCTATAGGGCAGCAGAGAGGAAGAGGCCCAAGTCTACACAGTCGTAGCGATGTGGGTTCAAGTTCAGCAACTGCCATTGAGTACTAACTACCCTTGTGTCTATATCCTGTATGCGGTCTTTCTGACTTTTGTTTCCCCAGTTAAAACAGGGGCTTTTCATAAGGACAAGAGAGATGTTGTCCTGATGTTGTTTTCATAAGGACAAGAGAGATGCCATGTTCCCGGCATGAACAGGTGCTTGGTTAATGAATGATAACTTTTCAAAAAGTGTCAACTGGAGCCAATAGAAGGCCAATAGGAACCAGCCCCCCCCCCACGTTGCTTAAATAGTATCCAGAGGCTTCAGAGAGGCACCATTCCGCACCTCAGCTTCACGTGGTATCTATGAACAAAAGCAAACAGAGTCCGTGGGACAGTTTCTAGGCTGCTGTCCTTTCACTTAGACCTTTCTAGCTCTCCCAAGTGATCTAGGAAAAACACTATTTTAGCCAATTTTACATAGAGAAAAACTTCCATCCTCCTAGGCTAATTACTCAAGTACACATAACTAATGAGCATTAGTTCTTGGGGTACAAAACTATCTGAACCTTAATCTCATATTTTCTCCTAAAGTGGCCATGTCCTCACAGGTTGCTACTGTGATATTGGGCATTAAAATGGAAATATTTGTTCATGTAAGATTTAAATTCATAGTTGAGTGTCATAGATGAACAGGGAGTAACTTGACACTCCTGGCCTTGGACTTGCTTCAGTTTCTGCAGGCACGGTGAGCAAGGAACTAACCTTTAAAGGGCTTGTTATTGAATGTAAAGGAATATCACATGCCTGTAACATTTGGCCAACCTCCTAACCTTCCGACATGATGTCATCTAGAAAGACCAACCTCCAGAAGCACACGATCACATTAAAAAATAAAAATAAAAAGCAAACTAATAAAAAGCAAAGCAACACTTCCCCTGCCCCAAATAAATCTTAGAATGTTTTAAGGAAGTTTATGGTTTTGTCTTAGACCTCATTCATAGCTCGCTAAACATGTCCCCACATGGCCTGTGGGCTATAAGATGGACAAGCCAACATCCCCTTTAAAAATTGTTTTGCTTTGAAATAATTTCATATATAAAAATAGTGTGAAAATTTTTATTATCTCTTCACGCAGAGTCCTTACATGTTGATATTTTACCACCTTGTTTTTTCTCAGTCTTCTCATCTATATAAATATGTTCATAAGTAAATACATATACAGACATGTAAATATATTTCTGTGCTATTTGAGAGTTCTATAGCTGATACAGAACCCAAAAATACTTTAAGTGCTTTTCTCTCATAGCCATGGTGATCAAAATCCAGAAATCAATATTCATCTAACTGTATAGACCTTACTCAGATTGGCCAGGGGTACTGCTGGTTATCTTTTATTGCAAGAGAAATAATGTTTTATTTATTTATTTATTTTTCTAAACCCTGGCCCAGTATTTAATGCAGATTCTGACATTCACACTTGGTTGTTGTATTTCTTCACTGACCTTGAACATAGAACAGGTTTCTAGCCTGTGTCTCAGAACATGAAATAACATTTTAAATTGAGAATACTCGTTGCTTTTCTCATCTGTGGTGTCTGCAGTACTTTTCTTTGTTTCTTTGTTTCTTTGTTTCTCTCTCTCTCTTTCTCCAAAAGCCATTCTTGATTCCTAGACTCTGGGAAGAGACAAAACACAACTGCAGACACATTCCCACTCCTGAGACTCTCCCCTCTGACACCATATCATAACCAGAACCAGGACCTCCACGGCTGGCCCATGTGTGCCCTCCCAGACCCTGAAATCCGTCCCTCTCGGCACAGGCAGAGGTGGGGGGAACGTGTCTGCCTGGCCCTGCCGGGACTAGCTCTCAGCTTTCTTTTTATTTAGTAAGTTTAATCAAAAGGGAGAAAAAGATATGTAGAGTGGTTCATTCCTTCCCAACATTGCGCTGTGGGCTGGTCGCATCATCTGACCAGCCCTCACTCAAGTTTCCAAATAGGGAAGGGGACAGCACAGGTCCTTCAATGTCCATCTTTTCCATCTTTGAAAAAGAGAAGCAGATACCAGTGGGCCTGAAGGACTTCTGAGGAAGTCACTGGGGCATGCTATGGCGGACTGCTTCAAAGAACAGCATCTCCATATGGGCTGCTGGGCCACAGCAAGTTAAACCACAGATGTTGTAGAAAGGGACCAGTTCATGGACTTGGTCTTCACTTAAATCCGCTCTTGATGACATTACAAATTAGTGGCTTAGGACAGGAAAGCTAGCCTGGCTAAAGCATGGTTTACCTTTTGCCCTCTACAGATGTACTGGATTTTAAGACAACAGAACACACAAAATCATACCATATCTTACCACCCAAGAAAATGGCTAGTGCTACTTTCTGTGTGGAAATCTGAGGGGAATCCATGGTTCATAGTCTTCAGAAAACTTCAAGGTGCAGCCTGTCCAGACCTAGGGCTGGCCTGTCATTCTTCTGAGTCTCTCTTAACACTTGTCAATAGCCAGGGTCCTTGGCGACTTCCCACAGAGGATGAAGGCACTTTTTTGAGTTGGTAGACATTAGTAACAATCTATCACGTTATGATAAGAAGAGGGTGATAAAGTGAGGGCTGCTTTCTCGGATTTAAATGCTGAGGATTCTTTTTTTAATTTATAATAATTTATTCACTTTGTACCCCGTTGTAGTCCCACCCTCCCTCTTTCCCCCCTATGCCCTTTCCCTAATCCCCTGATAGGGGAGGACCTCCTCCCCTTCTATCTCACCCTAGCCTATCAGGTCTCATCAGGGTTGGCTGCATCATCATCCTCTGTGGCCTAGCAAGGCTGCACCACCCAGGGGGAGGGGAACAAAGAGCTGGCCACTGGGTTCATGTCAGAGACAGTCCCTGCTCCCCTTACTAGGGAACCCACTTGGAAACTGAGCTTCTTATGGGCGTCCTCTGAGCAGGGGTCTAGGTTGCATGGTCTTTGGTTGGAGTATCGGTCTTTTCAGGCCCTCCTGGGCCCAGGTTTTTGGCTCCGTTGGTCTCCTGTGGAGTTCCTGTCCCCTCCAGGTCTTTCTATCTCCCTTTTCTTCCATAGGTTGCCTGCACTATGCCCAAAGTCTGGCTATGAGTTTCAATATCTCCTTTGATACCCTAATGGGTAGAGTCTTTCAGAGGTCCTCTGTGGAAGGCTCCTGTCCTGTTCTTTGTCTTCTACTTCCAATGTCTATCCTGTTTGCCCTTCTGAGTAAGGTTTCAGCCTCTTCCCTAGGTTCCTCCTTGTTGTTTAGCTTTTTTAGGACTATAGATTTTAGTATTTTTATCCTATATTATATGGCTAATATCCACTCATAAGTAAATATATACCATATGTATCTTTTTGCTTCTGGGATACCCCACTCAAGATGATCAAACACTGAGGATTTAATAGAAGAAATAGTCTCAAAGCCTAACACTTGGGGACAGGGTTTTTGGGGGAGGCTAAGCTAGTTAAGGCGTTTGCTGCACAGGCCTGGGAACCTGGGATCCCCAGAACCCACATAAAGGTGAGCGGAGAGAACTGACTCCACAAAGTTGTTTTCTGACCTCCATGCATGCTGTGGCATGCTTCCCTTTTCACATCATGCTCAAATAATAATAATAATAATAATAATAATAATAATAATAATAAATAATAATAATAATCCACAGCCCCAAGCCAGGACATTTATTGTAAGGCAAGAACATACAAAAAGCTGAGAAATCTACAGGAGGGCATTGCCTAGTGGGTCCCACATTCTTGCTTATTAGAGTCTGGAGCTTGGCCCCAGCATACACGGGCCCCTTTTTAGCCCCTTTAAGCACATTCACAGCACGCAGCAGCAATGAGCTTATTCACAGAGGTTGCTCTGCTATTCACTGTTGCTTCTATGGTCTATGTCTGTATCTCACTCAAATTCATGTTTTGAAAACCTGATGTCCAATGCGGGGCCTTTGGAAGATGACAGGTCACCGTGACAGAATCTTCATAGTTGGGAATTGACCTTTGAAAGAAGCCGCAAGTGGGGCCTGGTGAATCATGCATGTTCTCCCAGAAGGAGGCTAATAAGGCCACTGTGTGGCCTCCAGCCTGGGCTACATAGTGAATTTGGGGCCAACTAGGGCTACATAGATAGTTGCTATCAAGAAGAAGAGGAGGAGGAGGAGGAGGAGGAGGAGGAGGAGGAGGAGGAGGAGGAGGAGGAGAAGGAGGAGGAGGAGGAAGCAAGCCCTCATCTAACACTAAAGTCATTAGTTGAGAAGACCTTGGACTTTCCACTCCCAAAACAATGAGAAATAAACTTCCCAGATTCCTGTTGTTGATAAGCTACCTTACAACAGACAGGGTGGACTAGCACAGAGAGCTTTGGGCTAGACAGAACCAGCTAATCCCACTTAGGTCACTGCTAGCTCTGTGGCTTCTTAGTGTAAGTCACTGAGATACTTTTAGTTTGTTTTGTTTTTTCGAGACAGGCTTTTCCATGTAGCCTTAGCTGTCCTGGACTTGCTTTGTAGACCAGGCCATCCTCGAACTCACAGAGGGCCATCTGCCTCTGCCTCCACGAGTGCTGAGATTACAGGCGTGCACTGCTGTGCTTGGCTGTCACTGGGATTCTTTAAGTACTGAATAGGAATATGCTGTGCCAGAGCCCGTGTATTCAGATCCACAAAGGCCTTACGTAAAGGGGTGGCGAGTGGTGAATATTGTTGCCATTTTGGTGACTGTTATTTTAAGGCATAGTCCTTTCTCCCAGGGAGCTTATCTTCCGGCTGAAGAGGGCAGATTCCTCAAATCAAGAGAGACCTTGCAGCTGGGAGTGGTGACATATCCCAGTGTAGGAAGCAGAAGAGGGTGGGTCTCTCTAAGTCTGAGGCTAGCCTGGTCCACATAGGGAGTTCTAAGTCAGCCAGAGTTCCATGGTAAGACCCCTGTCCCAAATAAAATAAAATAAAATAAAATAAAATAAAATAAAATAAAAT
>NW_026585685.1:3058889-3108733 GCF_907164565.1 Psammomys obesus
AAATAAAATAAAATAAAATAAAATAAAATAAAATAAAATAAAATAAAGAGAACGTCTACGCCACATTGAAACTTATTGCTTTGTAAGCTAACCTAAATGTAAAAGGAAAGAAGGAAGAAAGGAAGGAAGGAAAAGGAAAGGGAAATAAAAGAAGAAGAGGGAGGATTTGATGCAGCACTGTCTAAAGGCCAGTTGTGTGATCTGCAGAGCCTAGGCTTCTGGACTCAGAGAAAGCCGTCAGCCTGGCCCTTGACACGCTTCCTCCCTGTGCATGCTGGTTTTCACCAAGCAGGTGACTCATGGGCTTGCACATGGATTCTTGCTTCACGAGTTTATTGAGGAAAATTCCCAGCACCTAGCAGGGCCCCTCGTCTCCACAGCTGCCTGACACCGGCTCATGCCTCGCATCCCTGACATGCCTGCACAAAGCCCCTCTGGCCCGAAGTTACAGTACTCTACCAGGGCCCATCTCAGCCCAGAGTAGTGACAGGCCTACCTGGAACAGCCTGTCAGAAAATGAATATGGATTCTTAATTTGAAAACCAATTTCCAAGTGCATTCTAGAAGGGCAGGCAGAAATGAAGCCTGCTTCGCAGAGTTATGGGTGCCCAATTCCAGCTGATGACAGGCGACAGAGACATGGGGCTGCCTAATGAGACCTGATCGGGATAGTCTGTCTGGCGATAATAGCAAATGTACAGCAGTGAACTCTCTTTCTGGTCACTGTCGGGTTTTCCTAATAACCTGGTGCACACACACACACACACACACACGTCTGTAGCATTCAATTCCCCAGGGAATCTGGCCGACGCAGAGCCCACTCTCTTGTTTTTAATAATAATATTTTCTATTTAATCTATCTGAGAACTTTTGGAGGTTTTTGTTCAGCCCAAACACAAAGGGGAAAAATTAGCATTTAGATAGGATTGCGGCAGCATTAAAATCAATCGAAATGGAAACAGGGGTAGTGGGGGTTGGGCCCCGCATCCCCCTAGGATGACTCTGACATGACACTAGGTTCCCAGTGAGCACCTCTCCCGTGGCAGCCATCATCATCAGCATCCACTCGGCTTTGTCTCTCCATCTCATAGCATGGAGTCCCCGAGGGTCACATTTCCTATACGTGAGGCTGCTCCAAAGGAGGCTGCTTTCTTTGCTCTTCCAAAGGAAGAGGCTGCTCACTCTTCCTTCTCCAGTAACAACAGCGCGAAGGGGGTACAGGCAGATGGGCTTCCCCACCCAGATGTGCAAATACGAAATGCTCTTTGCTAGCTGATATGCTTCTTGGTTTGCTTTCCTTGCTCTGACACTCCCTCCCCAGCAATGTCTCCAAACCACCAGAGTCCCAGATTCCAACCTCTTCTCGGAGCCTCTCACATGTATGGCAATGTGTCTGTCTGTTGGAGACTGGGGGGATGGTTCAGTGGTTAAGAATACTTGCTGGTCTTGCAGAAGACCCGGGTTCCATTCCCAGCGCTCCTAGCAGGCCACACCCAGCTGACTGAAACTCAAGTTTCAGGGGCTCTAACACCCTCTTTGGCCTCTTTGGACACCGTGTACTTATGTGCTGCAAAGACATACACACAAACACTCATGCACATTAAACAAAACAAAACAAAACAAAACTTTAAACCATTTTTAAAAGAATTGCTATTGGCCTGAAGTTGAGATTAGAAAGGGCTCCAGGGAGACGACCTGGAGCTCAGAGTCAGCGAATCAGAAGGAGTACCTGATTTCCTCCATGGGTTCTGCATTGGTTGAATCCTCACTTCTTGTGTGAACACCAGTGGCCCAAATCTTAGTTGCGCTGAGGGTTCCTTACTGCCCTAGGTGTGTTTAGGATCTGCCAGCCATGCTCAGGAATCCCTGTAATCTGTTCTATCCCTGGGGTGATATCTCCTGGTGGAGAACCTCAAAACTCACATTTGCACAACTATCTCGAAAAGGTCACAGTCGCTACAACTGTTTCCAGAGCTTTGGTTGCCCCTGGAGCCTCAGCCAGACTCATGCTCTTCCTATTTTCCCTTTGCTGCTGCTCTCGGGACTTACCAGACTACAGGAGTGAGACACGTTTATTGCTGACTCTTGTCTGTTGTCCTGTCTTACAAACCCATCGATCCGAGTCCCTTACCGAAGCTCCATGTGCTGCTGCCAGCCATCTGATCCGCATGCATTTCCTTTGTGTGTGCCTGTCCTGCTCACGTGTGCCTCAGTGCCCATTCATTCTCCATGCCTTTCCTCCAGCCCCTGTCCTCTCTTCCCTGCCAGCTTCCATGTTGTTGCCCCTGATACCCATTTGTGTTTCTCTTCTCCTAAGAGGAGCCTTTGATTCTTTCCTCCTTCAGGAAGATGACTTGAATGGGATCCACATTGTGGCCTTTGCGGAGAAAAGTGACCCAGGTAGGACACCTTTCCCACCCCGTTCCCGCCCTTTCCCACCCTGAACCAAATCTGCTTAGCCCTTGGCAGGAACCGGCTTCTCACCTTTCCAAGCCCTCACAGTTCCAGTTCAAGGGCACCTGGCAGGTATAAGTGTGTCTTCAGTGGTCAACTCAACTAAGAAAACAATAGAACTCAAAGAAAGCCACGCAGCTGGGCGTGCAATCCCAGCTTTGGGGACAAGAACATCAGCAGTTCAAGGCCAAGTTGAGACATTGTGTTTAACTACTCAAATTGGGAATGAGCACACAGGGAGAGCACTAAAAATAATCCCAGTCTTATAGGGTGAGGGTGTGTGTGTGTGTGTATGTGTGTGTGTGTGTGCTTCTGTTCACATTAAATGTTTATTTGTCAGTTTATCACCAAACCTACATAAACCAATCCTACCTTAAGATAATGATAAACATCTGTGTTCCCCCCTGTAAAACATCATCTGTGCATAGGAATGGACGAGAGACATCTACCAAAAAGTGAGGACAGGGTAGAGGAAGCAACCTGCTTTTAGAGTGCCAATGACTGTCTCCCAGTGGAAGGGTGACTTCTGTATTCTTGCACTTGGACAATGTTCCCTGGTTTCCCTCTTAGGAACACCAACGGAGAGAGAGGGGTGAGAACAATGACTTTTGCAAGAGGCAAAGTGCTAGTTTCCCCTGACAGTGATTCACAAGGCAGAGCCTTCTGATGGAAGGAGGGAAGGTGAAAGTGCAGCTTGGAGGAATGTGATGTGTGGGGAGGCCTGGAACAATCGAGAATGCAGTCAGGGAAGTCTAGCTGCCGTGAAGAGTCGGAACGGATTCCAGGGCCTGACAGGCGTGATAGGAATGGCCACCTTGGCTTGGTTCAGACAACATCTTCAAAACCTGTGGTTTTATTTTTGGAGCTATGCTCTGGGACAAGTCATGGTGGACCATCAGGTGTGGGGACCACTGCCTCCGGAAATGCAGATTTATACGGTGGTCGTCCGGAACCTTGGCCATTGGGGTAGGGCGCTATCAAGAGATGAGCTCCAACAGAGATTGCACCCAGGACTGGGGAGTGCAGGCCCAGCATGCATGAAGCTCTGGGCTCCATCCCTGGCACTACACAAACTGGGTGTGGTAGTGCAGGCCTGTGATCTCAATAGAGGTAGAAGGATCGGAAATCCAAGGTCATCCTCAGATACTCGTCAAATCCAAACTAGCCTTCGCTACCTCCTACCCTGCCTCCAAACAAACAAGCAAATAAAAAACAAACAACCTCAAACCCCAAACCAGCAAGCCAACCAACATCAACAAAAAAAGATCTTAGCTTTTGACTAGGAAAAAGAGAGTCAAAAAGTTTCAACCCAATCTGAGACAATACAGGGGCACTTTAAAGAAGGGCCCTATTGACTCAGCCATCAGTGTAAGTCTGATTCCTCACGGTGGCTTGACAGGGCAGGTGCCCAGCAAGTGTTTGGGGAGCGAGTACTTAGATTTTTTAAAATCATGTAATGTTTAAAATCAAGACAACCCACACACTGTAACAGTCACTCTTTAAAGATAACATCTGAGTGGGGTTTATACTCACAGGGCTGTGCAGATGTCACCACCATATCACACTAGACCTTTACCAACAATTCTCACCAATAGTCACTCCCATTCTTGACCCTCTCCATGAACGACAACCACCAATTGCTTATTATTGGTCTGTCTGTTTGGGATATTTCATTTATATGAAGTCATGTAATATATAGACTTTAATATCTGGCATCTTTTCTTTAGCATACTGACATATATACATATATATATATATATATATATATATATATATATATATATATATATATATATTCCCACTATATAATATCTATCAGTACTTACCTGTTTTTAAGATAGAGTAATATTCTATTGCATCAAAACCGAATGATCTGATAGCTAGTCTTTTAAGTGTCCATGGCTGTGCCAGATTTCCCATCACAGATTTGCAGAGCTTCCATGCTCCTCAGGGGGATCTAGGTTTTTTGTTTTTGTTTATAACTGTAGTGTCAGCTGCTTTTTACAGATTCTGACTACCCTCAGCTCCCAAGGTTTACAGGCCGAAATCAGGCAGCATCGGATCCTCGGATCCTCGGTGTTGTGTGATCAGAGTAGCTGCTGGCAGCTGCCTGCTGGCAAGACTCCAGGGGGCTTCCTGCCCGCCCCACTGCCCCCTTCCAGGGTTGCAGGGAGGCCGGTCTGGCTTCTGGAACAATGGAACAAAGAGGTCTCCCCAAACTGCAGAAACCTGTTTGACAGAGATTGCTGTAGTAATGAATCAGGCTTCTGAAACTACTTCCACCTCCTCCCTGTGCAAATACCCCTGGGCCCTGGAACTCTGCCCTTTCTCCAAATCCCAAGCTTGGGCTTGTCCCTGGGGAACAGAGCCCTCCTGGGAGGGGAGGTCAGGAACAAGGCCTTTCATCAGCTAGCCCAGAGTGCCTTCCAATTCAGGGTTCTAACTGGAAGAGGCTCTCACCTCAACTTGGTGGTCAGGCACTATTTACCTACTGGGCCTCCTCCTGTGCAACCTGAGCTCCCGAGGCCTGGCTGCGGTCCTGGAGACTGCATTCCTGCAGACAGTTGCTCGGATTCCCTTGCTCTTGTAATAGGTCACCTGAAAGCTTATGGCCTACCCAGGCTGCACCCACTTTCTGAAAGAGGAAGGTGAAAAGTCCAGGATAGCAGATACTTCTTAGAGAATGCCCCTCCATGTTGAGAAGCTGTGAGGAGACATTAATCCTGGGGCCACTCTGTGAGATGCATACAGCGATAATTATTGATTATTTTGGTGTTGGATGAGAAAAGTGAGTCTTAAAGGCTAATTGGGCCACATTGCTCAGGGTCTCTAAGCCAAGGTCAACACTGCAGTCAGACCTGTTATAGCCAAATACAACAGAAGTAACAGTGACAAGCCGGGCATGGTGGCGCACTCCTTTAGTCCCAGCACTCTGGGAGGCAGAGGGAGGTGGATCAGTGTGAGTTCAAGGCCAGCCTAGCCTACAAATCAAGTCTAGGACAACCAATGCTACACAGAAAAACCTTGTCTGGGGCGGGAGGGGGGCTAAGTGGCAATAATGACTATTACTGCAGGAACAATTCGACAAGGAAGGTTTAATTTTGATTCTCATTTTTACACCTGAGGCTGAGGGAGGTTACCGGGCTGGGGAGCAGAGAAATGGAGTGAGGGCTGTCTGGCTTCCCAGCCCACACCCTTAACCACAAGGCAGGCCGACGACAGCCAGGTGATCGTTCATTGCGCCTCCCTTCTCCATCCCTCCACCCTCAACCACAAGACAGCAGAGTCACAGACAGTTCAGGGGTACGCACAAGATCACAGGGTTAGAGGCATGGCAGAAAAGGGAAATTATCTCCTCTGAGGGCTCGTCTTGGGTGTGGTCCTCTCTATGATAACCCTTCCCAACAGTGACCCAGCTGGTGGCAGGCTCGAAGCTTGTGCAGTGGTTGCCTCAGGGCGAGGGACAACATTTAAAGGGACAAGGGCTAGTGGATCAAAAGACCGTGCCAAGGAAGCAAGTCTGAGCCAATCAGTTGGCAGTGTGAGCATCCCATTCATGACAAGTCATCCTCCTAGGGACTCCTGATGTTGCTTGTTGCAGACTGTGAACTTAGGGTACAACAGTGACCTGACCCCCTTCCCCAAACTACTTACAGCTCTGACCTTTCCAGACAATGTTTGTGTTTCCCCTTGGCAGAAGGGTGAGAGCAGGAGGGTCTCCCTGGCAGGAGTCCTTGTCTGCTCTCTGGGCTCTATAGCATGATCTGTAGGCTTTTCTTGCTGTGAGATCTCATCTCTGTGCCTACAGGCAGACCCGGCTGGGAAGGACATTAGGACATTCCTAGACCCTCCGTATTTTTCTAGCTGCCTGTTGAATCCCAGCCTTCTCTGCCTGCCCCTTTTCTTAAGCTGCCGCGCTTAGAGCAGAGCTATGTGACAGGTTTGAAAATGAAAGATTCTCCCTTGCTGCTCCCAGATGTGTCTGCATTGGGCTGACATCTTCTTTACAGTATCTGATGAAAGGTTTGCCAAGCAGCATTTCTACATGAGTGCGCTGGATGGAAACCCTCCAAGGGCATTGGGAATATTCACACTAACAAGCTAGAAACACGAGGATGGCTGCTGTGTGCAAGCACTGAACAGATTCAGCAACAGGCCCTGGAAGGATGCTTCAATCCCTGCTGCCCCTGAGCTCTTCCTGCCCTGGGGGTCCTTGCGGAAATGGGTTGGAGACCCATTGTCTCAAAAAAGGAACACTAAATGCTTCCTGGAGCTTTATAGATTTAAATTTGATAGATCGACCTCACTATTTGATTATTGCTTGGTGTTGACTGTTACCCGGACACCCAAAAAATACCAACCCTGCAGATCAGGACAGTTATTCTATATTCCCCGGTATACAGAGGAGGCAGCACAGCGCCATGACGTGAGATGTCACCCCCAGCTCTCATGAACGGAAAGTGATACAACTGGAACTCTCAACCCAGCAGTCCATCCCTTTATCTCCGTGTGTCTCTGCATTGTGGAAATGTGTCGCTTGACTTGTTTTCGTACCAATTCTGGGATCCAGAGAGCAGGAGAAGGCAGAGCAGAGAAAGAAGGCTGGGTAAGACGTGGCAGGACCTGCCATATCTCATCTCCAAAGCCACTGGACCCCACAGCGTCTCTTATCCCAAGAGGCTGTCTTCCTGGGGCAGACATTCTTTGAAAGGGGGAGAGCCCAGCCTTGTGGCTTCTTCCCACTCCTCACAAGGCCCAAGACTAGTGAATTCTGCTTTTGGAGTATTCCATACAACTGAGGAGCAATGGTCCTTTTGGAGAGAAGGCCCCAGGGCACCACCTGCTTTATTCACCTTTGTGTCTCATCCTGGCTCTGGTTCTGAAGCATTCAGAGTAGTCAAACATGCCCAAGGGAAAGAGCAGATCCTTCAAGATAACCTCCAAGCTGCCTGACACTGACCTCTAACTAGCCTAGCTGCCCCACCTGTCACATGGACAATGACAGGATGCCATTGTAGGATCACAGGCAGAGACCCTTCCATTCACAGCTGCCCATAACGTGGAGTCAGGAATGGGGTCCTTCAGTCTGCATAGACTGAGGATCCAGCAACCAGGAGGAGGTTTGGAGGAAACGGCAGAGTGGGCAGCATGATAAACCTGTTGGCTCCCGGGCCATGGCTTGGTCTGAGATACAATCATCTCTGCAAACAGGGCCTTTCCCTAGATGGCTCTGAGTGACCTAGACCTGGTCCCCCAGGGCCTGGTACGGCTTCATTCCCACCAGCCTCTGCCAGAAAAGCAAGAAAGGATAATGACCGGGTTCTCTTCCCACAAGGATGGGATTCCCAGAGGCCACTTGCTTGTCGTGGGAAACCTGGCCCAAGACAGGCACGCCTCAGCCCTGGGTCCTGAACTTTCAGACCTGCAGTCTAGGGCCTGGGAGGGAACTACGGTTCTCACAGACTTCTTCTTTTTTTAGGACATCTTAGAGACTCTGGATTTCCGTAAAGCATCACCGTATTGCCCCCACGGGCATGGCACCACTCAGGAGCATGTTCAGAGTCAGGCTAGAAACTTTGCTCTAATTTCTCTGTCAGCAGGTCAGAAGCAGTCCTCATCCCTCCCACATCCCCCCAACATCAAGGCCACACTGTGCATCTTCTTCCTCACCTAGCCTGGGCCTCCCTGAGGACAAAGTTTCACAGAGGGCTTGGAAGTCTCAGGTGCAGAAGTGAGGAAGGAAGATAGGATGGTGGTGTGGGTGCTGGGATGTACAGATTGAAGACCCGAGTTAGACTCCTGGCTCTGCTTGTTACTCACGGATGACAAGGGCAAGTCACCTCCTCTGAGCTCTCTGGAAAGTAAAGGCAATAAAATCTTCCAAAGATGCAAAGACTTGAAATGCAAACATCCTACCCCGTAAGTGCTCAGTACCAATGCTCTTAAGGGGAGGGCTGGGTCGCATGTGGTAGGCTCTGTGTCCATCAAGGAAGATGGTAGAAAGGGGGATTTGTGGCTGTTAGGATTTACAGCTTTGGGGTCAGACTTTTGAGAGGCAGAGGGTCTACCTGAGAAATAAAAGGGAGAGACAGAGGTTTCAGGCAATGGCTTTTCACCAGCTCGGGGCTCTCCACCAGCTTGGTTACTGGGGGCATTGAGTCTCCTCCAAACTTGGGAACCTCTGTGGGTGTTCCTCTGGTGTCTATCCTGCGCAGCTTCGAGCTTGAAAGTCTTTAACTAGCACATGGCTCTCTACCTACTTATTTCAGATGATGGGTTATTCCTTCCGAAAGGCAGACGGTCATGCTCTGAGAAAGCCTCTCAGCTAGGTCCTTTGTAGGCTTAGATTCTCCAACAAACCTATTATTTAGGGTTCTTCAATACTTCTACCTCCCTTTCACCCATTGACCAGAGGTGTGGGAGAAAAGAAGGTTATTAGGTAAAGGGTATTGCAGACCTTTTTAGAAGTAGTTCCTTCTAAAAAGAGTGGGGTGAGTTTACTCTTTGTTGTCCAGATACCAGAAGTCCAGTCCAAAGGCCAACATCAAACAGCAACATGAATCGGCACAATTCAGCAGATCGGAACAAGTCAGTGAAAGCCACAAGACTCAGTTGGATTGGCCCAAGAAGTTCTCTGGAACATTTCTCCCTGTGAAGTCAAGTGTCAAAGCACAAAGACTGGCACAGCAATGTCGATCCAAAAAGCAATGTCTCACTGACTGTGGCCTTCTATATACCTACTCTCATCAGAATCAACGCACAGATGTTCTCAGCTGACCAAAGTCACACCCCTCACACGAGACAGCTTGCAACAAAACATAACATGCTCTCTCACAGGCCAGCCTCCATCACATGACTCAACTGAGTCTTCAAAAAACAAAACAAAACAAAACAGAATTTTCCACTTCAGTCATTGATACAGAAAAAATATTCACTTGACCCTTGCCCATTGGCTCACTGGACTCCAGCTGTGTCCTGACCATGTGTGGCAAGAGTGAAACAAGCCTTTTCCTCCTGCCTCCTGGTCGGACAGGAAGACCCCGGTGACTGTTGCCATTGTTCAGCTGTTTTGTTTTTTTATTTTATGTGTGTGGGTTTTTCCTCATCTGTATAAATGTGTGCCTGGTGCTCTAGAGGTCAATTCCCTGGACCTGCAGTTACAGTTGTGAGCTGCCATGTGGGTGCTGGGTCCTCTGGAAGAGCAGCCAGTGTTCTTTTACCGCTGAGCCATTTCTCAAGCCCCAGATGGATAAGGAATCATTGAAATAAATCCACTCAAGGCTGAGGACTGAAGGAGGAAGAGGCCAGCAAGCCCTGAGTCAGGAGTGCCCTAGCAACTAATGCTTTGAAAGCAGTTAAACCTGGCTTGTACGCAGTCATTGAGGAAGGGATCTCATAGCCACAGCAGCTGCTATCACGGAACAAGCACCAGAAGCCACGTGTTCCTGATATTCACCACCTCCTGGTGTTCTTTCTTGTGAGGGAGTTTCCTGTGAGCATCTAATACTGTATCTAACCTCCTGAAACTCCAGGGACCCCACTGACACATGAAGGAACCAAGGAATCCAATGGATGGATTGGATCAAATGAATTTCTAGGCTGAATGGAGGTGTTCAGCTCCCTTGCATTCATACATAAGACTCACAGATGACTGAGGGAAACTCCTGACTGAGCCTGTGGCAGATACAGAATATACTTTTCTCTTGCCCATCCTCCAAACAGCAAATACGAGGGCTCTAAAGCACAGCCCCCATGTTTGCACAGAGGCTGTGAACCTCAGACCACAAACTCAGAGACACGTAGCTATTGTTTAGATCTAAACTTAGGTTTTTCTATCTTGAGCTGTATGCTACCAAATGGTGGAGGCTCTTCTGACAAATGGTCCTCTGGTCCCACCCAGCCACCCTGGTACCCAGCCATGGCTGAGTGGGATCATTGGCATCTGGCCAGCTGAAGTCTGCTGTTCTGCTAGCTTTGTGGTTCTTGCTCCAAGCAGGTCCCCACCGGTCCTCTCCTCCCACCTGCAAGGCATCATCAGATTGGCCACCTCAATCATTCCTCTAAGGCTGTTGGTGGCTTATGCAGGTCCTACATGAGTGCTAGGAGGCTTGCTAAGGGCTTCCTTGATTTTTCCACTTTCATTAATTTAATTGCTCAATGAAATATGAGTTCTATTATGGATTCCCTGAACTTCCGGAGATACTTCATGCTGATTCATCATTCAACAAAAGTGTGGACATGTTCACACACACACACACACACACACACACACACACACACACGAGTGTTTGTTGTCAGGGATCTGCCAGGATCAGACTACTTGTCTCTGCTCTAGCTGTGTGTGTTTGTGTGTGTGTGTGTGTGGAGGGGGGTGTTCAGGGTTTACAGTATCGCTTACCAAATGTTTTTTCGAAAATTTTGCTTATGGAAAAAAACTGTATGCTGCAGGGCTCAGGCTCAAAGTGTGGAGGGCTTGTCTCTGCTTTCCTATGACTCATCACTCCCCTCTGGGACATAGAATGCTGCTGGCAGAGTACAGGGAAAGCTGGGTGCACCCAAGGCAAGTAAGGGGAGGCAAGAAATGGACTGTGGTGCAGAGGGACGCCTACCCAATTGGAAGGTGTTGGGAATTTCAGGTTGCTCTTGGTCCATAGAGCAGGCGTAGGGATCCAGGAATGGTACACGCTTGTAACACACAGAATCACTGGGGACAGCAGAGAGGGTCCTCTACCCCAGGACTGACCTTTCTCACCAAGGCTACTCAGTTTTCATCTCACAATGAACAAATGAAGGTGAACCTTCACTTAGAAGGAGGCCATTTCCATGCGGCCTTTCAATGTCTTTGTTTAAAATTGCCATCGTTTTCTTTGTATAAGCTCCTTTGTGTCTGCGGCTCTTCATCTGGCTCATTTTATAGACTCACTCTGTAATTGAGGCTATGTACCAGAGGGCCAGGAAAGTCTTGTGGAAAAATCATGCTCTTGTGTTCCACGGGAGGAGTGGTGACATGCTGGGTGACTCAACTTTCTTGAACCCTATTCAGATGGCTATGAGTTCCTGGAGATCCTGAAACAGGTTGCCCGGGACAACACTGACAACCCTGACTTGAGCATCTTGTGGATTGACCCAGATGACTTTCCGTTGGTGAGTGGCCAAGGCCAAGATCCCATCCCTGGGGACCTTCACCAGCCATATTTGTGTTTGGCACAAAGCCTTCAAGCATTAGGAACAAACTGAAATAACTGAAGGTGCTTCAAGAAACCCCGAGGCCCACTGCATACAGAGTGGGTGCATATACTTTTAATACAACATTGAACTTGGCTCCCTGTGGTCTTTGTAGTGACCAGCCTTACCACTGTCCTTACTTTTGGGGCACCAAGGGGTGACTCCTCTTGGAGAGGCCTACCCAGGAGAGCTGGGAACATTCCTTTTTTAAGCAACAACATGGGCCCTTTGCATCACTACCTACCTCACTACCTACCATGAGACGCTAGAGGCAACCTAAATTATTAGAGAAGAGTTGCAGAGGAGCAGCCTGTCTGAGGGCAGAGACCATGCCAGGCTTGTTTGTCACAAGCTCCGTGGAAGGCACAAAACTTTACCACCCCAGTGCTAGTCTGTGTCAATGAACACTACCAAGAAAGTTTTGATAATTCTTAGTTTTGAACAAAGTCCACAGAATTCATGCTGTGCATGAACCCAGTGATGATAATACTGATATGACAAAGGACGCTACATCCTGTACTGTAATGACCATTCTCTATTGGCCAAGTTCAATGCTGCACCAAGAACCAGGATCTCCAACACCACATGAGGTGTATGTAACCTGGGTCTCTTCACGTGCCTTGAAGACTAACACATAGGTACTGAGTTACAGTGATTTGTTTGAAGATCTTCGTAGCTCATTCCCCCAAGAGCCCTAAAAACAGAGACCGTTATAATCCCTTTCTCACTGAGAAGGGGCAACACCTGAGGATGTAAACCTAGCAGATGTGGAAGCCCCACCATGATCATAGTGAAGTCAAAGCTTGGTCCATTGATTGCTTCTGGTAAGGCTAACTGCTGGCAATTATACAAGTTTGGTTATTCTGTACCTATGAGTTGTTTAGGTTATGACTTGTGAAACTGATGAGACAGAGAAATTTTACAATGAACCCTATACCCATAGAGATTGGGGGAACAAAAGGCAGAGACTTCCCTGGTAATTGAGGCCAGTGGCATAATTCTGGGTAAGCATAAGAAAGCCATGGCCATATAAGCATAAAAGACTAATCTGTCGATTTGCTTTCTGCTGGCTATATCCCACTTTCCCTGAACTATTTCATTATTCAGACTTTGAAATGATCTGCCATTCCTTTGGTCAGTCCTGCATCTACCTTGGTTCTTGCAAAGCAATTTCCAGGTATTTCTAATTTCCAGATCCATGAACATCCCAGTCCTTTTCAGGCCCTCCATTTACCAAGGAGACTCCTGCCCCTGAAAAATCTTCTTAGCTTCTCGAACTCCATTAGCCCGCCCCAGCCAGATGGAGCTCATGCTGGGCTGAAGAAACCTGGCTTGTGTTTGCATTTTATACCAAGTTACAACATATCAGTGTTTTCCCAGCCATCTCATGTGGCAGAGTGACACAAGATAAGAGCTTTTAAGAATGGAACATTGAAAGGGAGATGGAGAGAAATGGCTCTTTCATTACCCACAAACTACCAACAAGTTGTAATTTGGGAATTGGCATTGGCCATCTTTGTGATAGTCTTCCTGGGAGCTGCAGAAGCATTTATGTTCTATGTTGACACAGCTAGTACTATAGTATCTTTTATTTAATGCTTAAAGCGCTTTAATGCCGGAGCCAGCCTTCCGTTTCCTAAGTGTCCACAGTTGTTTTAAAAGCACTCAACCAATCTTGATCCAGTTACCGTGGTAGGCTAGCAGGTGAATCTAGCCACAGGGAGAGCCCTCCGCCCACTGTCTAACCTGGCCTTTTTGTTGCTGCAGCTTGTTGCTTACTGGGAGAAGACTTTCAAGATTGACCTGTTCAAACCACAGATTGGGGTGGTGAATGTAACTGATGTGAGTAATTCCCCCTTCCCGAGGCCGGGTCAGGTGGTCTCAGTTGCCCTATTGGTTGCTATGCAGCCCCGACTATAAAATCACTCAGGAGTCCACAGCAGCAAGAGGAACTCTTGGTTCTTTTCCAAACTCTTGCAGTACAGCTCAAGAGCCAGTCCCAGTCTTCTCTAGGAGCGCATTTCCTTGCTTGTGGAGCTAGTCCAACCTGACTCATTGACCTAGAACTTTCCACCCAAGAATATTTCCTTGTACTCACTCCCCATGCTAAAGAATAAGGCCAGGCAACTCATGCCTAGAGCTACCTTTGCTCAAGGGAGATAAAGAGGTTGACATCCAGAAGCCCATGCTAGCAGCCACCCACCCTAGAGTCAGGAGACCCTGATGACATAAGAGAAGCCCCTCCCCCACTCCTGACAGAAGTTTTAACACTGATGAATCTAGGGTGGGAAGGGCTATTAACGTGAACTGAGAGAATGGGAAGAAATTTAAACTGAGTCCACACATCTGATACATAACAAGACAGAAGTGGGCAGATTCAACGAGATGAGGAGAAGGAACTAAGAGAGAGGGTCCACAGCGTCTCAGCAATCTCTACATTTCTTGACTTTTGTGAGCCACTTTTAAAATCTGAATAATTAATTAATTAATTAATAATTAAGTGAGTGTGTGCACATTCGTATTCTCTTGGGTAGAATACATATTTCCTTTACTGTGTTGAAACAGAATACTGCATAAGATGGTTCTGCAGCTTGGCCTTTCCATCTGTCTATCTGTAGACATTCCTGGTAGGTGTGAGAATCTCAGAGGCCCACTCAACACAGCTACCCAGAACACTGTGATATCAACCCTCAACCTCCATCCATTTACTCATTGGCTCATCCTGCCCCTCACTGCAGGCTGATAGCGTCTGGATGGAGATCCCAGACGATGATGATCTGCCCACAGCGGAGGAGCTGGAAGACTGGATTGAGGATGTGCTTTCTGGGAAGATCAACACTGAAGATGATGACAATGAAGAAGATGATGATGATGGTGATAATGACAATGATGACGAGGATGAGGATGATAATTCTGATGATGAGGATAATGATGACAGCGATGATGATGATGATGACGATGATGAATAGCTCCAGCCCCAGGTGGTTCTAATGAGAACTACATCACAACTACCCCCTCCCATACAGACAGCTCAAGGGGGCAGGGAGCAGTGGTGCCCACACCCAGTGACCTCTTTTCCTTTCTCTAGCATCTTTTTCTATATTCTGTCCTCAGCAGGAGTGGTGCATTTCAGTGAATGCCTTTCTAAACTCAGCAGTCCCCCTCAGCAGGGACAGAAGGGGTGTGATTCCCATGCTGATTTCTTTTAACCGTGGAGGAACAAACAGCTCTTGTTCTTTGCTAGACCATCTCGGGTCAAGGAATTCTGGGAGTCTGGGGGACAGCCTGATACCTCTACTCAAGTTTACTTACTGTCTTTGATTCTGATGGTGAGTTCACCAGCAGGGAGTGGCTTTCTAATCAGAGCCCAGGAAGGCCATATGATTATTCAATTCAGTCCCCCAAACCTAGAACTTCTGTGAACTCAGACTCAAGCCTTTGGATGGCTACGAGAACTCCTTGAAATGTGTGGGCATCACCAAATGTGTGGGCATCACCATCATTTCTGGAATAGGATGCTCTGTTTGTGTCACTTAGCTCTATGAACATCCCATCAACTGGCAAACCTCATATATTCACCAGCTGTAAGCGAGGAAAGAGGCTGAAAGATAGATAAAAGGCTTTTCATTTTTCTGATGTAGATTGTTTAGGTCTCTGAATGGGTCTGCTGGCTGCCTAGGGTGAGCTGGGAACTGAATGCCCCCTCTCTGTTCCCGCTAGTGAGCTGTCCCATTCTGAGTTAAAATTGCTTTATCCAATGGTCAATTAACTCTCCATTCATCAGCACTCCCATAGTTGACCAGGGCAGTGATAATTAAAGTTCATGATGCCCTGAGGCACTGAGATAAATGATCCCCAAGTGCCTTTTGAATTGTCTGGAAATAACATTGTGCTTGGTAGTTTTAGTTGCTAAGTGTTCTAATTTATTTTTGAAATCTGTTAACATGGAGAAGACCCTGTATGGTTTTGTTTTTGAAATTGGGGCAGTCCTTTTCTGGAATAGCAATAAGCTAATGGGCATTAAACTCATGTTTTGAAAAGATTGAGGCTATCTGGATAACCCTACCCTGGTCCTTTAGTGTTTGGTTTTGCCTGGCTCCAGTTCTGCCTTCCGCCCCTTTCCTTTCCATGATGAGCATGTCACTGTGTCTCTCAGCTCTCTACATGTTTCCAGGCACTCTCATCCATGCCCAGCAATGACCACCTGTGTGTTAATGACCTCCACTATGACTCTCTAACATGGATCTTTGGTCTTTGACCTTGGCCTTTGACCCACTTGCATGCTAGCTGAGAACTTCAAATTCAACACAATAAAGCCTGAACCCATTCCCTTTTCCCCTCTAAACTTGTCCTTTTCATGAAGTCCCAACATGGATGAGTACCATCACTATCTATGTAATTGTCTAGGTGACTGAAAGTGTCTCAGTCACCTTTGTTCCCATTGGGTGCCCACCCACGGTCACAGTACTTCTCATTGAAATGATAATACATTGCATAGTCATCCTTCCATTAAATACAGGCTTTAAGAGACAAGACATTGACTTATCTTTGTATTCCAGCACTTGGTACTTTGCCAATCACAAAGCAGATCTTATTTATTGAGTCATTATGTGAACAACTGGTCAACCATAGCAGCTGTCATTGCTCAGCTTACAGGTAGGAAAGCTTACAGGGCACATTAGGTGCCTCATGCCTTACTAGGTAGCTTCTGTTGCCATAACAGATATTTGAGAGAAACAACTTAAAAGAGGGGATTTTACTTGAGCTCCCAATATCAGTGGTTTCGGTTTAAGATCTGCTGCCTCCATTGCCTGGGGCCGGAGTTAGGGGGGAAGAACACCATGGCATCAGCATCTTGTAGCAGAGGCAGCTGCTTGCCTCACTGCAATCAGGGATCACAGAGAAAGAGGGAGGGACCAGGATTCCAAACTATCCTTCAGAGCCCCTCCCTCTGGTGAACTACTTTCCAGCCTTCTAATAGTTCATGTAATTATGATCTCATCTGTGGGCCAAGGTGAGGTTAGTCCCCTCATAATCCAGTCACCTCTCAAAGCCCCACCTCTGAATATAGCTGCGTTGGGGACTGAGTTTTTAATACATTAGTTTTTAAAGATGTTTACATTCATAACAGAACAGAGTGCCACAGTCTGTACGGCCTAAGCAACAAAAGCCTGCCTTCCCATGGTTTAATCCAATGTCAAGTTGCCAACTCTGTTGGTTCCTTCTGAGGGCTCTTTTCCTGGCTTCTCAGTTTGCTTGCACATGGTAGATAGATAGATAGATAGATAGATAGATAGATAGATAGATAGATGATCTACAACAGTAGATAGATGATTCCCTTCTGAAAGGATACCTGTCCTGTCAAATTAAGGTCCTGACGTTAGGACTTTATTTAACTTTAATTATCACCTAAAAGGGCCTTGCCTTCGAAAACACGATTTTGGGGGTGGACAATTCAGTTTATAATGCAAGACCTCAATATCATTTTCTCCACTTATAAAACCAAGCAGGTTGAGCTGTGTTCCATCCACCCAAGCCCAGTCACAGCTCAGGCAAACTCTTGGGGAGGTGATTGTCCCACAAAGTCTCTGATGCTAAACTTTCAAGGAGTGGGTTGTGAACATGGTCTGTTTCTCAGCCCAGGAAGCTCTGATGTCCCTGTACTAGGGTCCCTGGGAGTCCAGCTGGCTCTGCCTGGACAGTGCTGGTCAGTGAGTAGTCTAAAGCCCTCCAAACTGATATGGTTGAGCATTTTGTTCTTTAGCCCAGAGCACGATGCTTAGTGCCTTACATATGTTATCACCGATAATCCCGACAGCAGATTAGAAGTTACGTCTGGTTATTGTCCTTAATACAGCGAGACATAGAGGGCTCAACCAACCTCTCAGGATTACACAAACACTCTGAAGGGTCATAGCTACAACTACATTTTATACTTAAAAGGATTTACATTAAGGACCAGAACATTGCATTCTTTTTCTCTCAGAGCATGTCCGAAGATGGACGCAATTTCCAGGAACTCTTTTTATTGCTTGAACCCATTTATCTTCCCATTCTGAGCTCGTAATCAACTCAGATGAAACTAGAAATGTGGGCTAATGAAAAACACAAGGTCTTCTATTCGTTTGAAAAGGAAGAGTAAGACACAGCATATTATCTGGGACAAAGACTCCCTTTCAGTATTTCTTGATGAAATGTCATCTCAGAACTTGCAAGAGCTTGTTTTTTTTTTTTCTAGAAGGAATTCTGACCTTTCCAGTCTTCATGTTTGTCACCCCGTGAGGAGCCGTTACTGTCTTCTGTGCTGACCACACGTCATCTCACCTTTATTGGTACGGGTTTCTCACATATAGGTCTGATAGCAACCTTAGAGGAAAGACCGGCTTACTCTTTTCTACTCTACCCAAATTTGGGTAGGCAATCGGTAAATCTTGACAGCTTTGTAAGCATGGTATAAACTGACCTCCGTGGCTATTATCCCTATTAAGAATACACAAAAGTAAACCTAATGTTTACTGGAAGTAAATCTTAACCAAAAAGCTTTTGGCAGCATGGTTTCAGCTGTTGGGATTGGCTTAGGATTGCCGGTTACTAGAGAAACAGGACCGCAGATCCTCTTCAGCTTGAGAAGGATATCTGCAGTGTAGGAAGATGTTTTCCCTCAAGTGAGAGAAGTCCTCCAGAAACATAACCTTCCTTT
Organism: Psammomys obesus; assembly: GCF_907164565.1. NCBI lineage: Eukaryota > Metazoa > Chordata > Mammalia > Rodentia > Muridae > Psammomys > Psammomys obesus. The sequence continues at coordinate 3,077,269 of NW_026585685.1, forward strand.
CTAAGGGACATAGCAGCAGCCTGGGAAGGGCATGGAAGTGTCACACCATCTGGGAATGGGATGACCACAACCTCCTAGCAGACAGAAATATTTGCAGGCTGGATTAAGAGGAAGAGGCTTTGGAATCAATGCGGTTATTTTAACAATCTGAACTCTTTGGAGATAACTACAGGTCAGAGTGATAACCCTGGGAATGCCATCAGCTCCTAACAGTCCTTCTATGCAATCATGCACAGTCAGTTAGTAGTCAGTACTTTGGTGTTGAGTACATTTGGTGCTCTCCTCCATTCACCCACTCATTTAAAAGGTATAGCCTTTTTAATAGTCTATATTTAATAGGCTCCTATGCTTTGTTGCATACATATTAAGGAAAGCAAGAATGAGTGAGTTATAAATGGAGCAGCTGAGCAGAGAGGCAAAGGAGGAAGAGAGTTTGAAATGTCCAGCTTCAGCTCTGAAAAAAAAAAATGCATCTTCCTATTTCCTGAAATAGTATGAGGTCTCATAGCCCAGAAACACATTATGGCATTGACTTAGACAGTAAAGCCAAAAGTCAGCTATAATTTGGATTTTCCACGGCAGCATGAGCCTGTGTAACTAGAGGATGCCCGCATGGCATACTAGCACTAATAGTGAATAGGCTCCTCTCTCCTAAAGCTGAAATCCTGCCTGGGCACTCAGCTGCCAGCAGGTCCTGCCTCTGGCAGGATTTACCTACTGCTCTCCTGATGTCTTCATCAGGATGTTTCCACTCTTTAGTATAATTGTTTGTCGCAAAACTCAACATTCTACATCCTGGTAAGGACTGAAAGAAAAAAGAGTTTTTGGTTCCTATCTGCATGTGGCTTAGATTTTTTTTTTCAGCAGAGTTTGCTGTGAACTTATGAACTGTGAGCATCTGGGCCGATGGCCCAAGGAAATAGCTTATCTTTAATCTATACGATGAGTATCTCTGAGTCAATTGCTTTCTCTGATCCCTGTCCATGCAACTGGTAAGAATTTGTGTGCTGCAAACATTCCATGCAAGTGAAGGGTAGCTGAGCGCAGAAGCAGAAAACATCAACTTTCTTCATCAAGAACTCTGCTTCCCTCATCTCAAGTAAGTCAACGGTTTCAAACCAATTACCAAGGTAAAATGAATTACCAAACACAACTGACTATACACCTTTTAGGATAAGACGGTTCCCTTCTATTTTCCTTGTCTCAAATGTTTTTCACTTGATTTACTCAAAAGGTTGGCTTCTCTCCAGGTTTTAGGGCCTAAGGATTTCATCTTTTGCTATGCATTCACTTAGAATTTTCCTCCACATAAAGTGATCAGCAAATGTTCGTTTTATTATGGTGATCATTGCCCTTTCTCCTCTATCACAACTCACTTGATTTTCATAGAAACATATGTGATTGCCAGAAAATCAAATCGAGACCGAAAACATTCCTCAAAAAGTAGAGAGAACTTAAAACCAAAATAGTCACAACAGAAAGGAAGACAGGATACAACTTGGGGTCTCAATTTATTTTCCAAGCTTATAGCATATGTAATGTGTAAAATGCTTCATAGTTCATTAGGAAGGGGGGAGGGCAGTGATGGAGGACCCAAAAGAAACCCAAATAACATTGGATATTAGGTACAGTCTGTCCAATGAGACCCCAGCCTGTTACCAACATCATGATAGGGCATTCCATTCAACAAACCTTAGCGACACAGAGGGACTTGTGCATACACCGACGAGTCATGTAATTCATTTCCTTACATGTTCAGAGACGTCCAGTTAGGGTGTACCACCCATTCAATGCAGCAGCATACATCCAGACATCTTCTGACTCTAAGCGCAGGCTAGGCCAAAACTGTCCCTCCTGGTTTCAAAGCGTAGCATTAACGATTCAAAAAGAACGTGGTCCCTGGCCACCTACTCTGTATTGTTGACTCTACCAGATGAGGACAGATGGTGGGTTCAGAATCCAGAGACGAGAATACCTGCTCACAAAAGCAACCGTCAGATGACCTCTCCCCTAAGGCCCGGCCCAGGCATTTCTCGTCCTTACCGGAGTTCAGGTCATTTTCCCGGTGCGACAGTGTCTGTCACTGTTGCGTCCTTGCGGGTGTCCTGCACTCCGTGAAGTAGTTGCTCTCGTCTGTGGCCACTTGAAAATGAACTTTGGTTAAGCAGGTCATAATTTTGGGATTCCAGGAGATCTGGAAATTTAAAGCATAGAGTAAACATCATAAAAAATGAGACATTAACATCAGATTTTCTTGTGCCCCCATTTGAAGGAAGAGTGACCATGCTAAATGACTACTCCTTTGTCTGTCACGGAGGCACAGCAGCACCTGAAAGCAGCGGCCACATGTCCTTTCCCGGCTCCTACGATGGAAGTGGCATGCTCCTGGCTACATTACTTTTAACGCAAATTGAACTAAACTTGCCACTGTGGTTCAGGGGTCTGAAAGTCATAACTATTTCTCTGGGGGAAGGTCTGTCATTTGATGTTTTCATAGGTTGTTGGTTTGAAAATGCCTACATCAGCAATTCTCAACCTGTGGATCACCTTTGGGGGGCTGAATAACTTTGACAAGGGGTATCCTAAGACCACTGGAAAATACAGATATTTACATCACAATTCAGAACAGTAACAAAATTACAGTTATGAAGTAGCAACAAAAATAATTTTATGGTTGGGGGCCAGCACAACATGAGGAACTGAATTAAAGGGTCACAGCCTTGGGGAGCTTGAAAACCACTGTCCTACACAAACAAATTCACAGCAAATGCTCTTGGCCATGCCTGAATGCTCAGAGAAACAGAAAGACAGGCAAAGCCAGACAAACTGCATGCTCAAATGCTTTTATCCAAATGCTGGGTCAGGGTCAAAAGAATCCGACTCTCAAGATAAAAGCCTGGGAGAATGTTACATTTGTCCCTGGCAGTTAACACAAAAGTGTCTTTATTTCATCTAGATGAGAACAAGTCATTGGGCTTTCTGAGAAAGCCGCCTTACCTGCACTGGCTCAGGCTTCAGGAATCTCTGCTGTGTTTGGAAACCTCACTCCACAATAATCCAACAGAGATACGCATTTCATAGGTGAAGCAAGTTGGAGAACGTAGGTAGAAATGGGACAGGATGGGCTAAAAGGGACTCAGTGTCACGCTCTAGTTTCATTCCGCAGCTTTTCACTATCTGTCAACCTCTGGGGAGCTCATCTTAACTCCCAGTGCAGTGACAACGTGAACACCAGCCCTCCATCTCCCTCCATCTCCCACTGAAACAGCACAGACAGTGGGATAGAGAACAAACAGGTCTGCTTTTCTTTCCCTCGGCCCCCTGGGTTCTATCATACGTGTACTCTGCCCACAGTCCAAAGGGTAGGTATGGGGAAGTGGGGAGAAGCCGAGCCAGACCAGGGGCCCCAGATCTCCACCCGCCTGACTGGGTGCAGCCAATCTCTTATCCCACCTGAGCTGGGCTGACTTAGCCCTCTCGCCTGAAAAAGCCAGCTGAGGCCCCTATGCCCAAGACCCAAGGGAGTGTCTTGCCCTGGCCAGGTCCAGCAGGGAAAGGCAGACTGGGTTGGAAGCAAATGGAGGTGGCTACTCGAGGTGCGGCTGCAGCAGCCCAAGCCTGGCCCGTTAGGGCTTTCCTGAGGAGAGGACCTTCTTCTGTTGCTCTCAATGGTCAGCCTGGTGGAGAGGCTTCCCACGGGACCAAACCGTATAAACCTCAAGTGAATGAAATGACCTTTCTCCTGAGGAATTCTCCGCCTCAGGCTCCCACTCAAGGTTGCTGTGTGCAGGTCCCTCCTCCACACCCAGAAATGCCAAACTGCTTAGATCATGCTTCTGGGTAGAGTGGGCAGAGGGCTGGGCTCTAAAAGATTGTCTGAAATACGGTTTACCAGCCAAGCTTTCAACCTTCTTTCTCACCTGCAAATATAAGGACCTCTAGGATATGTGGGGAGGGCAAGCTGTGCAGGCCAGTGTCTGATATGTAACACCTGGAGAATATTAGCAACCCTCCTCTTCCTTCCCTTCCTCTAGACCAAAATATAATGCTTTGTCAAAGTAGGGACCCCATTCATTTTCAGTAGAATGATGCCACGATGAAATCTGTCACTCTGCACAATAACCCATAAAAGTTAATAAAAAAGTGTGACCCCAAATCTGGTTTTTTGAGCACCCATTTGATTGAAGCTCAGTAAGGTGGTTTCAATGGAACCAAACTAGTGTCAGCTCATGACCCTGCTGAGTACCATTCAAGAACTGCACTACGGGCTTAAAAAAAAAGGTATGTTTTATTTATAATGGGATATGACAAGGTTACATAGAGGTAAATTCACAGTAGTGATTGTGTTTGTGTGTGTTTGTGTGTGTGTGTAACAAGAGCCATAAAGAGCAAACACTACCCAGAAATACTTTATGCCACTCGATAATCGTAGGGTCTTTGCTACAGGACTCTTTAAATGATCACATGGCCATCTCTGGCAATCCCAATAACTAATAATTGGTTTTGTTTTTTTTTTTTAAGTTACATTAATAAATGTGCTGGAGGCTTCCAAGGTAGTGAAACCTGAGCAGTAAACTCCATGGAGTTTGTACTCTTTTTTGTCTATTTCTTGCTGTTTGCAGGTCATAGAGGTCCTTATACAAGAAGAAAAAAATTAGTGAGCAGGCCACCACCGGGTGACAACAGGCTCCCACAGACATCTCCTTGGGGAGAAGCCAGCATAAGGAATAGAGGAGAGTACAGACATAAGCCAGCCCCGAGGAACTCTCTTCAACAGAGATGGAAACCCTCCCAGGCCCAGCCACATGTACATGCAGAGATGACACACATACCGTCTTGTCACTGTTCGCACAGATGTCATGGTTGCCCACATGCAAACACGCCTACCTAGCAACCCACACTCAGAGAAATATAAGTGAGAACAATCATCCACACTCAGGGCCAGGGATGAAGAGGGCAAACCGGGGAATCTGCTTTGTTGTTTCACTGGGTCAACGATTGTCAGTGAGGAGGCATGAGTAGTCAATTTCCGTGAGTCCAATATGTTGGTAGTAGCTACACACAGAGCTCTGTGCTGTTCAGTTTTGTGTCAACATGACACAAGCTAGAGTCACCAGAGAGAAGGGAGACTCAATTGAGAAAATGCCCTCCTAACATCTGTTTGCAGAGGCAGGCCTGTAGAGCATTTTCTTAATTAGTAATCCATGGAGGAGGTCCCAGCCCACTGTGGGTGGGGTCACCTCTGGGCTTTTTAGTGCTGGGTGTTGTAAGAAAGCAGGCTGAGCAAGCCATGAGGAGCGAGCCAGTAAGCAGCACCCCTCCATGGTCTCTGCATCAGCTCCTGCCTCCAGGTTCTGGCACTGTCTGAGTTCCTGTGCTGACCTCCTTTGGTGATGAACTGTGATGTGGAAGCATAAAATACATAGACCCTTCCCTCCCCTGTTGCTTTGGTCATGGGGTTTCATCACAGCAGCAATGACCTTTACTAAGACAAGCTGTTACATTTAATCCACCCACTCCAGGTGATGACATAGACAGTAGAACTACCACCTCTGACTCAGGGGGTGGCAAGAGCAAGCACCATGAGCCTTTCTAAGACTCACCAGCATGGCCAATCTCCCCACTCATCAGGAAGTCCCACGCTCCTAACAAGGACTCGCAATGACACAAATGTACCCAGGCCACTGGCTTCACACTCTCTGCTGTAGAGAATCTGTCTTCTTGCAGATCTCAGAAGGGACAGTCAGAGGAACAAAGGAAGGTGATAATTGTTGGGGGAAAAAGATGGCTAAGCATTTTCTCTGGGGCTTACTTTATAAATTTTAGCTAGGTTTTGACTCCATGGATAATCGAAGAATGAATGCGCCTTATAACCTTTAAAATCTATTCTGACTTCTTGAACATTCCATTCATGGACTATTAAAGACTGCCTTTTTTTTTTTTTTTTTTTTTTTTAAAGCACATACTTCCGAACAAAAGTTGTCTGCTTTTGTAAATAATGAAAATCACCAAGGAGAAGAAAGCAATATCAGACTACACTCTTCACTGAGTTCTTTCACATTTAATGTTAGAATTTTAATAACTTAGGTTTAAAGTTATAAGGAAAAAAAATCTATAAACATTCAAGGTAATGGAATCCTGTGTCCTCTAATAGGCTCATGCATCGTGCTAGCTGTAGGGCACGATTTACATTCTTTAAAAAGAGCAGGCTATTGAGGGTCCAATAAATGAAATAAAAATTTATTGTCTTCAGTTGTGTGATGCAGCTTTCTGCAACTTTACATTTCTTTTACAAAATATCATTCACATGGTTCCCACTTCCACTCAGGCTGTTAAGATCCTGGGCACACAAGAACTTTAGGATCCTGCCTTTAATTTTGTTTTTCTTTGGGGAAAGAATTGATACAAACTTAGCATTTTGAAAAAAAAAATCAATATTCAATTTACAACCCAAACAATAATTTCAGGAAGTCTGAGATTCTCCTATGCAAACCAGAGGGAGAAGGGTCAGGAGAAAAAAAAAAAAAAACAAATAAATTAATTCCTTAATTTAAAATTTAAACCTTTCTTTGCCCTGTTGGGCACGCACATGCCAACGCATGACTCCAATTTAACCCCTTCAAAAGACCCGTTAATTTAAGACAGGATTGGAAGCACGGTGTTTTAAAACACCATTGAGTAGTGTTGCTTTTAACGCTACATTATCACACTCTGGCACTTGGCGACCTCGTGGCGTTAGTGGTGGAGCGGCTGCTCTGCGGCATTCCCCTCCACACACAGCCAGTCTCTCACGGGCTGCCCACCCCTTACCTTCTCTCCTAAAATATTTCCTGAGAAAGACATCATGAGGAACTTCCAGTTGGAAGGGACCTGAAGGGAAGAGCTAAGACCAGAGCACCAAGGCTACACTAGGTTGTCTCAGATGGAGCCACGCGGTTGACATGCGGCATCCTGGCTCCGTACCTTGTCCATGGATTCGCCTTCCTTCCCGGACACAACTTTCCGAGCCAAAAGTCAATCCAACGAAGAGTAATGCTGGCTTTTCTAAGTATCACAAATATCCTAAGCCAATTTGGATTTTTTTTTTTTTAAGTGAGAGACAAAATAGTATGGTCTGTTGGGGTGCATACACAGGAAGGGTACGGGAGCATTGATATTGGGCATGGTGACAGTGTCCTCCTTTTCTGAAACAAGGTCACTGCAGCTGGGAAAAGAAAGAGTGAGGACTTTGTGAAACATCGCTTCAGATGGAGGAAGGCGGACAGACCAGGGCAGCCCATTTCAAAGTGTCAGGGCATAGGTCTTCGGACACTCCCTTGCACTGTCCTCTCAAACCAGCTACAAAACATGCAGACAGAAGGGGCCTCCTAGACTGCAACACTGATCCCTATTCTCCCTTTCCCCAGTTCTGCAGCATCCCTTTTTCCTCTCTTCCTGACTAATAATTAAGGGCAATTTGTACAGCAAGGGCAGAGCGACCCTTTTCCTTTCGGTAAGTTGCACAGTGGCGGTGGTGGTCACAAACCACGGGGATGGGACAGCAGTAGTTGCCAGGGTGATGGGCATTGTTTGGTTTCCCGTGGCAGGGCAGCTTGGCACATGAGCTTTGTGAGGGCTTGTCTCCCTGGGAAACTGGATGGCTCCAAGGGGCACCTGCCAACTGGGAGTCACAGTGTTGGTCTCCCCTGGTTTGCGAGAAGCAGGGCTAAGGGGAACTAGGTGGATGGGGTTCTTGCTGAGGCTTAAAAGGGGCGCTGCAGCTGAATGGCTCCCCAGGGTCATACCCCACTTCTCCAGAGAAAGACTGTGGGAGGGGCTGAGGCTGTGCAAAGAGCTTGAGGGTATACATGGAAGGGCAAGTCCCTGTCAGTCTTGAGGGCCCAGCTAGCCTGGCCAGGGCTGCCCACCAGGCAGGGCTGTGGTTGGTCCCATGCTCAGGAGAGTGGACTAGAGTGGAGCCCAGGTAGGCAATCCGGCCTAGGAAGGGCTACCTGCCTCAGGCCAAAAGGAACAGGGCCAGAAACAGGGCAGGCAGGGCTCTCTCTCTCACTCTGGAAAATGAAAAAGCAAATCACTTAGCAGCTGCAAACCGCCAGTGCACATTTTCTGTTAGGCTCTTATCAGAATCTAAGGCAACAAAGAACAAAGACTCAGGCGTGTGGACATTTCCTGGACTGCCCACCACTCCCCAGGGTGGTGTAGTGATATGGATAATTACATGTACAAACACACATGTGGCTGTGTAGTGTCTGGTCTCCTGAAGCAGAAAACAGTGAGTCCCCTAGAATCTATAAGGGGACACCAGAAAGATAGGGGGATGTGGTACTGGGCCATAGGCAGGGACCAGTTGTAAGGCGAGGCTCCCGAGGACACAGCAGCTACACTTTGGTTTTCAGCTGTTGCAGAAACTCCAGGGAACAGCTTCTTCAGAAGTTCCATTTATTAAAGTAAGAAGTCGCCAGCTGCTCGTCAGGGTGGACATCACTTGATTCTTTTCCAATAAAGTGCAGACGGTCGAAGGATACTGGTCTATCCTCTGCCAGTTTCAGTCAGCATTGAAGAATAAAAAAAAAAAAGTCTTTATAAAAGAACTTCCCCCTGGACATACATATACATATATATATATAAAATCTATCTATATATTCTTCTTTTGTTTTTTTCACAAAGCCACAAGTATAGAACTTTTAAACGGATGTCTCAGACTGTAAGCGAAGAACGAACTTGTGAGATTTGGGGTCTATGAACTCTTCAGAGAGTACGATGAACGGGATTTTCTTCACATTGACCACGAGGCTGAAGTCCAAGCATTTGAGGACAAAAACAATTCCATCCCGTAACCCGTTCGTCACAGCCTCGTCACTAATAAGTCTCCACTGTGTCGACAGCCAGCGATCTTTGTCATACTGCAAGGTGGGGCCCGCATTGAGGTATCGTTCAAGGAAAGCCTGAAAACCAAGGAAGAACATCAGGGAAGCGCCAAGGGCTGCTGTGCTTCATGGCCAGGGGCCATCTTTCCTATCCCTGGGAAATGTTATCCGACCACACCTTAGACCCGAGTTCTGCTAAGCACGCTGAAGCTGCGCGAGACCCTCTCTGAGGGGAGAAAGACTCCTCAGACCACTTACTGCATTTTTCTCTTTTGCAACCAGAGGGTGAGGTGAGGTGAAGGAAGCAGCCTAACTGCTCATGCTTGTCAGAAGCCGCTGCTGACATAAATGCCACTTGGAGACACAGGCACCTCCACCCACCATAGCAAAAGATTCTTGAGGGTGGACTGAGCACCTGGCTCGGAGGAGTCATCACTGAATCTGAGGCAGACATCAGGACACGCTCTACCACCTGCTGGCTGCGTGCCTTTGCTCAGTCTTGTGCCCTCTCTCCGGGCAGAGACTACTGGACCTCACTCACTGGGCTGCCAGGAGGTGGGAACGTTCAGTTTGCACAAGGCACTCACAGCTCCAGTGGGCTCATTGCACGGTGGCTATTTTACACAGAACTGATGCCGGTGCTGCCCTGTCTAGAGATGGCCAGACCCGATGTCCCCCTCCACTCTTCTGAGCTCTCACTCCAGGGATACCAAACAAGCCAAAGCTCTCTGATTCCACTACATCCTCTCATGTGCCATTCATTCCTCCTGCCGAGCTCTGCTGCCCAAATTCCTCTCTTGCCCTTCCCATCTTACACTATCTCCCTGAACCTCTCAAACGGCTTGACACATTCTTTTGCAGAAGCTCCTGAAATCACCGGGATGGTGTCATACGTCACTTCCTGAACTATCATGACTTGCTGCCCACTCCCCACCAGGCTTCACACGTGCTGAGGGTAAGAACTATGTCACCACTGTTTTCTAATCTGTCTGGCATAGAATTAAATACATAAATCGGTTTAGTCGAGAGAAAGAAGGAACAGATGATATACAATGAAAAACACTGGCATGTATTCATCTGGTCCTGGGCCGAGGTCATTTTGGGTTTTCAAGCAGTCCTCTTTCGTAACTCCTCCACTCTGCAGCTCAGTGCAAGCAGCTGTAGCCATGGCAATAGGCACAGAAGAAGGTGCTTTGACTCATGTAACTTAATTCAAATGTGTGTCAACAGACAAGAGGTTATGCACGTCTACGGATCTGGTGGAATCAGGAGCAGCTATTCGAGGGAAGGGAGCTGAAGCTTCGTGAGCCAGGTCTGCGTGTGTGGAATGAAGGAGCCAAGACGCTTTGAGCAAGGAAAGCAGGTTATCAAAATACAGATGTTTCTAATATCAAAGCATTCCTGCCTTAAAAACTAGAATGCAGACACAGTTGAAAGAACATACAGCAACCAACCTCAGCAAAAACTGTAGGGAGTGTGTGTGTGTGTGTGTGTGTGTGTGTGTGTGTGTGTGTGTGTGTGGTGTAGTGGGGAAAAACAGTGTTTTATTATTTTTTTTCCTCAAAATTTGTTTTTGATTTTTGTTTTGGGTTTCTAATTACTTCATTTGTTTGTTTACTCTGCACGTATGTATGTGCGTATGCACACACATGCATGCTATGATATCTATGTAGTTGGAAAACAACTTTGGAGTCAGTTCTCTACTCCAGCATATAGATTCTGGGACTTGCACTCAGGTTTGGCGGCAAGCTCCTTTATCCAAAGAGCCATCTCACCAGCTCAAGTTTTGTTTTTGTTTGTTTGTTTGTTTGTTTCTAAGAAGGGTTCTGCTAGCTAGCCCAGGTTGGACTAGAACTTACTACATGGCCCAGGGTAGCCCTGAACTCATGATCCTTTTGCCTCAGCCGCCCAAGCCTTGTGATTGTAGTCATAAGCTACCACAACCAGGTGAAAACATAACTTCCTACATTAGACTTTTCTTAAGAAAGCGTAAGTCTTCAACAGATGATATACTATAGCATGCTAGACACTCTTTCACTTGTAAATGATTGCCAGTTTGGAATATTAAATATTAAATATTTAATATTAATATTAATAAATATTTATTAATAATATTCATTATTAATATTAAATATTAAATAGAATATTCGGGGGGTGGACAGCCCACCTTTAATGGAGAGTTGTGCCTACAGGTAGTAATTGAAAAGCTGGTTCTAGGCTGCTCCTCATAGAGCAAAATCTGATGTTCACACCTCATAGAAAATGCCACGACATCTGCATGTACCCTGCAGACGTCTGTCCTTTAGGATGCGTCATGTCTCGGTGGCTTGCGATACCTTCGACACTGTGACGCTAAGTAGCTGCTACGCTGTGCTGTTTAGGGGACAGTGACAGGAGTGTGCACACCCGCTCAGTGGGGCAGGAAAGTGTGTCTACATGTTCAGTGCGGGGATGCATGTTTCCACCCACGGCCGGCAGACTCCACATATGTGGGACCTGTGGATACCGAGCTCACAACGGACCTGACTGTGTTAGAGAATTTTCCTGGTTGAGGGACTGCTGAGTCAAAGAAATGGAAAACCTAACAGTTTCTCTCTGGATATTTCTACATGGCTTTTCCAGGCCGGTAGTGCTGACCCCTGTGGGAAGTATAAGAATTAGATGTCTTCGGGACAAAGCTATCAAATGTTCCACGGGCACCATGCCAAGGCCATTCATGCTTTCATGAGACGTATATGCTTTTTAGCTTCCTTTATCATTATTTCTTACACAACAACCCCATCAAGCAGATATCCCTATACATGGCATGAATCAAGTACAAAAAAACCTGTGCACTGCTACAAACCAACTAAGTGGTTCGGGTGAGAATCTGAACATCCGATGCAGCCACCTTTTCCCTCTTGGCCATTGTCCCGCATTAAATAGCATTGATGGATACTGTAATATCTATCCCTAAAAACATACTAATGCCATCATCTGAAAGACAGTTCCATAAAAACAAATTCTACAACACCCAAAATGGTGACATCATTTCTACCGAAAACCAACAGCTGTTTAGTCGGACTTTGTCAAATGACAGGTATGACTTCTAACATATCATCACATGAATTAACATGAGGTATGAAGAACAGCCTCAATTTACAGGTCAGGAAACTGAGGCAGAGTACCAAAGCCAGACAGCCAGACAGCTGGTGGAGGGTCCAGGTTACAGGTTAAAATGGGTTGGTTTAGCACAAGCGCCCACCCTAGCCACTACTCTGTCCTGCTGAGAGACCTTCAAAATGGACATTTAAAAAACAATTTAACCCGGCCAGGGAGCTGGTCCGGTGGGTAAAAGGCTTGTTGTACAAGTGTGTGTGAGGATCTGTATTTAGATCCTTAGCGACCCCCCCCCCCAATGGCCATGGCAGTGCCTACTGTCTTCCCGGCGTTGGGGAGACAGAAAAGAGCCCAGGGCTCACTGGCCAGCCAGTCTAGCAGGATCACTGAGTCCCAGGATCAGTGAGACACCCCTGTGTCAACAAATAGGGTGGGTGGGGCTGGAGACCTGGCTCAGCAGTTAAAGAGACCGAGCAGCTCAAGTTTAGTGCCCATTTCAGGAGACGAGCAGTCATCTGTAACTCTACCTCCGGGGACCTAACACGTTCTTCTGGCCTTTGCAGGGGGCGTCCAAACACACACAAGAGATGCTCACACAGAGACACACAAGTACATAGAAATAAAAGACAAGTCTCCAAATGAGGTGGTGAACCACAGAGGAGACACAGGATGCCAGGCGGCTGGCCGAACCTGGGACCTGTCTGCCTACCGGCCCCGGAATCGCACCTTGGGGGTCATGCTGTTGGTGATGCAGAAGGCCAGGTGCTGAAGGATGCTCTCCATGCTGTGGTAGTGCTGCTGCCGTGTGGTGCGGAGGTACTTCTGCAGGGCCCTGGCCATGGAGGGGAAGATGGCCTGAGCTGCCTCTCTGGGGTCCATCACCTCCCCGGGAGCTTTCTGCTGTTCTTCAGCCTGGAGACGCTGGATATGGATGAAGGCTTCTTCTACTGCTACCACCAGTCTGGAAGGAGATTCGGCACAGTGTCAAGGCGGTGCCCATTGCGGGGGAGGGGGGGAGTTGGGGACAATCCGTAGGACTCAGGGAGTCTTTTGTTCACTGCAGCACCCTGGCCTACTACCAACACTGCTATCCCTAGTGGTCCTCCCAGGGGATGAGAAGAACCTGGGAGAAAGAAAAACAACAGCAGAAATAAGATGAGGGTGGAGGTGTGCCTGGGCCTCTCTGTTCTGCCAAAAACAAGCTCAGGAAAGTCACTTCAACCTGTGTTTTGATTTCCCCAATACAAGGTGAGGTAGAAAGACTTCTGGTTCATACACCACTGGGAAGAAGGTGAGAGCATGCAGAAGCAGCAGATGAAGAACCAGAGCTAGGGGAGCTTTCCTTGGGAGAGTGCCTGGCTGTACCACAGAGACCTGGGGTAAATCCTTAGCAGTGCATGGGTAGAGCAAGAGGTCCAGTAAGTCAGGCCGACAAGATGACTCAGGGTAAAGGTGCTTGCTGCCAAGCCTGATAGACTGAATTTGATCCCTGACCCCTGGAACTCTTGTGGTGGAAAGAAAGAACCAATCCCCAAAAGTTGTCCTGATCTCCACATGTGCAATGTGGCACACACAATCACACATACGCACACACGTACACACACACAAACACACAGATGATTTTTTTTTAACTTTTTAAAAAGAAGTTCAACGTCATCCTCAGCTACACAGAGAGTTCAAGGCCTGGTTGGGCTACAAAAAAAAAAGGAAGATAAAGCAGAGCTTCAACCTCCTTGATCTACCCGCCTTTCATAGCCCCCGACAGCAGCTCAGGAAAGGGTTAGGCAGCAGGCACAAGGGAAGCCACCTACGTCACCTTCAGTTAGCATAGGAAACCCTGTGGGTAGGGCTGGCCCCCTCCAAGGGCAGCAGCAGAAGCTGCTGGAAATCTGCTCTAAATGCAAAGGCCCAGGCTCCAGCTCCAGCCCCACAGACCTTAAGCTTTGTGAGTGGGCCTGGGGCCAGTGATGAGTGTTTAGAGGTACGTCTGGTGGTGATGACACACAAAGTCTGAGACACGCGAGAACAAAGTGGACTGTAAACATTCACACAGGTCATATTTACAAACACAGAGCTAATTCTGGAAGTTCTTTAAAAAAAAAAGGTGAAAAATAAAACGTCTGACAAGAGGGGCCAGGGCTGTGAGGGTCACTGACCTCGCTCTCCTCTTCTTCACCCGCCGTTCGTGCTCAGCCTCTTCATAATACAGCTCGTTGTGGCTGGAGTCCCTGCGCCGAGCAGCCGCGGCAATCATGGCTCGGGACTGGCCGGTGGCATTGTTACTGGGCCCTTTGGTGCAAGGAAAACGGTAGAGCAGCTTTAACATCGAAGGCCAGGAAATGGAACATAAAAACAGTGCCGGGGTCTGTTGTTGGTACTCTCCCACCCACGCCCTATGGAGAACGCACAGATCCTAAGAGTGACTTCCCTAAGCGAGGTACTACGAATTCACAGCCACCGTGAACTCTAACCCCAGTCTGATGGGGGCCGTGGAAGAAGAACTCGGAAGGGGCTGTTGGATGCTCACCCCTGAAAACGTTGGCCAAGAGCAACACCCGCCAGAGAGTGCCGAAGATGTCACTTACCGTCCGCTACACAAAGTTTCAGTTTGGCCATAAGGGCAGCTGGGACATCGCATGCAGCGAACATTGAGAGAGAGTGAGGAGGACGGGAGAACAAGGACAGACAGAGAAAAAAGAGCGTCAAGGGACACGTACAGTGATCACACACAGGAAAACAAGCTAAGCCTGGGTGCTGTCACCCCAAACACCGGAGCCCAGAGACCACAGAACTCCCCATCTGTGAGTCGGCCTGAGGACTACCCCACTTAGTTTCTTAGCAGAAAGACATGGCCAGGACCTCAGGCTTCCTTCTGGGGGACCTGTTTCTGCTGATTAAGTTTTCCCATCATGAATGAAATTTACCAGTCATATACCTTAGATAGCCAAATTAAAAAAAAAAAAAAAAAGTAGACAGTATACCATTACGAAAACCTGATACCTATGTAAGTCAGCTGACCTGGTGACAACACGATTCCCTTCTGGAGTCTGCAAAACCCTTGTCTTACCCTAGGTGCCAAGCAAGAAATGACAGGGAGTCCTGTTTCTCACACTTGGTCACCTGACACCCTGAATGAACCTGGGTGCTGACTCCTCTAGTCTGGCTTTAGCCTCTTGTCACCATTCGGCTCCTGCTCCCAGCCAGGACTGAGATGCAGGAGAGTGGCTCCCAGCCTGAACTGTGCTTCTAGGCCTGCTGCCTTTAGGGAGCATTCTCCGTCTTTGGGTTAGTTGTGGAGATTTTGAAAAGCATTCATTTCCTAAGGGTTTTCACCTAAGGTGTTCCCAGCAGGAGGTAAGGAATACAATTTCTAATACCAAAATCCCCTAGTGGATGAACTTGACATGTATGTAGATGGTAAACTGACATTCCCCTGGAAAACATGTTTGCCTACATTTAAAATCAAAAATAGAAATTGTTCTGAAGTGAGAAAAGACTATAAGGCAAGCATGGAATACAGGTAGAAGCAAATGTACCATAAAGTTTTAGCCACAGAGCAGCCTAACCATGTCCCCACACCCCACAAACGGTTTCGAGCACATACCATCTACATTGTAGACTTTCAGGCCCGCCATGTGCTTGGCTGCTCGGAATTTGGATGCTGTTAGGAGGTTTGGGTTATAGATAGTGAAGTCCTTGTAGTAATTTTCCAGAACCACCAGTGCTGCTCTCTGGATGCTGTGAAACGAGAACAAAAATGAATGCAAGGTTTTCACAGACTACAGCGGGTCTGAAATGAGAAGTCCTTCTAAGTCTAACAGCAAGTCAGGGTAATCTCCCAGGAAAGTCCCTGGCTCCTGCACTCCCCACTTGTCCCACTGTTATAGCCTCCTTCCCTTTCCCAGGCTCTGCCATTCCCAGTATCCATCCAGCCAGTAGCTGGAAGAGGAGAAAGTAAGTTACAACCTATAACTGAGATTTGGGTTTGGTGTATATGGAAATTTTCCTGTTTGTCTTTAGTTTACAAAAAAAAGAAAGAAAGAAAAAAGGAAAGGAAAGAAAGGAAAGAAAAGGAAAAGAAAGAAAGGAAGAAAGAAAGAAAGAAATAAAGAAAGAAAGAAAGAAAGAAAGAGAATTGAGGAGCCCCCCCCTCCATTAAAAGTAGGAGGTTTGATGATGGTCACAGAGCTCCTGAATGAAGGTCAGAGTTCTGAGGCCCTCAATCAGTGGCCGGTTTCACACACAACACTGCCCCTGGCCTTCAATGTTAGAGGGATGGCTTTCCTATGAAGCAGAGTCGACTTGAAATGTGGCTTCAGCTAGGATCATCTGGGTCCTAAGATCCTCACAAGCCCCTGCCCTTCAGCCGCTGTCTTGGGCACTCAACAGATGATAACTCCAAGCTACCATTGTGGAGCACAGATGATAACACCCCTTCCCAGGAGCGTGGGTGCATGCTGGGAGCTGACCGGAAACACTTTCTGCTGCAGATGCAGAACCCCTGATGTTTCCAAGATCAACCAGCACTGACACAGGAAGTGCCTTCACTCACCCCATCTCGGCTCACCCTCGTGATCACTCCAGGCAAGAAAACAAAGGTCCAGAAATTCACGAGCCACACAATGTGATGGCGGTGTGCGCTGTGTGGTCTGGCTGGAACTAACTGCATTGCAAACTGATAGCCTAGATGCTGGCTCTTCACCGGACACCTGCAGCTCTTGAGGCCGTTCACCAACCACGGCGTGCTAAATACCACAGCTCTGTTTTATCTTGCCTTCTGAGGCTCCTTCCCGGCACTCTAAGATAATGGGCTTATCAGGATTATTTACGCTAGCCAGAATGCCAGGAGAGGGGCTGCCTTGGATTCCTGGAGGAGTACATGCTCTCACAGTGGCTCAGAGACTGTCACTTCACTCTCTACTCACCAGGCAGCCCTTAGCTGAAGCTCTCGCGTGTCACCTCCCACTCCCCCCTTCCCCTGACTCCCTCCGCTCCACACAGGGTTGGGGATGAGGCCTAGTTGGGAGGGTGCTTTCCTCTGCACTTCATGGGAACCGAACAGGCATTAGGACAGTGTGGGATGCAAGAGTCGCTTCCCCAAGGGGTGACCCTCAAGTTGAAGGGTGTCATTGCAGAGCTTTATCAGCTCAGTGTGCGTTCAGCCTCCTCCCCGCCCTCTGTTGTGACCTTCTCCAGAGAGGGGCAGGGGTTCCCTCACCCCCACTGCATGCAGAGGCGCACCCACTCCCATCACACACTTCCCCAAACATTGCGGCTGCTCTTCTGGCTCTGCCCACGGGCTAGTTTTCCAGAACCTCTGGGCCTAGGATGAGACAGAGCCCCTAAGTGTGAAAACAAACCTCGGCTAGACAGACACACTGGCTCAAACTAGTTCACCCCATGCTTTTATACCAGCAGACGAATTTCTCTAGGTGCTGGGATTATTATAACAGAAAACCATGTCCCTCATCCAAACTTAAAAAACTGGAGGGGCAGGGGTTTGAGAGATGATGCAGCCATTAGGCACTGGCTGCTCTTGAAGATGTCGCAGGTTCAGTTCCCAGCACCTATATGACTATACCTGTAACAGGGGATCTAATACACCCTTCTGGCCTCTGTGGCTCCTTCAGGCAATATGCTGCCTAGAAACTCTGCAGATGCATCCACATTACAAAGAAGTGAATAAATAAATCCCCCTTTCAAAAAAAACCTAAGAACTTAAAGGCAGTTACTCACAGGGCCATCTTCAAAGCAAACCTTGTGCCGGCTGCTGGGTTTTGATTTTCATCCAGGTCACAGGGCGGAGCCCAGAGAATCCCACGGGCTCAGTCCAGTGCTGAGGAAACAGTGTCGTTGCTCAATGCCTTTATCCCGCAAGTGCCATCTTCTGTCCTTGCCTCACTCTTGCAGAGCTCCTACCCGGCTACATTCTAGCACTGCCTAGGACAATGCACAGAAAGGACCTAAAACCCCAGCTCAGATGTAGCCCATAGACTCAGTCTCCAAGTGGGGTCCCTAGTAAGGGGAACAGGGACTGTCTCTGACATGAACTCAGTGGCCTGCTCTTTGATCACCTCTCCCTGGGGCATGCAGCCTTACCAGGCCACAGAGGAAGACAATGCAGCCAGTCTTGATGAGACCTGATAGGCTAGGGTCAGATGGAAGGGGAGGAGGTCCTCCCCTATCAGTGGACTATGGAAGGGGAAAAGGGAGAAAAGATGGAGGGAGGGTGGGATTGGGAGGAGACGATGGAGGGGGCCAGAACAGGGATACTAATTGAATAAATTGTAATAAATAATAATAATAAAGGCTCGTGGCTGCCAATGCTGGAGCAAAATCCTTGACATCCCCTAAGAACTTACCAGGATGGGCCTGGTGCTGTGGGACAAGAGACATGGAGCCTCACACAGGGCCTCAGTCTTCCCAAGGCCAGAGAAGCCCATCTCCCAAGAACCACAGAAGAGAAGAGTGGGTGCCCTGCTCCTTCTCCAATCCCTCATCTCACAGAGGCACCAGGGTGCGTCACAGCCAGGCACGGTCCTGGCCAGATGCCCAGGCTGACAAGCTAATGCAGGAGCAGAAGTACTCTTGCGCCAAGTTTATAAATGCCTCCAAGAGCTGTGCACACTCTCGCCTACAGAGAACTATTTGTCTGGCACTCAATGCTTCCCACATTAGGAGGGAATAAGAATGTCCACAGAACGAAGACAATACACAACCAATGTGTCCAATTTTAAAGAGGCTGCAACTGTTTGAGTTAAAAATCCAACATTACGGAGCTTCGTCTTTTTATAGAATAAACCATGTGCTACATGCCTGAAGCCTTGCTGAGACCCAGGACGGCGATTCCCCATGTTCATCGCTGAGCTGCGCTTTGTACATAACATCTGAAGACATGGGGCCATACAGTAGGCAAAGGCTACCTGTGTCCACATTCTGCTCTAGGCTGCTGGAACAGTCTAAATACTCAGAACTCTACGGCTGATGTCGTTTTCTACCTTCTCCCTTGCTGTTAGCTATCAAAGTCATTTCGGCGGTTTAGGTGCTGACTAAGTCATAGCCTCACAAAACTAGGACATACAGTGCATCCACTCCAATGTCAGTGCTCAGACATCTATCTCCCCTGCCTCTGTCTCTTTATATGCTCCACGTATGGTACCATATAGGCCTCTTTCAGGGAGCCCTTCGCCCTCTATGGACCCTGTGGCCTGTCCCTACACTCAGAGAACCCTAGCACTACACAGACTGGTAATGTCCTACAAGGAGTTAGGCGTGCAGTCGCTGCCTCTTTAACTGCTTGCAGAAGTCCCTCACACACAAGGGAGGCCTCCTTTACTTCCTCCACACATAACACTTGTTGGCTCAACAAGTCTATTTATGAAATCTTAGTACTTCATAAAACCATTAGACGTTTGGTAAGATTTAATAATGATTTAACATAATGTAAAGGGCACAGACTAAGCACATGCCTTGTAAGTGACACCGTCATAGTCATGAGTTTCTGTGTCCACGTGTGCCCTGAGGAGGCTTCTCTGTCCCTTGTGTGCACCTGTGCCAATCTCTCTCGCCAAGAGAGACTGTCTTTGGAAGTGAGCCAAGGTGGATCCCTCCAAATAGCTTTGCTTGGGGATAGGAACCATGAGGACCATAAGGTCATGGCATTCTTTGTCCACTCTGTCTCTTGACAATCAATTCACTTATTGGGAGGAGAGCCATGACTCACAGGTGGAGAAAGCCTTGGCCTGAGAAGCAGAAAGTCTAGATTCCAAACCTGATCTTACCATTCTGTTACTTTCTAAAATCTGTTTCCTCTTGGCCTGCGATGGAGAGATAAAACTGACTGACTACCTTATTTGGTTGTTAAGAAGATTAACTGAAATCATGCCAGGGAATGTGTTTATAAACCTTAAAGCGTTATGCAAAGTAGTATCATATTATTGATAATGGGCCCAAGCATTTTATGATAGGGAATGGGGCTGGTTGGCTCATGCCATTCCTGGGCATAAAACCATGGCTCAATATCCATTTATACAGAATGATTTATTGTGCTTTGTATCTTTAATGTTCCCTTCAAAGATGAAGCATTAAAGACTCAGCTGCCGGCTTGAGATGCTGTCAGAAGTAGCAAAACCCTCAGGAGGCAAAAACCTCCCAGAAGGAAGTCAGGTTACTACGGTTGTGCTCTTGAAAGGGACCTTGGGAGCCCTGATCTGCTGCTCTCTCTCTGCTTCCTGGATGCCCTGAGGTGAACAGCTTTGTTGGGCTGTATGTTTCCTACCACAATGCTCTTGAATCCCTGCTGGAGATTCAAAGTGTTGGGGCTAAGTGAGCATAGGCAAAGCAAACAAACACACAAAACCTGAAATTGTGGGCCCTAGTAATCTTTCCTCCATAAAAACTGATAATCTTACGCATTTTGCTTCAGCAATAGAAAAATGACCAACACACTCCCAGAATTCTAGAAATGAAAGTGATCTCTGCGTTCCGCTGGAGATTCAAGAATCAAAGAAGTCGGAATCCATTTCTTTGAGAGCACCCCAGGCAACTCCAGACTCTGAAGAGATTATTCTCCCACTGTGCCAAACTAATCTTTAACTTCTGCTTTCCCTGGGGACAGGGTCCTCTTACTTACTAAAACATCTCAGACTTGGAGAAAACATTTTGGCTATAAATCATCTCTTTTTCACCCACGTAGGTTGTAAAGAGAGGGATTGAAGTCTAGAAAAGCATGCATTCACACACACACACACACACACACACACACACCATGCACCTCCACACATATCCCTTTATTTACTGTTCATTTGCACTCCCCTTGAGTGTGCCTTCTGCAACCAAACTAGTACACATGACTGAATTCAGAAATAGCACAGGTCTTTGATATGCCAGGCTAACGCCTTTACAACTTCAAGTCCTCCCAGAGCAAGTGGAGAGAATGTGGCCAAATAGGTAAGACCCTCTTAAGTTTCAGCCTCTTCCGATTCATCTTGCTCTGTTAACAAAACAGTGTTCTCCATGCATGGGAAATGTGAACATCTTTCTCACACGCAACTGCCCACATCAGTGCCACGATTCCAACTGCCTCAGTCTGTGCTGGTAGTTGAAGTGCTGAGCAGTTTTCTCAGCACAGTAAGATCTGGAAAGACTTGCGTTTAGATTATAGACTCATTATCCTTCAAGCCAACTATGCTGACATCCAGAAAAGATCCAGAAAAGAATGAAGAACCAGCTGCTCCATCTCCATCACAGCCATTGTAAACCCTGAGCCCCTGTGATGCTCCAGACATTGAGCTACAAGCCAGACATATAAAAGGAAGTTCAGTTTTCCAACAGGTGCTGACAACGACCCAAATGATGAGCACGCTTAAAAGATTCAAACCGGGGCAGAATGCAAACACAGGCAAGGCAAGGAGACGGGGTCCACACAACAGGCAATGCTAAATGTCCGAGCTGAGTCTTAACAAGTCACTGTTGGTCCCATTCTGTGGACACTGGGCTCCGGAAATTCCAAGCAGAGGAAACAGGATGAGGAGAAATGGGTGTAATTACTGTCCTGCAACATATGTAGTGGGAGTAGCAGGGTCAGTGTTCATCACTGGGCAGCTCTGAGGAACCCAAGGAAGACCATCTCCTGAAATCTCTATCTTTCTGGAACCTCAGAGTGTGACCTGATGAGGAAATGGCAGATGTCATGGACACTCACAATGGTGTATCCTGAGAAGAACCAAGGAGGCAGAAGTGGGAGAGATGCAGCTTACGCCAGCGAGAGCCAGGACTGCCAGCATGCTGCACAGGAAGGAGAAAGCACTGAGGAAGGGTTCTTCTTAATGTCTCCAGAAAGAGTGAGGCCCCGCCAAGACAGAGATCAGACTTCTGAGACACTGAGACGGAGAGCTGTTTTGAGCTAGCAAGTTTGTAGCACTTTCTTATTGCAACTCTCAGAAGCTAAGAAAGAAGGGAAGCTAGTCAAGGGGAAGGCAGGGCTGAGCTGGCTGGTAGCTGAGGCGCTGCAGGAACGCAAAGGAAAGAGTGACATCAGGACTGAGAAGAGCACAAGGATACCAACAAAACACTGCCCGGACCCCCGACCATCTTGTCACTTCTAAGGCCTGCTCCAGTGGCTACATTTTAGGGCTTAAACTAGGTATTCTGACAAAAATGTTGAAATACAGTATCTCGAATTAAAGTTGATTTTGCTTGTCTGTCAAAACTCCCTGCCAGGATAAGACCATCCCAGTGATGGTTAATATTGACAGGATCTAAAAATCACCCCAGAGACAAGCCGTGAGAAGTTATCTACCTTAGGTTAAATTGAGTTGGGAAGACGTGCATGGAAAGGAGAAAGGAGCTGGGGCGCAACATTCACCTCTCTCTGCAGATGCAATACGCCCAGCTGCCTTGCGCTCCTGCTGCTGTGACTTCCCCCAACCCTATGGGCTGTACCCTGAGCCAAAATAAAGCCTTTCCCTCTTAGGGTGCTTTTGTTAGGCATTTGACAGCAGCAACCAGATAAGTAACTGACACAACCATCCGTGCCCACCATTCAGCCAACTGCCAACAATCCGCAGCCATATCTCTGAGAGCTGAATACTCTACATGCATGGGGCTTCACTATCCCAGACTGGGAGAAAGACAGAGCCAAGGCTACACACAGCAGGCTCTGTGTGAGTCCCAGAGAAGCAAACAGAATTAGCCCTGAGCGCTGCAGCCTCAGTAAGGCACAAATAGTGTTTACATCTCCAGACCCTCTGTCTTTTAATTAAGATGTTCGTATTTGGGAAGCTAGCTTGATCAAGTCCCACACGGATAACAGGCAGCATGCACCTTGGAACTCAAGAGGACAATACGGGGCAGAAACTGGAATCGGCTTGATTACGTTTACTAACCCAGGAGACGGGGTGAACTTCCTGGGACAAAGCATCTTGTGACACATTTCTGGGACGAAGCACGCTGCCTGTGATCTTAAATGACGAAGCACACAACCCATCCTGAGGAGGGACACAGATCAGAGGCTCTGGCTGGCTGGTGAGGTGAAACCCTGGTCTATGACCTCTTGGATTCACAGGTGACCCAAGCCTGGCAGTTCAGGCAGGGTGGGGTGGGGAGGGGGAGACTTTGGATCAATAACCATGAGCCTCCACACTGAATACCAGACCACACACAAGACTCACAGCCTATCATTCCACAGGGAAAGAAGAACGAGCGGATGGGAAGCCAGGGACACTGACGCCAGACTTCCAAGACAGAACCCACAGGACAGAGTCACCATGGGATGGTCTCCAAAGTGCAGGCTTGGGGACACCTTGAGCACTTCCCCGGGCTTTTGCCATCTCCGTTTTAAGCTGAGGATGAAAGCAAAGCCCTGAAAGCTATCCCCTTTCACACTGCAAGCGCAGCCACTCACATAGGATAAGCACACTGGGTAAGGGTCTGTGAGGGAGACCTGCTTCTTCTGGTCTCAGGAGAGGAACAACACAAAACTGTGCACATTCCCCGGCCATTATGCACACTCTTGTGCAGGGCTCTGAGTGTGATGACAGCTGACAGACATTTTCCTTCTAAGTCTCTGATGAGTCATAGCCAGAGCCAGGACACTGGAGCCGTCTCCTTGGGTACCCAGAAGACCTGTTCCATAGGCGAAAGCCCTGCCACTGGCTCCCCAGAGGACTGCAGCTCTGCTTCAGGCTATAGCGCAGATCCCCACCTCAACGCCACCTGCCTATATTTTCAGTCCAGTCTGTGCCACAGTCCCTATCTGGGAACTGACCTTTCTTAGCGTCAGGCATTACTGTGGTTAATCACACAGAGATAAACACCAGAGACCTGAGGATCAAAGACAATGGCCTGCCTCATGTGTTTAAAAACATCTCTCTAGACAGAGACCAAGATCACCTGCACACAAACCTGAGAGCCTGGCCTTCTCTTGCCTCTCACCCTCCTCAACATCAGTGCTGCTGGCTTCGGAAAGACCGTGGGGACACAGATGATAATCCTGGGGTCCAAGGGTTAACAGCTACCCAATGGGATCAATCTCTGACTACAAAGACGGGAACAGGCTATACCTGGCATGGAGCTGAAGGCCATAGAGTGAGTCAGAGAAGGGAAGCCCCAGTCACCACTTCCCTGCTTGCCAGCGCCTTGACACGCACAATGACACCTGTATTTATGGACGGGAGCTGGATGGGACCAGCCCACAGGAGCCCTGGAGGGGAAAGGATCCTGTTCGGGAATCTCAGCCATTTTCTCTTTAGAACAGCTACCTTCTCCAACGTGGTCCTCAGTGCTTATACTAACCCTGCCCAGGGGATGGCTCTCTGTATCAGCATGGCCCCCAAGTAGGCTGTCTACACTAGCATGGGTCCCAGGTAAGCTGTTCTTCCAGCAAAGAACTTAGGAAAATACCAGTACGGCCTCCATACAAACGCGATACCCTGGAAGCCCTTCCACAGCACCATGGCTCCTAGGAAGGCATATACAAGTGTAGCCCTTAGGAAAGCAGTCTCAACTGCCACGGTCCCCTCCCCCCAGGCAGTGGAAGCTGGCTTCCCTTCCATGGGTGCCGTGCCCTGTGAGAGGTGAATCCTCTGGCCTCAGCGTGAGGCTGCAGGCAGACGCCATGCACAGCAAGCCATCCCAGGCTGTGGCGGCTGCCGGGGAGCGGCTGGATAAACACAGGGCTTCAGTGTCCAGAAACTTACACTCTCATTAAAGCCACTTTCAAGAGGCACCGCAGGACCAAACCACAAACGGCAGCTCTGCGCTTGCCTTGAAAATTCTCCTAGAGCCTGAACAAACCCCTTCACCCTCTAGTCTTAAGCTTGCACTCATTTTTTTTATTTGCTGCTTTTCAAGGGAGTGCGCACGGGGACTGGTGAAATGCCGTTACTGGAAAGTAGTTACAAATGAAAACACCCATTTCTAAAAATAACAGTTTATATATGAAACCACGATAGTAATCGCATGAGCCAAAAACTCCAGTAGGCATTTAAAAACACTCCTCAATGTCACAGCCAATGGTTCTGGGCCTTCAGCAGCCACCCAAGACCATTGGTGCCGGGCCCCAGTGTGGGAGGGGAGGCCTGGGCCAGCCCCACAGCTAAGCCTGATCTGTAGCTTGAAGACCAGCTTGGACACTGCTAGACTCGGGGACTTAAGACTTCCCAAGGTGCTGGAGTAAGCTCAACCCCTTCCTTGTTTTAATCAGAAAAGCACAGAATAAACAGGGAAAGCAAAGCCCCCTACTCAAGCCTGGAGATGTGCGGGTGAGCCGCCCAGAGGACAAGACCCAGCCCTATTTCATTAGGGAGAAGCTTGCTTACTGTCCCCACAGATTCCTGGGTTTTAGGGTAAACGGTTGCTAGTGCTGAGAATATCCCCATCTGAACTTGGGCTATGACAACACACACACAAAACAACAACAACAACAAACCAAGTTAACTGGCATCTCTATGCATAAAGGCACTAATCCTATCAGACTAGATTCTTAGCCTATGACTTCAAGCCCGTCTCCAAGTACACATTACGGTAAGGGTTTCTGCATGTGTGTGGAAGAAGGAAGATAAAAATGCCTTTTAAGCAAAGCCATCTAACACCTGTATACAGGCATACATTCTTACGGTTTAAAAAGCAATTTGGGGGTCATTTCTTTTAAAGCAAAAAAAGGTTCTCTGGTCAGTTACCAACCCTGTGAAGAAGAGGTTCATGTCCAATACCAATTTATAAGATACACAGAGTCGTACCGAATGAAGCAAAAAAAAAAAAAAAAAAAAAAAAATAGCCAAACCCCACAGTGCTGTGGGTTGTGTGGGCTTTTGCGGGTTCTTTTTCTTCTTCCTGCTGGTGATTATCGGCAAGTTATAAACATTCCTGAACACCCCTGGAGCAGCACTACGTCCCCACTTACAACATTTCTAATCCTTTCCGATACAGAAGTTAAGTATCAGAACTGTAGGCAAAATAAAGTTAAGCAGGCTGGGAATGTTGAGCCTGAGGTGGAGGCGTTGACAGGATCAAGGCAAGTGGTTCTCACCTACCCAATGCCGTGAACCCTTTAGCACAGTTCCTCGTGTTGTGGTAACCCCAGCCATAAATTATTCTGTTGCTGTTTCATAACTGTAATTTTGCTACTGTTATGAATCATGATGGAAATGTCTGCTGTGCAGGATCTCTGATATGTGGCCCCTGTTGAAAGGGTCATTTGTCCCCACAAAGGGGTCGTGACCCATAGATTGAGAGACACTGATGTAGGAGCTCCTAAGAGATGAGACTGTAGGGGATTATTTAGATTAAGTTAGCCTCTGAGCATGCCTGAGAGATTCCCTAGGTTGGGTTAGCAGAGGTGGGGGGGGTCACTGCAATGTGGGTGGTACCATGCCACAGGCTGGGGTCCTGGGCTGAATAGAGAGGAGACTCTGCCTCCTAACCGTGGCTGCCATGTGACCACCCATCTCAAGTTCTGCTGCCAAGGCGTGCCCACCATGGCTGACCACATTCTCAAACTGTGAGCCATAATACGCTCTTGAAACGTGGGCTTGCTTTAACCAAGAAAGAGCATAGCAGAAGTGACACTGGGCCAGCTCTAGGCCTCAGCTCTACCAGGCCTGAGAACTTCTACTCGACTACCCTTCAAAGCCTTGAGCTGCCTCCGACATCTAGGTACTAGGTACGACATCTAGGCAGAAGCGTTAGGATCCATGTGGGGACAGAGAGCATCTCGGGGTATGCAGAAGCATGCTGGCCCACTATGTGTATCTAACTACACGGGAACCCCGTCAAGACCTACAGAAGAACCACCCAGCTGAGCCTGACCCATGCTGCAGAACCATTAGAAATGAAACGTGGTTGTGTTAAGCTACGGTGTCTTAGGCTACACATGACACAGCATTAGATCAAAGACATCTTTGCGGCAGGTAAAGAGGAGAAGGTAGAAAATGATTGACCAGAGCCTCCAACCTACTGCTGCCGCCCTAAGGCCCAGTCTTTGCCAACTGGTGAATTAAAGAACTGGTGGAGGTAAAAGACTAGAGAGAACAAGCCAGCCACCCCTGACATTGGCCTCCTGTCCACTCGGCTAAGCCCACAAAGTGTGCCCTTACGGCAGGAGTGCGACCGTGAACATAAATCCTCTGTGTCGTAACAGTGAGTGTAAGATCATCCTGAAACCATACCATCAGGGCTCAAATCCTGTCTTTCACAGTTACCAATGTTTGGGGCCCCTGAACCCTCTGAGCCTCTGTTTCCTCAACCGACCGATGAAGAAAACAGTGCCTACCCCACAAGATTGTCCTGAAGACTGAGTTCGGGCATTCCAAACACGGAGGCGCCTAACCTCAGCAAGGAGCCAGCGGGGCTGCTGCTCACCGTCAGCTATGCTCGTGTCTGCTCCAATACACACTGAGTCTTAAAGTTTCGCTTTAAAGATTTCAAATCACAGGAAATACTGAAGTTATTAAATGTCACTTTTAAGTTCTGTTTTTCAGTATTCTTCTGGGTCTCTTCCCCCCTCCCCCATAGTCAGCTAAGACAGACAGACAGACAGACAGACAGATAGATAGACAGATAAACATTTCTAGTAAAGTTAGAGAAAAGTTAGCAGCCAGGCATGGTGGTGCAACACCCAGGGAGGCAATAGGCAGGTGAATCAATATGCATTTGAGTCCAGCCTGGTCTATAAAGGGAATTCAGGTCAGCCAAGACTACACAGAGAAACCCTGCCTCCAACCAAAGAAAGAAAGAAACAAACAAACAAACCCAACCAACCAAAAACCAAACCAAACCAAACAAACAACAACAACAAAAAAAAAAAACCCCAAAAAATTACCAGCCACCTCGGTGCCAACTCCATGACAATGGGGTGTGTATGGGTGAGACACCTGGGGGCTATAGCAAATAGAGGTGGGGAGGTAATGAGCTGCAAGCTTGTGCCTGCTGGTGACTGTGAACAGGCCTCTTCACCTGTCCTCCACTGGAAAAGATAATAAGCCACTGTCCCACCTGTTCTGACCTGGCGTAGTAAATTAAGTAGAAACAGGGAAAAGCCCTCTTAACTCCTAGGGCATTAGCTAAAGGCTAGGTCACATCTTACACCTATTTATGGAATTTCACAGCCCCACAACAATAATCTCTTCCATTTCAGATGGTTTTCAAATAAACCCCAAATGATCCCTGCCCACAAGGGAAGCCACAGCAAGGGCCTTTTACAAGTGCTAACAAGAAGCCCATTTTCTTTAGGAAGCTGGAGAGTAGGCATTCTTTTGAAAACTCTCAAAATAGCCCCAATCCATTCAGGAAAAAAACCTCCTTTGAAAAGGGGAAGAAAGAACTCCCTACCACTCCGCACCTAAGCGCAATAGGTCACTCCGCAGCAAAGGCTTTGCATAAAGGGAGAGCAGAAGACCCTGCGGTTCTGGTTCGGGTCTGGCCAATCCCTGTTATTCTGATGTCAGGGGCTTGCTTTGTCCTTCCTGCTCCCCACTTCCCTCCTGCCTTGACAATTTACAAAAGGGCTTAGAAGTTATATTTCTGGCCCAGTGACTCTTCCTGCCACTGCTGGGTTTGGATCCGATTTAGCCCACGGAGCAGCTGGTGATGCGACCAGCAGTGCCAGGGGGAGGTGACAATGCTGCTTCAGCTCCCTCAGCCTGGATGTCACAGGACAACTCAGCCTGCCCAAGGAGAGACAGGACACCTTTCCTTCCACCTCAGAATTCAAAATCACCATGTTAGGGACAAAAGGAAGGGGGGTGAGGAGCCAGGGAAAAAATTCCACCCAAATGGCCCCTGCCAAGCCTGTTAGATACATGCCACTGGCAGGTCTCTAGTGTACCTGAGGTGTCTGCTTTTTGCAGCAATCACCAGGAGGCCAGGAGCCACAGGAAGGATTGTCTTCTTCCACATAGTTCTGTCCCTGACCCACACAGCTAGGCGATGAGATACTGAGGATGCTGTCAGTTATTTATTTATTTGTTTCCTACTTTCTAGGAGTTGTTGGGTTGGCCCCTCCCATTTGCACCCAGATCTCACGGAAGGGTGAGGTCGACCTTTCTTAGAGAAGTGTGGGAGCCCAAGAGGAGCCATTTGTCCCATCAGCTTGGACTGACTGAAAGTGAGGAAGACACTACCCTTCCCTGTGCAGGTGGGAATTACTCTACTCAAACGAAGGCCGAGACACAGAACTGCAGCTGGCCTCACTCACAGCCTGGGGTTGCCACAACCCCAAACGCTGCTCACTTGCCTCAAGACCACAGTCTGTTTGTCCAGCGTTGACCCCAGCAAGGCCTGCCTTAGAGCCAGGCTGGTTCTCAACAGGCTTCACGGCTGTCACTGTCTGAAACTGCCTGTCCTCCTGTGCTGGAGGCCCCCATCTTCAGGCCTGGCCCAGCACTTCAAAGCCACATACCAGTCTCTCTCCTGGGAGCTCCAGAAAACTCCAGGCTTGGGCTCTGTGCTCTCTCGGGGGCCTCTCTCCAGTATGAAGAGCAGGAAGAAAGTTCTCTAAGGTTCCAATGCCCCCAGTGACTTACTTGCTTCTAGAGCTTTACTGGCATCTATGGAGGATTTGAAGCAGCAACTTATCCTTCATGGGACACTTAGCCAAACAGAAACTCCCCTGAGAATGAATCATGGCACACTTGAAGACTAAACCAGCCTATCCTCAGGCAGTATGAACTGAGCCAGAAATACCAATGAGAGAGCACACCAATATGACATTGGTTGAACAGTGGGATCTGACTCCAAACTGGGGGAAGGCCACCTCTCTAGACAATAGCCAAAACGGTGACAAAGCCAGTTATTCTGGTAGCCACAAAGATGTCCTCACCAGTCCTGGCTGCTTTGCCTTATGACATACATCAGTATAGTGAAACTTTAAAGCCAGACATCCAAGGTGGGTGACTTGTTATTTTTATACTGCTGTGAAGAGACACCATGACCAAGGCAATTTATAAAAGGCAGCATTTAATTTGGGGGCTCACAGTGACAGAGAGTTAGAGTCCCTCATGGCAGGGAACGTGCAGCTGAGAGCTTACATCTCTCGCAGCCAGAGGCAGAGAGAGGAGAGAGATAATTGGAAATTATAAATAAATGTGCACTTCAAAGCCCACCCTCAGAGACATATTCCTCCAACAAGACCACCCCTCCTAATCCTTCCCAAACAGTTCCACCAACCGGGGACTATGCATTAAAATATGTAAGCCTACGGGGCCCTTTCTCATTCAAACCACCACAGTCGACTCAGCCAGGTGCCACATGACTGCCAACTATGTATCATGCTCCATGTCAGGCACCAAGGATGCCAGGAAGAGTAAGACACAGCTTATATCCTCAGGGATCACAAAATTTATGAAAGGAAACAGATGGGAGAGTAAGATACTACATGGAAGGAGAGATGTCATAATTGAACCGTTAATCCAACCCAACCCCATGACACTGGAGGGAGTCCAAATAAGGCTGGGCATGGTATGCTGTGTAAATTACTTACATCCTCTAGCCCCGAGCTCTCCATCCATAACACTGGAATTAATAATAACACAGACGTTTTTACAATAATAACTGGCATAGGATGCTTACCTTCATTTATTTATAAAATAAACAAAAATGATTCTCACCCTTTGAGTTAACCAAACAATAATGCACTAACTTTGTGCACAGATATAAATGAGTTTTAACCCTTCTCACTCACACAAACATTCTCAAAACACTCAACCCTTTTTTTGAGACAGGGTCTCTCTACATAGCCCTGGCTGGCCTTGAACTCACAGAGCTCTGCCTGCCCCTGCCTCCCGAATGCTGGGATTAAAGGCATGTGCCACCAACCCTGGCTGGAGACTGACTCTTTATTAGTCACCAAGGTGACTACATAATTGGTTGACCAAATCAGGATATCTGTGAGAGTGGAAACAAAAAGAAGAGCTACTAATCCCACCAAGGCACCAAGGTAACACAGAAGCGCTATTTTAAAAATTATATTTTTAAATACTGAGCTCACAAGCATGATGTATATTTGTTGCACAAAGTGATACATTTCATAATGATGTTTTTGATAAACTACATCATGCACTTTAACCGTACTCTCTCCCCACAACACCTACCACCCTCTCCCATTCCTCCTCCCCTCCTACATCTCCATTTCCCTTTCCTATATAGATATCCTCCTATTTTTAAGTGTTTGTGCTTAATATATATATATATATAAAACCTAGGTTCTATATGAGAAAAAAATGTGATTATTTGTTTTGTAGGTCTAGCTTATTTTTCTTAACAAGAAAATCTCCAGCCAGTTCTGTCCATTTTCCTGTCAACGACATAGTTTCATTATTCTTTATAGCTAAATACATATATTAGAGTTATAGATAGGTAAATTTATGTATATATATATATATACACATAAATGTACCTATCTATATATACTATATATATAGTATATATATACTATATATATACATATACATATACATATACATATACATATACATATACATATACATATACATATACATATA